>NC_090740.1:131336860-131356860 GCF_036898095.1 Palaemon carinicauda | reverse complement strand
GCGCAGCTAGCGCAGATACGCCAGGTGTACCCCAGCGCCCTCGCGGTACCACAAGTAGAACTATACCCAACCAATTCAGATTTTCCCTGCCGGGATAGCCGTCGGTTCTTTTGGAAATTCTTTCTCTCTTTTTACTCTGTTTGGACGTTATTTCGTGATGTATTAATGTTTTTTGATTTTAGGCTTTCGCCTTTTTTCTTTTATTTGAAATGTGATCACGTATTTATAACTTAAAAGGTAAGATTAAAAGGTTCATCGACCTTTTTTAAACCTCACGAAAGCATAGGACGAAAGGTAAACATCTCGTCCATTGATGACGTCACAGCCTTATGTCGTAGGCTATAAGCCCGACTTGCTTTTACAAAGAATTATAAGTGAATACTTTTGTTTGAAATATTAAGGTATAAATTTAATCAAAGGATTATTAATATAAGAAAATTTTATCCTTTTAATAGTTTTCTTGAGGTAATCTTCAATCTTTTTGCTAAGATTAACTCGCGTTCACTTGTTACGCAGTTGTCAGTTTTGTTACAATATTATGATTCTATATATCATTGTTTCCGTAGTGGAATACTAAGATCGTTTTTATATTAAGTGTAAGTGTTCCAAATAATACGAGTGATAATTCATCTCTTATTGGAATTCCTTAATTTAAGGGTTTATTTTATTTTATAATGTCATACCTACTAAGGTAATATTTAATATTTGATATTTAATATTTTGTTACATTTATATGGGATTCGGTACTTTTGTATTCCCATTCAAACGATTGTCCAGTGACAGAATTATAAGTCTCTCCCTACGGAGTTCGTTTACTTTGAGAGAGTGTATTCTTTGGTTTTCAGGTAATTATGAAACTATCTTTGTGCCAAAGAGTAAAGTGCAAATTTTTTAGTGATAAATTGTGCAGTGAATTTTATTTAGTGGAGAGTGCTTCTGTTCGTACCTATCGTTATCCTAGCCTTAGACCTCTGTCGAGCTCCCGGACCCAGGGGAGAAATTAAATCGAACGGCGAAAGGAATCGAGAGGGTAACCAGGCGTTACAGTCTTTTAAGACCCGAACTGAAGTCCTCTTGAGTGTTTTCTGTCGATCACCAGAACGCTCAACCTCGCTATAGATAAAGCGAGGTATTAGTGTTTTCAAAGGCGCTAAGCTGAAAACAAAATTAGATTCGTTCTGCGTGGGTTACATTTCATGCGGCGCAGACGTATTGCCGCCACAGCCACCTGATGGGTGTCGTCTCTCGACAGTGGCAAGCGCTATGGTTCGACACAGTTAATGCTGAATACGTTTCGCCTAAGGTTGATCCTTGATCTTTGTAGTTAGGCATGAAACAGCATCTATCTTCGTTTAAGCAGTCTTTTCAGCCTGCCGTTAAAGGTACGGTTGGGTGTCACAATTCCGGTCTTTGATACGGTCGCACAGGCGTCGTGTCTTTAACGGTGAGGACTTGTTGTCGCACAGGCGGCCTACCAACTGCAATGTTCAATGGTGGGGGAAAGTGGATGCTTTACTTCGATTACCTGCTCAACGCAAACCAACTGCTCATAGCACCTAGTATCAGTCTATACAGACGCGCCGACGTTCGCCAGGCAGCAGAGCCGGCGTAGTGTCATCGGAACTGTGCGGCAACGGAAACAGAATGTCGACGGATTGGAGTAAAGCGCCACGTCAGTGTGGACGCTTTCAGTGTCAGTGTGGACACTTCAGCGTCAGTTTGGACGCTTTAGCGCCAGTGTGGACGCTTCAGCGTCTGTGTGGGCGCTTCAGCATCTGTGTGGACGCTTCAGCGTCGGGATGGACGCTTCGCTACCTATGACAATAGACTTTGATGTCTACCTGACCATGAACGTCTAGTGTTAAGTTATTGTTGCTAATTTTATTCTCGGACCAAGGCCGGCTGGGCTAACTCTTGTGAGAACTAGAATTAAAACCTCTAAGTATTGAGGTCTGAATTCAGAATCATAAGGAGTGGATTCCTAAGAATCAAGACTTTTCTTCTTAGGATAGAGATTGTAAAAGGAAGGGAATAACTTTAAAAAATTCATGAGAATTTTTCTAAAGAGTTTCCCTCATATTTTTTACCTGCTGCTCCTCGTTCCGACTTCAGAGTTTTCGCTAGTTGGGTTGATGGTGTCTCTAGTTATTTTATTTTATTATTATTACAAGCCAGCTACAACCCTATTTGGGGAAGCAAGATGCTTTAACCCAAAGGGCTCCTTTAGGGAATGTTGGCCTAGTAAATTAATGGTAAAATAAATTAATAAATTAACATTAAATCATTCTCAGTAAAATAACGAACTTTTCTGTAGAGATTGATACAGTGCTTGCAGCTGCAACAACAGAAAGGGCATTAAGGCCGTTTATGAGAATAGAACGTAAAGTATATCTCCCAACACGGGCAGATGTTTCATGATTTAAGGTATTATGTTTTTAAACCGCTCTTGTTAGTGACTCGTAAACATAGCGCAGGGCTCTGGAGGAGGTGTTTGTTTGTGTTCACCTTCCCCCTAGTCCTATATCTCTTCCTTCGTTCCAACCCCTGGGAGAAGGAAGGTCGGTAGGCTGAGGTTCTTCGCGGACCTTGTGCATTAAACGTCTGTTCCGCCATGCGATATTGTTGATGCAGTCCAAGACGTTCTTTCTCCACTTTGGAATGACTAAGTTGGAATGTCTTGAAGCGATCAGTTCGTCATCGCTATGGTATCATGGATCTTGTAACTGTTTTCTGCATATTAGAATGCAGTTCCCTGACGAGAATGACATTCTATGTTTTCCCTGTCTTCCAGACTAGGAAGTCACTCGTCATGTATGCACACGAACAGAATTTTCCTTTGCAGCAAACGTGTTTTGATGCTTAAACAGGAAGCAATCGAGTGTGTTTTTTCTTCCGCAAGAGAAGCGGAAGTCAGACAAGTCACTTACAAACCTAGCTCTTCCTCTGGATTCTGACTCACTTTCAGGGAGGAAATGCTTTGCCCTCATCGAAGGTCGCAAAACCTAGACTTAGTAGTCACCAATCAATTTGTCCAAGACCTTTCAGGAGTCGTATGTCTTCTATTAACTTATCCTGCAGTACAGTATCTAACGTTCGCTGGAAGTTTTTTCTTTTCGGAAAAAGGTGATGTGTCAGCACCAGAATCGTGTAAGACACAGTTCTTCGGAAGAAAAGGTGCTCAGTCTGCTTCTGTTCACACTTCTTTCCCTCCCCCAGTTTGGGGAAAGGTCTATTACTTTCTTCTGAGGTCTAGCGACTACTGTTGACGGTATCTCACATTGGATACGTTCAGTTCACGCACAAGGCGCGCTTGAAATGTCATAGGGACTCTCCCAGGTCGCTCTCAGGACTGCGGTTGATGTTCTCTCCCGGCCTTCGCCCATGCTTGGGTTGGCGCACTCGCTATCCCGCGAGTGTAGATTTGGTCTGAGCTAAAAGAGGTCTATTTCATCTGTGTTTAGCGTTTACGATTCTCGGGGGGAGGGAGAAAATTTTCTCCTAAAGAGTCTAAGGACTACCAGAGATCAAAGAAAGGGTTTTCCGACCAGTGTCAGGAGGCATAGTTCTCCTATGCATAGTAACGCTTCCTCGCAGAGATATGCTTGTGTTACGAGAAGCGTTAGAGCGTGTGCTTGTAGAAGTCTGGTCTCTCTCTTATGGCAGAAGTCACGCAGTCACAGACGCAGACGCCAGTCTGGACGTATGTTGGACGCTGACAGTCAAAGTTGATCCTTTCAACAAGTTGTCCCATTTTCGCGGTCTGCGGGACGCGTGACTCTCACTCATGCGGACGCATCCTACACGCGGACAACTCTCGGTAATCAGTTCCGTCTTTCCGTCAATGACCGGACGCAATGCTGTCGTCTGCACGCAGCACGCTGTAGATTTGCAACAAGCGGGACACACACACAGCGCTGTATCCACACGACAAGGTGAACGCATACAGCACGCTGACACCTTACGGCAATGTAAGCACACGCGGCATTATGGTCGCATGCTAGACGCATACAGTCAAGTCTTTTTTTCTCACAGCAGTATAAACAGACTATTGTCTCTCCTTCGCGTCTCTCTGGCCTCGCAGCTAATGCTCCCTCGTGTCAAGATTTGGCTGAACACTCGCTGATTACACATGATCAGGTCTTAACCTCACAGCATGAGGTTCATGTTGTTGATGCTTCTTTTCAACAAGCCTAGCTTTAATATCGGTTTCTTGCGACCGATATGGATGAGTTTTGGGAGGCGGTTTTAGATCCCGATTCTCTCTCATGACGTGTTGAGTGTAGGCAGCATGCTGGAACCATACTGGTCTCATGCTGGAACCATGCTGGGTGCATGCTGGAAGCATGTCTTTAGTCCTTTTCCCCGTGTCAGGATCACGAACGTTTTATGTTAAACCATCAAGCTTTAGGTCTAGCTGCATTCAGTATTTCGGAAAACCCCTAAGATCTAGAGGGTTGTTCGAAGGAGACAGCTGAGGCTTTCGCTTGTACAAAGGACATTTGCCTCAAGGTTTTCCAACCCAATTAGAGTGTTTTATGGAGTGGTGTAGAGCTAGAACCGGCTCTTCATTAGGTAACTCCAACACAAGTGGCCTATTTTTTCTTAGACCTTAGAAGAAAACACATTTTCTTTCCTCCTCGACCATCAAAAGGTACAGGAGTATGCGGGTATCTGTCTTCAGACGCAGAAGATTGGATCTATCAAATAGAGACCTTATAGATCTTCTCAGATCATTTGAGAGGATTTGGAGGCATTAGCAAGATGCGCCAGCCTGAATTTTAGGGTTCGTTTCTGGAGTTTCGCGGTAATGACAGATCCGACCCTTTACACTTGGTTTCTTTTTAAGGCCTAACTTTGGAGACTTTCTGAGTATACCATAGTTGAGAGTCAGTGAAGTTCACTCTTTTAGCAAGAACACGGACTTCACATTGGTTAAGCCATAGGTACCTTGCAACCTGGATTCTTGGTCATTAACAAATATCTTTCTCATCCATAGCCTAAATCTTTCGGGATTACTATTCTCTCGAATTTGGTTTGGGATGGGCTGAGAAGAGTTTTTTTGCCAGATTAAAACGATTAAGTTTTATTGGGACAAGAACAAAGAAGTTAAGAGTCTATTCATAACTCTTGGGTGCAAGGTCAAGAAGCCTGCGCTATCCATGTCTAAAACATTCTGTAGAATCTTCTGTAACTTTTAAACTAAACTGTTCTCTGCAAAGCATCGCGTATACAGCCTTGTGAAGGGGTAATCCTGTATTCGCCTTGCATTACTTTTACCGTGTCCAGTCTCTTTATGAAGACGTCCACGGTTTGGGATCACTTGCAACAACGAGTGCAGTAGTAGGTGAAACATTCTCCACTACATTTCCCTAAATTCCTAGTATCCCTGTTCTTCTCTTGGAACTGTTATATATAGTTTTATGATTGTACTGTACGTGAAGAAGATTGGTCGGCAATCTTCTGCAATCTTTGACTTAGTCAGGTGGTCATTTTGTTTCTAAAGAGCGCCCGGAACAAGGGTATTAGTTGAGGTCCTGTCATTTTATAGGTGGTTGTACCATTTTACAGCTCCTAGAGATCATCAGCCCCGAGTGGATCACTGGATCTCCTAAGGATAACAGACAAAATGAGGCAGAGCATTGCTGTCAGCTTCCTTATCAGGTGAGAACCTCTTAAGTTGTTTATGTAACTCTTAAGTGAATTTCCAATTATGCAGCTCTGTCTGACCCGCCACCAATGGGTGTCAATCAGCCATTATATAACCAGCGGGTAAGTTTTATATTTAAAAATTATATTTTCATAAAATAAATTTTTTAATATACTTACCCGCTGGTTATATAAGTTTTAGACCCACCCTCCTCCCCTCTAAGAGACCATGGGGGATGGAAAATCTGAATTGGTTGAGTATAGTTCTACCTGTTGTACCTCGAGGGTGCTGGGGTACACCTGGTATATCTGCGCTAAGCTGCGCAAGAGATTTTGAATTTCCTGCCGAGGCATCAGGGACTTTAGCCATTATATAACCAGAGGGTAATTATATTAAAAAATTTATTTTATCATGAAAATATGATTTTTTCCTTCTCAACCATCAAAGGGTACAGGAGTATGTGGGCAGCTCTCTTCAGATGCAGAAGATTGGATCTATCAAATAGAGACCTTATAGATCTTCTCAGATCATTTGAGATGACTTGGAAGCGTCTGAAAGATTTGCCAGCCTGAAATTTAGGGGTCATTTCTGGAATTTCGCGGTAGTGACAGATTCGAGCCTTTACACTTAGTTTCTTTTTTAAGCCCTAACTTTGGAGACTTTCTGAGTAA
This sequence comes from Palaemon carinicauda, assembly GCF_036898095.1. Taxonomy (NCBI): domain Eukaryota; kingdom Metazoa; phylum Arthropoda; class Malacostraca; order Decapoda; family Palaemonidae; genus Palaemon; species Palaemon carinicauda. The sequence continues at coordinate 131,350,542 of NC_090740.1, read as the reverse complement.
GTCTACCATAGTTGAGAGTCAGTGAAGTTCACTATTTTAGCAAGAACATGGACTTCACAATGGTTAAGCCATAGGCGCCTTGCATCCTGGATTCATGGTCATTAACAAACGTCCTTCTTATTCATGGCCTAAATCTTTCGGGATCACTATCCTCTCGAATTTGGTTTGTGAAGGGCTGAGAAGAGTTTTTTGCCCGGTTAAAACGATGAAGTTTTATCAGGACAGGACCAAAGAAGTTAAGAGTCTATTCATGATTCTTTGATGTACGGTCAAGAAGCCTGCTCTATCTTTGTCTAAAACGCTCTATCATCTCGTATAGACTTTAATTACAAAGGTTCTGCCACACTGTCGTGTGATAGATCATAAGATGTCGAAAGAGTAAAGACTCATGAAGTTAGAGCTCTGGGAGCTTCTGTAACATTTAAACTAAACTGTTCTCTGCAAAACATCGCATATACAGCCTAGTGAAGGGGTAAATCAGTATTCGCCTTGCATTACTTATACAGTATCCAGTCTCTTTACGAGGATGTCTATGTTTTGGGATCACTCGCAACAACGAGTGCAGAAGTAGGGCGAAACATCCACCACTACTACATTTCCCTAAATTCCTAATACTCCTGTTCTTCTCTTGGAACTGTTACAGTATATGTTTTCTATGATTGTACGTGGAGATTGGTCGGCAATCTTCCGCAATCTTTGATCTAGTCAGGTAGTCATTTTGTTCCTAGAGAGCGTCCGGAACAAGGGTATTAGTTGAGGTCCTGTCATGTTATAGGTTATTGAACTGTTTGACAGCTCCTAGAGATCATCAGCCCCCTGGGTGGACCGCTGGATCTTCTAAGAATAGCAGACAAAATGAGGCAGAGTATTGCTGTCAGCTTCCTTATCAGGTGAGAGCCTCTTAAGTTGTTTATGTAACTCTTAAGTGAATCTCCAATTACTGTATGTAGCTGTCTCTGACCCGCCACCAAGGGTGTCAATCAGCCATTCTTATATAACCAGCGGGTAAGTTTTATATTTAAAAATGATATTTTCATAAAATAAATTTTTTAATATACTTACCCGCTGGTTATATAAGTTAAAAACCCACCCTCCTCCCCTCTAGAGACCATGGGGCATGGAAAATCTGAAGTGGGTTGGTATAGTTCTACCTGTATTACTGCGAGGGCGCTAGTGTACACCTGGCATATCTGCGATAGCTGCGCGAGATTTTGAATTTTCTTCCGGGGCGTCCAGGGACTTTAGCCATTCTTATATAACCAATGGGTAAGTATATGCAAAAATTTATTTGTTCCGTAACCGAAATACAAACCACACTATTTACATTGGGTTTACCTTTCGGCGTAGCTGAAATGGCGAGCCATTAGAATTTAACGAGGGTGTATTACCCCCCGCGCTAGTTAGCAGGGGGTTAGGGGAGTAGTAGCTAGCTACCTCTCCCCCCTCTCACACACCGGTGAACTGCTTCACTTCACTTTTGGCTCGGACAATGAACAGACGTCTCTGTCTTTGTCCTCGCTTGGCAGCCATTGTTGTTTTGTCTTTACTTAATCACTTACTGTACTTTTCTTTTACTCAATATATATGTAAACATTTTTTCGTGTTTATGTATATATATGAGTATAGAAATCAGTAAGTTTCCTATTCAGAGTTTGTGCTTGTGTAGTGTACGATATCTCCGTGGAGCCCTTGGCAGTTAGGCCACCATGGTGTAATTTCATGGGTCGCGATCGAGTTTGACTACGGTCTTTCTCTCTCTCTCTCTCTCTCTCTCTCTTTGAGGTCGTTCACCCTTTTACTACATTACTTTTACTACGTCTGAGTAGCTTCCTTCCCGTGTGGGTGGGGTTTCTACGACGTACGTTTTGTCTCAATTAGTTTATGATTCTAATTGTATTTGTTGATTTTTCAGCTTTTGTAGAACGATTCCTTTCGGAGTTTTCGTTCTTTCTTTAGTGTTCATTCATTTTTAAATTACATAATTACATAGTTACATAATAATAATTGTTATACAGTAATTCTGTGTTGGTTACAGCTCTCCTTCCGTGAGTGTAAGTGGTTGTGGGGGCACGTGCCTGTTGTGTAATTCTTGTGTTCCTTTCCTTCGGGATTCCTCTTCGGAGACTTCACGGGGGAATGAATGTTAACTAATGATTTTTGTTTTTATTTTTCACAGTTACCGATCTAGTTTGTTTCTGTAATGTGACAACGGAGTGAGCTGTCTTGTTGAGGCCTGGGGATTCGGCTGTTGCTGCCTCCCCTATAGATCTTTGTCAGGGGCGTCTCCTTCTTCTGGAAGTACTCTCGTGATGATTGACAGCCCTCCAGTTCATTTTAGAACACCCAGGAGGCTCGCCTCTTTGGGTGGGTAACTTTCCTTCCGAGGGAAGTTTACCTGTCCAGGCTTGAGTTTTTCCCCTTTGGGGGCTCTTCTCTTGCCTTTTTTTCCTGCGACTATGCTCTTGGTGCTGAGCAATCGCACCTGCAGTTACGCTCAAGGGGCTGGGCAACTGCAGGAGCCCTTCTTCGGAGGATTGCTCTTTTTAGGTCACTGGCTGACCCGTCTCTTCTACGAAGTGTTTCTCTTTCGTTCGCGAGAGAGTACACTCATAGAGACTCCTCTTCGGAGGACTCTTCTGCTGTTGTTGCTGTTGGCCGCCTTCGCCGTAAGGCTCACCGTCCGCTACGTTTTAAGGGCCTCCCATCTCCCTATAAGGGTGCTAAGAGGTGCCTTTATGAATCTCCGTATGCAGCCTGCAGCTCCTTCCTCTTTAGATCTCTCCGGGGATTGATCTCCAACGCCTTCTTGACCTTCTGCCCCTGGTGCAGATGGACAGCAGTCGACCTCGTCTTCCGACGGACAATGGTCCCTTCGGGGCAAAGGGTTGCCTCCTACGGGGTTGCTTCCCTTGCGTGTCAGGGTTCCCCTGCGCGCCCTTCTGCAGTGTTCTCTCCTGCTCAGTGTTAAGGCACAGGCGCTCTCCTGCTCAGTGTTAGCGCACAGCCGCTCTCCTGCTCATCAGCGTTTTCCTGATCGCTAGCGCTCTCCTGTTCGCCAGCGCTCTCCTGTTCGCCAGCGCTCTCCTGTTCGTCAGCGCTCTTCTGTTCGTCAGTGCTCTCCTGATGATCGTCGCTGTTCCTGTTGTGCGCCCTGCGCGCCATCAGTCTCCTGAGCGCTCTAGATCTCCTGCCCGTCAGAGCGCATCTGCGCTTCCAGTTCCTGATACGCGTTCTATGCGCCCACGTTCGCCCGCGTAATCTAGAACTTCGGTTCAGGTCTTGGACAAGGACTCTTCTTCTATGCACAAGATTCCACGCGTCGCCTTCTTCTCGCCAGCGACCACAGACGCGTCAACGTTTGCCTGCTCGTCAGCGATCTCCTGTGCGTCAGCGATCTCCTGTGCGTCAGCGATCTCCTGCACGTCAACGATTGCCATCGATCTGCCACGCGTGTTAGGTCCCCTGGACACCATCAGTAGCGATCTTGCGCTCGCCTGCTGTAGACCACGATCTGCGGTAGCTGAGTCTTGTCGTAGATCTTCCTCCTGCTCACCAGCGCTCACCTTTACTTCTGTCCTTCTGTGCGCCACCTTCCTTCATTCGCCAGCGCACATCTGCGCGCCCTTTTCTGCCACGCACCAATGGGCGCCAAGAGTTTTCCTGACCGTCCAGGATCGCCTGATTGACAGCTCGCATCGACGCTCACCTTCCTGGTGCACCTGCGCGCCTTCTGATTAGCGCGATGCGCGCTAATCATCCCTAGTCTCTTACGCGTCAGCGATCTCCTACGCGCCCACACGATTTTTCGCCTGCGTGCTAGCGTTAGTTAACGCACCACCGCTTGGCAACACGCCGTCGCTTGCCAACGCGCTATCGCCTGCCGACGCGCCATCGCTTGCCAACGCGCCTTCGCTCACCATCTGGGCCGTCTCTCGCAGAGACGTGCCATCGCCCGTCAACGCGCTATCGGTCTCCCGACCGCCCGCGCTCCCACGTGCCTGCGCGACCACACGCCCACGTTCCCGCGCGACCGCATGCCCAAATGCCCGCGCGCCTGCGCACATGCGCTCCAATGTTCGCCCTCGCGCGAACCAACGGTGTTTCCATCGTGCGAATCAACGGTGTTCCATTGCGCGAACCAACGGTGTTCCATCGCGCGGACCAGCGGTGTTCCATCGCGCGAACCTGCGGTGTTCCATCGCGCGAACCTGCGGTGTTCCATCGCGCGAACCTGCGGTGTTCCATCGCGCGAACCTGCGGCGTTCCATCGCGCGAACCGACGGTGTTCCATCGCGCGAACCGACGGGGTTCCATCGCGCGAACCGACGGGGTTCCATCGCGCGAACCGACGGGGTTCCATCGCGCGAACCGACGGGGTTCATTCGCGCGAACCGACGGGGTTCCTTCGCGCGAACCGACGGGGTTCCTTCGCGCGAACCGACGGGGTTCCATCGCGAGTGCCGGCTTGAGTCCTGCAGTAGCCATTGCTTGCCTACGGGTCATCACTTGCCTGTGAACTATCGGATTCCGACCGCCAGCTCTCGCCCTTCCCCGTACGCTCGCCCTCCTCCTGCGCTCCCTCGCGCACTTTCGTCCGCGCTCCTGCGTGCCCGCGCACTGGCGCGTCCACGTTCGGCCACATGCGAACCATTGATTTACCTTCACATGAGCACCAGGGCGATTGCGACCGCGATTCCTGTCGGGGTTTCGCAACACGGCCAGCCTGGCGGGTCGTCTGGAATGCGTATTTCCAGAACACAGTCTTCACCCCGTAAACGCAGAGCATGGCACGTGCAAGAGCAGGAAGAATCTTCAGAGAGGTCTGGGCAACATTCTTTCCAGAACCTGGGTTAGCCCTCCCTCCTCGTCATTACCTGGAAGAGTCGTGCCAGGGAATTTTTTCCTTTCGAGATTTCTCCGTCGGGCAAGGGGTGACCGGTTTAGCCCTTCCTCTTCTTCATCCCGTGGAAGGGGCTTACCAGGTCCTTTCCCTTCTCGGTTGTGACCCGAGGTTTTGTACAAGGAAGCTCCAGGAAGATCATAGGTACTTTCCTCCTCTCAGGCTCAAGCACCTTTGCATTCCGTCGCTAAGTTTCGATCTTGCGGGCAAACTCGATGTTGGAGCATCTAGACGCAGTAACCTATGGCTTCCCCTCGGGTGTCTCATCTGTGGATGTCGTCAAGCTCAGACACTCTTCCATCCTTGGGAAGAGCTTGTTTGAGCCCAAGGACAGAGACATGGATAGCTGTTATGCGTAGGAAGTCGACTTCCGTTTTCACTCCTCCAAGGCGCTTTTTCCCAGACCCTGCAGGCCTCCAACGCCTCTTCTTTCAGCCTCGTCGGCCTAAGTTATCGTACCGGCTACAGCAGCTAAGACAAGGTGTACAATAGCAGTTCCCTCCTGTCAGGGACAGGTAGCACGGGAGGCTCTCCCGGGGAGGCATAATCCTAGAGGGAGCGGCAGAGTTCACAAACTAGGATTGGCAACTCCCCCTGGCAGGTCTCACGCTGGGAGGATGCCTAAGGTTACTCATCCGAATAACAGCTTTCCTATGCCGATTCCTGCACGATCTCTGTGATCAGCTAAGGATATCGCGCATCGCTCTTACCATCTCTCCGTCTGTCAGCGAATCCAGTGTCACTGAACCTCTATGCCATGGTGCGGCAAGAGTTTTGCCCGTTTGGGCAGAAGGATCCATGCCTTAGGAGAGGGTCCTCCATAGGGTCATTGACGGCTTCACCCCCCGGCTTCTTCAGTCGATCCTTTCTCGTAGGAAAGCATCCGACACGGGATTCCGTCGTCGACCTCTCAGATCTGGTCAAGTTCGTCGAACAAACTTCGTCCAGCGTGGAACAGCAGAGTTGATCAGACTGGTAACGAGGATGCAGGACTCTGGTGTGGCAATCCCGCCGCGGCATCGCAGGTTTTTCCCCAGAGAACTCTCCCTGCTTTCCTCATGGCTGCTCACTCAGGAGCAGGCTTCCGCCCCTTTCGCTTTTTGAAGGTCTGGTCAACCCCGGTAGGCTCGGGTTCGACCTTCTTCAACACCGGGACAAGCTTCCGGGTCTTTACCAAGAGTGAGGGATCATGGTAATTTGCTAGGAGCCTTCTCTACTTCTGCCTCAACATCTGGAGTATCTAGCCATGATATTGAGTCAACGGCCATTCCACGTTGAAAACACCGCTTCTCGTCCGATCAGCGAAGTTAAGCAACGTTGGGTCTGGTCAGTACTTGGATGGGTGACCGCCTGGGAACACCAAATGCTGTTGCCTCCTTCTCCGAGCCTTCCCTTCAGTTGACTGTGTCAAGGCTGAGAAGAGTCACAGTTCCTGTTCTCAGTCAAGCAGAGCTTTCAGCCCTACCTTGGAACGTTTCCTGGGTCTCTTTTCCTCATTGTCCCGTCTAAAGTCCCGAACGGTCGCCTCAGGATAAGTTCCCAAGTTCCGTTTGTATCAAAGCAACGATTAACCGGACTTTCTGGCCCCTATGGGACCAGCGGAACGTTTAGACCTGCAATGGGTGTTGACCTATGGAACCTCTTGCATGGGAGTGGATATTCTTGTCCTTTCCCCACATTTTGATGCAGTTCTCGGACTCGTCAAAGAAAAAGGGGGGCATGTTCCGGTTCAGGTCTATGGTCAGGACCGGAAGGATACTTCCCCATCATTCAGGCAGGCTTAGGGGCTGTAGTCTGGCCCCTCTACAGATCCTACAGTTCCTGCCGAGTCGCTCCGTGCGCGACGACTTCATGGTACTGGCGTATTCCAACCAGCAAGGGATGCATTTTCATACCTTCGCATCTTGCAGTAGAGATACTGAGATGATCCGAGGTCCTCTCAATACCACTGTCGGCTCGCTCATTCCGGGCAGAGGAATATTCTCTCAGACTACCTGAGCAGAGCCTTGCAGATGGAGAGTACCTGGGGGTCTTTGGCCTGTAGTAACCAGCAAGTCTTGGCCTGGGGGACCTGATCGCGACAGCCTGGAACTTCAAGCTTCCGCTGTTCTTCCCCCCGGTCTCAGACCCCAAGACTCTTTGGCAATATGCTTTCCGGTGACGGTGGAACAACATCGATGCCTGCGTCTTCCCACCATTGTTGTCTGTTGAGAATGGGTTTCAACACGACCAGGTTGTCTGTCAACCTTTCGATGGCCCCGAGAGCTCCACTGTGACTATACGCAGAACGGTTTCCGGAGCCTCTACTTCCCCTGACGGAACTCCCGGGAGAGCTTCTTCCACGGCACAGGCTACTCAAACAACCACACTACAACATCTTTCACGAGCCGTGGCTTTGCTTCGGCTTCACGCCTGGAGACACTACGCTGCCTCCTCAAGAAGAGACAACCCACTACAGTCACGGAGCGGAGGTCGCGTCACCTGCCATAGTCATCCGCAGGGGTCTACCAGCTGAAGTGGAGAGTCTTCTGTCGTAGGTGTCATGGGAGAGATACCTCTTCCCTCGAGGCCTCTTCTCCAGCAGTTACAGAGTTATTGTTTTTCGGCTGGAGGAAACTTTTCTGCTCTCGGCAGCGAAGCCTTTTGCTCAGCCTTTCCCTGGCCTTCAGGCTGAAGGGAATAGACTTTTTCCTTCCTGCTGAACCTTTCTTCGCTCATGCAAAGCTGCGAACGTCCCTGCCCCCGGTCGGAGTGAGACCTCCTTCATGGAGCAAGGTTTGGACTCTTTAGTCCCTTAAGAGATCTTCTCAAGAACCATTACGTCAGGCCTCTGATCGTATTTCGTCTTGGGGGACGGTGCTCCTGCTCACTCTGGCCTCGGCCAGTGTGTAAGCAATCTTCTTGGTCTCGTCCGACTCCGCCCTTTCAAGAGAATAGGGGAAGGCAACATTCAGGTTCGCTCCTGAGTTGTTTGCTAGACTCAGAATCTTGGGGTCCCGGGCCTTCGGTCCAACTCCTTCAAGATTTCGAGTCTCCATTCTGTATCAGATGTCCCAAACCGTCTCCTTCTTGCCAGTAAAGGAATCGAGGGGTTACCTTTGAGAACAGCTGCAGTTTGTCCTCACGTGCAGCCGGGTTGGGACCACAGGAAGGACACAGGAGAGTCTCTAGTATACCTCTTCAGCTCGGACTTAAGGACATTCATCTCGACCTGAATCCAGACCCTCCCCTGTCACGTCGCCCAACAGCACGATGTTGGGTACATCGCAACGTAGCTCGCCTTCGAGTAGAACTACTCTGTGACGCAAGTGCTGCAAGCTAGAGTCTGGAAGCGTCTAATGACCTTCGCAGCCCGCTTCCTGCAGGACGTGACCCACAGGAGTATCGATACGTTTCTATCGCTCTGTGGTGGCTACACAACAGCTGGTCTAACCTCAGGCTCCTTTTTGGACAGGTAGCAGAAGGTTGAGGGCATTGTTATCCGGTTTTAGTCTGCATGAACGAAAAAAGTGTGTCTGGCCCTTACTTCTTTCTTCATCGTCCCCTCTACTGGGGAAGCAGCATCCTGGTCTCTGCATAGCTGACCTCAAACCTCTGCAGGTAAACCCTGCTTCCTTGTGTTCCAAGTATTGAGTCAATACTGTCGCGTCCCCCATACCCTGACGAGGTGGTACTGGGAACATCCTAACGCAGAGTTCCTTCTGGCACTCCAGGTCAACTGCCTAGGACGGGTCACACTTTCTTCCTTCACACACAAGCTTATGTAGGCCACACGTTTCCTTGCGGAGCAAGGAACTTGTGAGGTGCAGGGACTCCTTTTCTCGAGTGCGACTCACTCGGACTTTGAGTCCCTCGGTAAAGCCAAAGCCAGTATGGCTGGGGACTTTCCACCCTTCCTAAGGGGTAAGTCACCCAATGTAAATAGGGTGGTTTGTATTTCGGTTACGGAACAAATGACAAATTCGGAGATAATTTGTATTTTTCCTAACCATACAAACCTTAGCTATCTACACATATTTGCCCGCCAGCCCTGAAACCCAAGGCAAGTCCTACCTCTAAGTGAAGTGAAGCAGTTCACTGGTGTGTGAGGGGGGGAGGGGTAGCTAGCTACCACTTCCCTACTCCCCTACTAACTAGCGCGGGGGGGTAATACACCCTCGTTAAATTCTAATGGCTCGCCATTTCAGCTACGCTGAAAGGTAAACCCAATGTAAATAGCTAAGGTTTGTCTGGTTAGGAAAAATACAAATTATCTCTGAATTTGTCATTTTATTATGAAAATATCATATTACAGTGGAACCTCTACATATGATTGCCTTTACATACGATTGTTCCAACATCCAAAGTAAAATTCGATTGAATTTTCGTCTTGACACCCGAAGTCATGCTCCAACATCCGATAAAGACCATACGCGTAAAATTTTCTCGAAGCATTGGTCGTAGTTTCTTGTTTACGCCGGTAGATGGCAGCATGTTGGAGGGATGCCATTGAGCGTTGCGTCAGTCAGTTCTCTGTTCTCGTGTGCATTGTGTGGTTGTCCCCCGTTGGGTCCCTTATTAACAGTGCTTATTATTTTTCTTTTCTCACGTTTCATTTTTTGGGTCCTAAGAAGCTTAATTTCAGTACAGGTATTAGTAGTGGTGAGAAAAGGAAGAAGGCAATGCTTTCACTAGAATTGAAGCAAGAAATTATAGAAAAATATGGGCGCGATGTGCATGTGAGTGATCTGGCTAAACAATATGGCCGGAATATGTCTACGATCTTGATGATCATCAAGCAGAAGGCAGCCATTGAAGCAGTCAAACCATCGAAAGGGATCACCATTATTTCAAAACGTCGCAGTCCTACCCTGGAAGAGATAAGATGCCTTTAGTTGATATAGATAAAGGACAAAGAGATTGTTGGCGATACGATCACTGAAACGATCATTTGTGAGAAAGCCAGCGCTATCTATTGTGACTTGAAGGCAGCGGGCTCTTGGGGTGACACGGGAGAGTTCAACCGTTCTTACGACTGAGGAATTTAAGGTCTCTCGCGGTTGGTTCGAGAAATTTAAGAGACGGACTGGGATTCATTCAGTTGTTCGGCACGGCGAGGCTTCAAGTTCGAACACCAAGGCTGCTAACGATTTTGTTAAGAAGTTTAAAAAGATCGTGGAGGATGAAGGCTACGCAGAGCAGCAAGTTTTCAATTGTGATGAAACCGGTCTGTTTTGGTAAAAGATTCCGAGTCGAACATACATCACCGCTGAAGAGAAGAAAATGCCTGGACATAAGCCAATGAAGGATTGGTTGACTCTTGCCATATGTGCCAATGCCAGCGGAGACTCCAAAATAAAGCCATTATTGGTGTATCATTCCAAAAGCCCCAGGGCATTTAATGCACATAGAGTCAATAAGGACATGCTGCATGTTTTCTGGCGTGCTAATTCTAAGGCTTGGGTTACTAGGCATTTCTTTGTTGAATGGGTAAACCAAGTTTTCGGCCCTGCTGTCAAGCAGTACCTTTAGGAGAGGAATTTGCCTTTAAAGTGCTTTCTTTGCTTGGATAATGCTCCCGTTCACCCCCAGGACTCGAAGATGATATCATCGACCAGTTCAAGTTCATCAGAGTGCTGTATCTTCCTCCGAGCACCACCCCTATCCCCCAACCCATGGACCAGCAAGTCATCTCTAATTTTAAGAAGCTCTACACCAAGCACTTATTTAAGCAGTGCTTTAATGTCACGCAAAGCACCAACCTAACTTTGCGTGAATTTTGGAGGAGCCATTTTAATATTGTGCACTGTTTGAAGATCATAGATCAGGCTTGGGAGGGAGTAACTTGATGGACACTGAATTAAGCTTGGAAGAAGCTTTGGCCTAATGATATTTCTCCCAGAAATTTCGAAGGTTTTGTCCCCGAGCCTGAACCTGTGCTTGCCGTAGAGGAAGACGTAGAAGAGATTGTATCCCTTGGCAAGTCCATAAGTCTGGAGGTCGATGACGATGACATCACCGAACTCGTCAAGGAGCATCATGAAGAGCTCACCACCGAGGAACTCAAGGAGCTGCATACCATGCGAATGATGAGTTCCAAGTGCAGTTGAGTGAGTGGGAGGACATCGAGGAGGTAGAGCATATCATAAGTTCAGTTGAAATAAAAGAGATGTCAGCACATCATCATCACGTGGTTGATTTCATTGATAAGTATCACCCACAGAAACTTCAGGTTTGCCGTGTAGTTTCGCAATTCGATGATGTCTGCTTAACCAGTTTCAGAAAAATTCTGAAAAACTGTACTAAGCAACTTTCTCGATAGTTTCTTTAAAAAATCTGCGAAGTGGTTCAAGGATCGTGATGAAGAGAAAGAAAGTGAAGCAAAGAAAACTAGTAGTGAAGTGAGTGAAAGTGATGAAAATTGAAAATAAAGAAAAAAAAGCTAAGTCAGGTTGAAGTTCATGTAGTGAAAGTTAGAGTAAGTTACAGTACGTTATCACAGTCACCATCTCTACCTCCTCGCCGACCGTCCGTCTCCTCCTGCATAGCAAAGACTACACCTTCATTGGCATGTCTCTAAGGTAAAGTGACAATAAAAAACCGCTTTTTTATTTATTATTTCTTTATAATTATTCTTTTTTATATTTCTATTATTTAATGCAATTGTATTATTGTTATGTGTAATTATGTGTAGTAATTTATTAGGGAGTTATCATAGGTTCCTGGGCTGTAGAACGAATTAAACAAATTACAGTGTACTCTTATGGGAATATTCGCTCCAACATACGATTATTTTAACAAACGAAGTAGGTCCTGGAACGAATTATGATCGTATGTAGAGGTTCCACTGTGTGTGTGTATATATATATATATATATATATATATATATATATATATATATATATATATATATATATATTAGATATAGATATATACTGTATATATATGTGTATATATATATATATAAATATACAGTATATATATATATTTATTTATTTATTTACTTTGTTCCCATGCTAACAAACCTTTCGTTATTTATATGGAATATGCTTTCGACGGAGCTGTAAGGTAGCCATTAGATTTAAAGTACGAGGTGGCAACCCTACCTAACCATTAACAGTGGGTAAGTAATGGGTGGCTGGAGGGGGGGGGTACCTAGCCACCTATATCTACTCACTGTTCAATGAACTACGTCACTTTTTGTTTTTGGCTGATGGAGAGCGGATGTCTCCTCTCTCTCCCTTCAAGGCTTAGCCATTTATAACTATTGCTTTACTCTCATTCTTTTCTTTACAGGTATAACTGTTTGTATTACATGCTCATGATCACCTGACGATCCATTACAGAGTAGTATAGCAGTTTTTAGATGTCGAAGTTTGTCCCCACGAGTTATCGGAAGGATTCCTCTGCGCTGCCTACTCGTTTTAGGGTAACTTCTCCCATCCGCGGGTTGGGTTTTTTCATCCTCCTTGAAGGGGAGGAATTTTTAATTTTCTTTTTTTTCACGCTTATAGACGTCATCGGGGTGCGAAGATAGTGGCTCTAGCTGCTGCTGACGGGTTAGCTGTCTATGAGGTCTACTTCCCGTTGGCCCTTCCGTCGACTCCGGCTGACGATGAGTTTTCTCGCCTTCTACTGATCTCGTCATCTCCCAACGATCCACAATTTTTCTCTCTCTCCCTACAGGCAACATTTGAGCCCGCATAAGCAACTTCTGCCTGTTGAGGATTCCAAGACTACGGACGATCGTCAACCCATGGCTTGCTCGCCAATCACCAGATCGATGGACTATTTTCTCCTTAACGAGTGCATAGGCAATACTCATCACCTTGTCTTCCTGGTTGGTGAGGATGTTGCTCGCGAGAATACAATGATGAGATCAGAATTTTTGTTAAATGATCGCAGGAGCAAAACTCATCACCTCGTTTGCCTGGTCGTTCAGGATATCTTTCGCAACAATCCAATGATGAGTTCAGAATTTATTCTGTTCCAACGATCACAGTAGTGAGACTCATCACATCATCTTCCTGGTTGGCCAGGATGTCGTTCATGACAATCCGATGTTAGACACCCGTTCTGGCGTCTTTTTTGACGATCAATGATCGCCACAGAGATCATAGGTTATCATGACCTCAACGTTCTTCTTCTTAAAGATGAACACCTGTTTGACCTCCCCTTCGAGGGATTACCTCAGAAGGTTTCCCTATCAGGAATTCCCTTCAGGGAGAACTCAGAAACAAGCCTTGGCTTTTTTTAAGCAGCACTTAATGTTAATCTTCAATTTGAGATAGAGCTCATTGAAGGGAAACAGAGTGCTGCTCGGAGGTTCTCCTCCAGGTGTGAGAAATTCCCCTTCCGTGGGAGAGTCTCTACACGAACCTTGAGCACGATCATGCTCATGCTGAAGATTGTGAGTTAAACACTCACGGTAGCGAGCTAGACACTTGTGATCACGATAGCGATCATGCCCACGCTCAAGATCATGAGTTACACACTCGGTCATGAGAGAGACACTCGTGACCATAATTGTGACCTAGTCTCTACACAACCCTAGAGGACACTCATGATCACGAGCTAGACAATTGTGATTACGACACTCGTGACCACGATTGTGACGCTAGTCACTACAACCTTTTGGTACGCTTGCGATCGAGCTCACGCTCACTAGTGTGAGTTACACGCTCACAGACATGAGCGGTCTCTCTCGTGACCGCGAGCACGATTCTTGTGGCTACGATCACGAGCAAGCCGCTCACGGTCACGCTTACAGTCATGAACGTGACTTACACGCTTACAGTCACAA
>NC_090740.1:131329360-131331860 GCF_036898095.1 Palaemon carinicauda | reverse complement strand
TATGTATGTATGTATATATATATATATATATATATATATATTTGTATTTATATATATACATATATATATATATATATATATATATACTGTATATTATATATACAGTAGAATCCCGCCAGACGATATTTATCCGTTCCGGAGTTAGTATCGTATGGTGAAAATGTCGTATGGCGGGCAATAGAATAGCTAATGCGTGCAAAACCTCAGGTAAAAACATCAAAATTTTATATACATATTAAAGATTAATAACAAAATAGTGTAGTAAGCACTGTACTACAGTATACTTATATATAATATACATGTACTGTATAGTATATAATTAACTAACATCATAAATAAAAATTATATACTGTACTGTAAAGGAAAAATGAAATTTTATTTACCTTTGGAGTGACGTGACTTCAGCTGGTAGTGGGTGGAGGTAGAGGGGGGGGGCGAAGACGGCAGGTATAAAAACGTATCAATGCTAATTATGTTATGTACACCTAATAATAAATTTATTCTTACTATTAAACACAAAGTTAAAAATGCTTTTTTTATTATTATTTTTGTCTTTAGAATTTTTATTTTTATTTTTTAGAACTTAAAAAATTACTTTTTTTTTTTTTTTTTTTAAATAGTATCACTTATATCATCTTTGCTTTCTGACAGTTCTCCTTTGGAGAAATATCTATCCAAAGAAGACTGTTTCTGACGATTCCTCAACATATTTCTAATCTGACTCATACACTTGTCCTTAACACTCTCCTTCAGAAGACGACCTGTGTGAAGTTTTTCTGGGTGTTTTTTTTTTCAATGAATCTCGTAAGGTTTTCATACCAACCGATAGCTTCCCTTATTTCTGCCGATGTTTCTTCAGTCTCCCCCCTGTCCTCGCCACCACTTTAAGTCTTCAGTTGTAAGCTCCTCCCTGTGCTCCTCGATAAGGTTATGGACGTCAGCCTCATCGACAACAAGCCCCATGGACTTCCCGATTGAAATTATTTCCTCAACATCACCCTCAGGGGCAGGATCATCAACTGCCTCGTCTTCAGTTGAGGGTTCGAAACCTTCGAAGTCGCGTTCTGCCACAACAGCTGGCCACAGTTTCTTCCTTGAGGAGTTCAAGGTGCACCACGAAACCTCATTCCAAGCTTTTCAATCATCTTCAGGCATTGAACGATGTCAAAATGCCCCTGCCAAAATTCACGGAGAGTCAATTGAGTGCTTTCGGTGACTTCAAAAAATATTTTGAACAGAGGCTTCTTGTAAAGCTTCTTAAAGTTGGCAATCACTTGCTGGTCCATAGGCTGGAGGAGAGGGGTGGTGTTCGGTGGCAGGTAGAGAACCTTGATGAAGGAGAAGTCAGGATGAATGATGTCCTCGAGGCCAGGAGGGTGAGCAGGGGCATTGTCCAGTACCAGGAGACATTTGAGAGGAAGATTGTTCTCTTCTAAAAAGTTCTTGACAGCAGGACTGAAGCAGACATTTACCCACTCAATAGATATGGTTCTCGTGACCCAGGCCTTGCCATTAGACCTCCAAAATACCAAGAGCCTATCCATCGTGATATTTTATGCCTTGAAGGCACGAGGATTCTCTGAGTGGTATACCAGCAGAGGCTTAATTTTTAAGATCCACTGGCATTTGCACAAAATGCGAGGGTAAGTCTGTCCTTCATCGGTTTATGGCCAGGAAGTTTCTTTTCTTCAGCTGTGATATATGTACGGTTGGGCATTTTCTTCCAGAAAAGGCCAGTTTCATCACAGTTAATCACTTGCTGAGGAATGTAGCCCCCTGGAAATTACTTTCTCAAACTTCTTGAGGAATTCTTCTGCTGCTTTCTTGTCAGAACTGGCTGCCTCCCCATGCCTGACGACTGAGTGAATACCAGTCCTCTTCCTAAAACGATCAAACCACCCATCAGAAGCTTTGAACTCTTGGGGGTGGGGGGGGGGGCTTGCTGCAACGTTCCTTCATCTCTGCCGTCTCTCTGGGCTTCCACAAGATCGGCGAAGATGGCGCTCGCCTTGTGCGAAATTACCGATTGCGTGAGTGTATCACCAGCGATTTCCTTCTCTTTAATCCATAGTAGAAGGAGTCTCTCCATCTCGTCGTTAATTGAGGTCCTTCCACTGGCAAGGGCAGTCATGCCTTTAGAAGACTTACTTGCTTTAATGGCTTCCTTGTTTTTGATGATTGTACCAATCGTTGACTAGTTACGGCCATATGTACTAGCGAGGGTAACGATGCGCATGCCTTCTTCGTATTTCTTTATTATCTCCAGCTTTGTTTCCATAGTAATCATCTTCTTAACATCACTAGCAATCTTGGGACCCATGGCTAACGAATTAAAGTTAGAATTAAGCACTAAAATGCACAAAAAATACGATATCGCAAGCACTCACACGAGATGAAGTCTTTATGAAAAGCACACGAGATTCTGAACTGAGCGTGCAATTAACAGAGAGAGAGAGAGAGAGAGAGAGAGAGAGAGAGAGAGAGAGAGAGGCAGCATCTC
>NC_090740.1:131276860-131324360 GCF_036898095.1 Palaemon carinicauda | reverse complement strand
GCCCAAACCATCTCCATCTACCCCTCATCATGACCTCATCCACATATGGCACTCGAGTAATCTCTCTTATAGTTTTATTTCTAATCCTTTCCTTCCATTGAACTCCCAATATCCTTCAGAGGGATTTGTTCTCAAATCTACTAAATATATTGTATATTGTTTCACTGTCATACCATGACTCGTGATCATATAGTAATACCGATCTCTTTATATTTTAAATTGTTACACTATCATGGTCTTGTTCTCTACTGAGGGGAATTGCATGGATAATTTTACATTGTCCAATTTGTAATTGTTGATAAGAAGGATCTGTATGTCAATATGGCATAGTGATACATGTAATGTAATGGCTTCTTAACTAATTGATACCCTAATAAAACTGTTTATGGATACTCAATGAAAGCTTCCTATCAAAAATTGTAAATGAATCGGGAAACTGGAACAGTAGTTCCCCTGTGACCAATCTCTCAAGGAGAATTTTGTCAGTCCAGAGGCTCTGTTCTGAGCTTTTGTCTTCTAACGAGGGCATTTGTCTCCGACCTGGAAAGGAAATATATCGGAGTTCTTTTCCAGGCTTCCAGTGGAAAGTGTGAAGTGGAACACAAGGGAATCAATGATCTAAAAGGCAATTCTGTTCCTCCATTTACATTGTTTGGTGATCTAGGTTCAAATTCGGACTGTAACGCATGTTGCATTATGACACTCATGTCATTATTTTGTATAAATTATTTTTTTTTTGTGTATTGATTACTCAACTTTATTTTGTTCTTTGTTATTATTTTTCTTAATTTGTTATTTTAGGTTTTGTTATCACCTGTGTAGTATTCTGTGACATTGCCGTAATGATTAACAGAAATATGTAAAATGGGTTTTATTAGTGAGAAAATATAAACGAAGTTTCCTTGTATCACAAATGCAGCGTTGTGGAAAATAACTAAAAGTTTAAATCGATGAAACAATAATATGAACGAATTGTTTCCTCAAAGATTTATCGTGAAACGATTAAGGTCTTCCCTGGATGGTTCACCTTTATTTCTTCAGGCAAGTTCCTGCCTTGACGCAGATGTGTAATAACTTTGTTACACCTGCAAGATTTCTTTCTTCTAGTAAAACTAACTGTTCTAGGCAAGATAGGAAAAGAAACTGTTCCGCTTTAATAAATACTACGGAGAGAAATCTTGGGGACGAAATCCGTTGTGTAACGGGAGGGTGAAAAAGCGAGATCCACTCTCTCTCTCTCTCTCTCTCACTCGCTCACTCGGTCAGAGTCAGTCGACGGCCGCCAGAGGGAGCATGTGGCCAGGTGGAAAGCCTCGTTCGGCTGACTTCGGATGGACGGGAACGCACATGTTACTCTGCTGCCTAATTTGGTTAGGTGAGGCCCTCAGGAGGAAGAGGGGAAGGTGGCCTACGAGTGGAGGTGGAGGGAGAAAGGCCGGAGTAACGATGAGAGAGAGAGAGAGAGAGAGAGAGAGAGAGAGAGAGAGAGAGAGAGAGAGAGAGATAGAGAGAGAGAGCTATATCGGTGTATCTCTACGAAAGAACCGAATACTGTTAAGTTTCGTTGAGCCCATTTATTTCACAAGGATGCAGTGTAATATTGCCTGGCTCTGGCTTGCTTCCCATTGAATTGATATGATATTATGGTACTGGGATATTGTAGATCAATGGACACACACACACACACACACACACATATATATATATATATATATATATATACATATATATATATATATATATATATATATATATATATATATATATATATATTTACATATATATATATATATATATATATATTTACATATATATATATATATATATATATATGTGTGTGTGTGTGTGTGTATGTATGTATGTATGTATATGTATATGTATATGTATGCAAAATATCATAGCAATAAAAGTAATAATAATTTTCTTTTTTAGGTTTTTCCCTTCTATGTCTATGCATGCAATGTTACCTAAAGAAAGTTTTCCACACTATGCAAATGTATCAAGGACAACCATCATATATTTCTTTTGCTCCTTTTTTCACTCATACCTTTATTTATTATCTACCTAACCATACTTGTAGTTGAACCACTTGTAGGCTATTTGATTTATCAATGAAATCTGGGTACAACGAGCCTCAAAATATCGTCTTCATAATAAATCCGATTACAATTCTACACCTTAGAAAAATCTCGTTGAATATACATTATACCTTAATACGATATGTTGATGAATGTGAAAAATAAAGCGATTGTAACTGTTTTCCTTTTTTAAGGTATATTTATTATACAATTGTATAAACTGAAAGAGATGGAAAAAAAGGTAATAAACAAACTTGCCTGTGTGAGAGAGAGAGAGAGAGAGAGAGAGAGAGAGAGAGAGAGAGAGAGAGAGAGAGAGAGAGAGAGAGAGAGAGAAAGAGAGAAACTTTGTCAAAACATAAAACAGAGAAATCCTGGATTACTCTTAACAATTAAGACATCGGATATTAACAGTTAAAGCCGCTGCCAAATATAAAAGACTAAGAAAATACTAACAACTTTCCGATTTATAAGGCCCTCTCTTGACTCTACCTCGAATAGTAAATAATTATCAAAGAAGCATATTAAATTTGTAAATAGTATATTTGGTAGAATGCTTCCTGGAATGCACAGAAATCTACTCTATACTGATACCTTTATTTTTTCATATGATGGATTACAATTCGTAGCAATATTTCCCTTTTTTCTGAATATCCCTACCATTTGCATTTTGGAAAGGCAAATGGCCTTTTGAAATAATCCATTTTGGGATATCATGTCCTTCATGTTTTGACGGTTTACTATTTTAGTGTCGAGGAATATTAGATAATTCTTTACGAAGTTTGGAAATTTTGCTCGCCGTTCTATTGAGTCCGTAAAATTGTCATTTTGCGCCGATGTAATCACTATCCGTAATAATTCATTTCGAGTTTACAAACTCGAAATGTGACCTTTCAAATTGAAGAATGATTCTGAGCATGATTTGTTTATCTTGACTTAAAAGTACAAAATTCATTTCGTTCAAACATGCTTGACAAATTAAGTCGATAATTCCTTTAGAAATAAACCAAGGAATTCATTTTGTGATCAATGTTTTGTGTAAAATAAATTTTTCTTGAGATGTAATACCAAATTCTTATATCCCATAAAATTGATATTTCCTTTTTCTTACTTTAAAACATAAAAATCATATACGAATGTTAAACATTGTTCCGATAATGCTTGAGGATATAGTCTAATTTGACTATCGTGGTCATCAAAAATAATTATTTAATAAACCATGTAACCAGATGACCCCACCAGTAACTCGAATCACAAGATTTGTGAGCAGGGAGGAGTGCAAAAAGGAATGAATCACTGGGGTTTGTCCTAAATGACTTCGAGCGGCGTAAGCTACCTAACTGTTTCCTTCCCAATCATTACCTTGTTTACATAACTTACATTGAATCTTTGTAGTTGTTCTTGTTGTCAACTTGTCATTCCCTAAAGAATTCCAAGAGCCCTGCCTTATCCCAAATATGTGATGGTCCCCATATCGTTAAATAAAGAAGGTCAAATTTGTAGTTGAATAATCGCGTTCTAGATGAAATTCAATAAACAATTGGTCGATTTTACATTGAAAAATGCCCGAAGATCCAGCCAAAGTTTTTCCCTTCTCACCAGTTTCCAAATAATTACTTAAGGTATCCGAAAAACTTTATAAGCTTTTTATCATCATTTCTACTATTATTACCATTATTCATAGCCAAGCTGCAACCCAAATTGGGAACGTAGAATGCTAGGATATACTGTAGCCCTGTGCGGAAAAGGTGAAAGAGAAGTAACGAATTTGAAATAAATTTGATGATAAATATTACAACTGAAAAATGTTCTTTGCTCCCCTATAAAAAATATTAGAAATAATTATTACGGCTATGCAATTTACCCCCTTTTTGGAGGGGGGGGGGTGAGGGAAATAGAGTGGTGTGCAAAATTTTGCGAAGAATGACCAAATAATGTCTGACACTAAAACACCAAACCGCCAAAATTTGAAAGACATAATGTCCTTAGGTGATTATTGCCAACTGACAGTTGCCTTCCCAGCTTGTAATCATTATTGTAGTTCAGAGAACAAGCAATTATTACATAATCTTTCTACCAATTTGGAAAATCTACGCCTGTCTGATGTGATTTCTACTGAGGAAATAGGCTTCACCACTATAGTCCATTTCTTTTAGCGAGGCAGATTTGCACCGTCTCGCAACGGTGCCCTTTTAGCTCGGAAAAGTTTCCTAATCTCTGATTGGTTAGAATTATCTTGACCAACCAATCAGCGATCAGGAAACTTTTCCGAGCTAAAAGGGCACCGCGGCGAGTCGGTGCAAATATGCCTCGCTAAAAGAAATTGACTATAGGCCATATGGGAAATTATCCAATATTTTTTGCGTTTTATTTCAGAATACCAGTAAAGAATCTCTACTCATAAACAACTTACCTTCTTTAGCTAGGTTTTTGCATGGGCTTTATGTTAATTTTCTGATGTTATAATCCTTATACATAGCTTTCAAAAAGAACATCGTTAGACTAAAGATACTCAATAGCGTGAATTCAATTGGAATGAACTAAATGTTTTGAATGAAATGAAAATTTCTTGTACACAAATGAAATTTCATTCTCAGATCTAAGCTGCCTTTGAAATTAAGTTTAAATCATGGCCAAATTCGTGCAAGGAATCTGTTAAAAAATGTCAAGACAACATGAGTTTAAGGATACTCAAATACTTTAGCGCCTATGATGACTCCAACATTTAGACATTCATATGAAGACCGACATTTAGTTTCAAGTTGGCTTTATTTGGTATTAAAATAGCACTAAATGAGCCTTCAATCTGAAAGTTGTTTTGTTATCCCATATCTAGCTTGAGGCACTTTTAAGTGTCCCATACACGTTCAAAAAAAGCCAGGACGTTTTAATGTCAAAAAAAATTTGAAGCAAAATTTTGATTGATCAAATCCGTTTGATATTTTTTGACGAGTCGTCAAATTATTGATGCGTGTGTGGGCTCCTTTATGAAAAAATCTGGAAAAATGTTCAAAACTTCATATCAGGTATACTTTTGACCATTTCCGACGTTTACCAGGAGGTTTATCAGAGTCCAATGCCAACACTAGTGTTATAGCCACTGAGGCATCCATGTCGAAGATTTTGACGATACTGAATTTTGATGGGAAAAACGCCTAAACGTGTGTGGGCAATTATGCATCAAAATTTTGTATCAAAGTTACACGTCAAAATTTTGACGTTTAGACGCTATTTTTTGAACGTGTAAATAATACTTTAAACTATTCTCTTCCCAAGCATCCGATCTTTTGAAATTCTTTCAGTTTCAGTTTGGATTATTTGATTTTATGAGTATTTGTATGTACAAAATAACGTTGTTACATTTACAGCAGTAGATCATCATCATGGGAAATGTTCCTCTCTCTTGTGAAAGCCTGAATTTCTCTTAAGCATTAATTATATATGAAATTTCTCAAAAATTACTAGTCAAAGTCGAGTTAAAGAGAATATTCTAGGTTATATGTAGTTATAGGATAGGTCTTTTTTTTGTAATGACTTCAGTGTGAGGAATATATACTAGTTACCATTTTACTAACAAATTCAGTAATGGCATTATCATGATGTTAATTTAATGGACTAGCAAGTCACGCTATTTAACACTATCGCTGTGAAACAAATGGGATCCAGGAAACTAACAGAATTCTGTTCTTGCGTAGAGTTACATCTCTCTCTCTCTCTCTTCATCGTTACTCCGGCCTTTCTCCCTCCACCTGCATCTCGTAGGCCACCTTCCCCTCTTCCTCCTGAGGGCCTCACCTAACCAAATTAGGCAGCGGAGTAACATGTGCGTTTCCGTCCAGCCGAAGTCAGCCGAACGAGGCTTTCCACCTGGCCACATGCTCCCTCTGGCGGCCGTCGACTGACTCTGACCGAGTGAGGGAGAGAGAGAGAGAGAGAGAGAGAGAGAGAGAGAGAGAGAGAGAGAGAGAGAGAGAGAGAGAGAGAGTGGATTTCTCGCTTTTTCACCCTCCCATTACACAACGGATTTGGTCTCCAAGATTTCTCTTCGTAGTATTTATTAAAGCGGAACAACTCAGTTGTTTAGTTATTATTATTATTATTATTATTATTATTATTATTATTATTATTAATACTTGCTAAGCTACAACCCTAGTTGGAAAAGCAGGACGCTATAAACCCAGGGGCTCCAACAGGGAAATAGCCCAGTGAGGAAAGGAAACAAGGAAAAATATAATTTTTAAGAAGAGTAACAACACTAAAATAAATATCTTATGTAAACTATAAATACTTTAATAAAACAAGAGGAAAAGAAACAAGACAGAAAAGCGTGTCGGAGTGTACCCTCAAGCAAAAGAACTCTAGTTGAGTTTTGATTGAATTTGATGAAAAGAGAGAAATATTGTTTTTCCCACTGATACATTTTGCTTCTTTTCACGATAATATGCGATAGATAATTGGCATAGTAATAAGGTGTTTCCAAAGATCCACGTTCTAGCATTGAGCATATCAAATCCTGTATATTGATATGAATTACCTATTAACTAAAATTATCCACAGTAGAATTGGTGAAAATTAACGGGAGCAAGTGAATATTACTTTTTTTTTTTTTTTTACACCTGGTTGATTTGATAAATTCCCTTTTTAAATCTTGGGATTAGAGAAATATTTATCGATAAAGATAAAGATAAGATACTTATATTATCTTTTATCATTCTACAGCTTCCAGACTTTCTGTCCTTTTGCAAAGAGTTGTCCGAACTAGCCCTATATTATTCCCCCATGATAGAAAAATGGTCATACCTTATATATATGAACAAGTATTTCGCTAAAGGTCTCGCCCCCTTTAAAAAAATAAATATGTTTTTGACCTATTAATCTTAATACATATCCATTAAATTTATACTTTTATTTTTAGGATTTCACCGGTATGAAATGTTTCTATTCTTAAAAGGTTTTATTTCAATTGTTCTTTACTTGTCTAGTAGCTTATTTAATTCCTTATTTCCCTTCCTGACTGGACTTTTTTTCCCTGTTAGAGCCCTTGGGCTTATAGCATTTTTTTTTCCAACTAGGGTTGTATCTTTACTTGTAATGATAAGAATAATAATTGATAATTGATAATCATAATAATAATAATAATGATAATGATAATATGCCTTTCTACATAACTATAGTCCATTTCTTTTAGCGATGCATATTTGCACCGACTCGCAGCGGTGCAATTTTAGCACGGAAAAGTTTCCTGATCGCTGATTGGTTAGAATTATCTCGTCCAACCAATCAGCGATCAGGAAACTTTACCGAGCTAAAAGGGCACCGCTGGGAGTCGGTGCAAATCTGCTTCGCTAAAAGAAATGGACTATAGACATGCAAATGAAAGGAGACGGAATTTTAAGTCATTATTTGAATGAATTCAATCACTTAATGAAGACGTGTAGGGGTAATTTCTCCATACATTTCTTAACTTATAGAACAAACCTTTAGAGACTCATTAGTATATATATATATATATATATATATATATATATATATATATATATATATATATATATATTTAAGACTCATCTGTATTGGGGAACATTTAAGTACCAAATTTATTCTCTCTGAAAAGAAATTGAATCTATGATAAAGAGCAAGTGTCTGAATATGTATATATATATATATATATGTGTGTGTGTGTGTGTGTGTGTGTGTGTGTATGTATGTATGTATGTATGTATATACACACAAATATATATATATATATATATATATATATAAGTATATACATATAAATATATATATATAAATATATATATTTATATATATAAATATGCATATATAAATATATATACATATATATATAAATATATACATATATATACATATATATAAATATATATATGTATGTATATGTATGTATGTATGTATGTATGTTTATATATATATATACATACAAAAACACAAATATATATTTTTATATATACATATATATATACAATATTTCTTTCCTTTCACGCTGAGTGGCATTGCCAGACGTATAACTACTCGATCTCTCCCCGGTCCTTAGGTAGGGGAAGTAGTCATACCCTGGTGAGGAAAGGGGGAGGAGGAATTCTAATGGTTCAATTTTTGTATGTACATATCTAGATAAATGTTCAGGTGTCATTTTTTTACAGGTCGCGTACACTAGTACATGAATGAATCAAATTAAACTTTTGTCTAGATTGTGACATTTATTTTTTTTAAAGTTCTCATATTTTGATAAACTTTTTAAAACTTTGCTTCAAGGCGACAATTAATTCTAAATGGTTCTGTTATTATTATTATTATTATTATTATTATTATTATTATTATTATCCTTATCATTTTCATTAATATTATTATTATTATTATTATTATTAATACTTGCTAAGCTACTACCCTAGTTGGAAAAGCAGGAAGCTATATACCCAGGGGCTCCAACAGGGAAAATAGCCCAGTGAGGAAAGGAAACGAGGAAAAATATTTTTAAAGGTTCTCATATTTTGATTAAACTTTTGAAGACTTTGCTTTAAGGCGACAATTAATTCTAAAAGGTTCTACTACACGAGCTATAGTTGCGTCTAACTTCCACTGAAAGATGATTTCTTTAAGAATTTTCTTCAAAGTAATTTGACCATTAAAGGTACTTGCTGTCTTATCATGTTACTTTGAAAAATGATTTTTTTTGTGCTAATTTTGAACAAATATTTCATGACAGGACGAAATTATAAATTCCAGCCGCAATTTTTGGGACATAAAAACAACGAATACATATAAAGTGTCGTTCACTAACTGCATAGACCGATATATATTGTTAAAGTTAACAATTGAGTGGTACTATGAAACGATGTAACTTAATATATTATGAATAAAGCATCAGTTACAGATAGGTTATGACGTAATCAAATGTCATTTGAAATGATGAAGAGGATTTTTATAAGGAATAACCGATCACAATGGTTTTAAACCAAGAGCTTATTTAACATGCCAGGTAAAAGGATGAATGGGAAAAGATATGGGGTCTACTATCGATTAATTCATGATATTCTCGTTTTCTATGAAAGTGTAAGTTCCCACTTGAGGGGAAAGGGCCTTATATTGGTATTATTTTAGTTCATCACAACCTTGAGTTTTTTTCAATGTTTACTACTACTACTACTACTACTACTACTACTACTACTACTACTACTACTACTACTACTATAAACACAAAGATCCCAGAACGAAAACAATATTAGGAAAAAAAAAAGATCCTACTTATTTGACTCCATCTGCCGGAAGAATAAAGCGACCTGACACAACTGAAATATCGTTTGTAAACACTGGGAAAAGATGGATATTTTCGCCCATGTTAGGAAGAAGGGTAATTTCTTACAACACCACGCTCTCCATTTACTCCAAAATAATGCAATCCGGCAGTTCTCATCTTCTTGCACAGTAATTAGGTGGTTATTTAAATTCTGGTAAAGTAACAATTAGCAAGATATGTTGAGGAAGGGTGAACTTTTGTTTATGTACGCTGGCATCACGAATTATGTTTGGTTGACGATGTTGACTTGTCAGTTCCAAGTCGTTTAGTGAGGAAACCGAGCTATTTTCTTTTTATAACCCCTTACCCCTTCCTCAGCATATCTTGCTAATTATTGCTTTCCCAGAATTTAAATAACCACCTTCATATTGTGCAAGAAGATGAGAACTGCAGGATTGCATTATTTTGGAGTAAATGGAGAGCGTGGTGTTGTAAACAATTACTGGAAAAAGCAATGAAAAACTATTATCAAAGTTTCCTAGTAGTCTTTTTTCTGTTGGTATGTGTTTCAATCGCCTACCTTAGCACTAAAAAGTTAAAATGTCACTTTTAAATGGGAGATGCATGGGGCAAGACAACGTCCTTGAGGCTGACCATATATGCATATGTGATCAGAAACCAAGACACTCTCCATCAAACTAGGACCAGGGAGGGCAAGGCAATGGCTCCTGATGGCTCAGCAGGTAGACCTATAGTCTGCCCCCTAACTACCCATCCCTTGCTCAAGGATGGTGAAGTTGCAGACACTATAGTCCATTTCTTTTATCGATGCATATTTGCACCGACTCGCAGCGGTGCCCTTTTAGCTCGGAAAAGTTTCCGGATCGCTGTTTGGTTGGACGAGATAATTCCAACCAATCAGCGATCAGGAAACTTTTCCGAGCTAAAAGGGCATCGCTGTGAGTCGGTGCAAATATGCATCGCTAAAAGAAATGGTCTATAGAAGAACACGAAACTTTTCCGAGCTAAAAGGGCACCACTGCGAGTCTGTGCAAATATGCATCACTAAAAGAAATGGACTACAGAAGAAACTCTCTTCGATTTAGTTAAATACTTTGATAATCTTAGATTTATGGAAAACAGACGAAAATAATAGGAAGACTAAAAGTGCTCACTCGTCAATACATACTTTCAGGAATTGTTTTTGACTCTAATGTTCATCTAAAAGAAAGCAAGATGAACAGAGAGCCGAATCATATCCACTTTAAAAGCAATTTTATCATATATTTAGTGACATTACCCTGTTAGAGTTCAACTGCCCTCATGTAGCTAGTATGAAATTTGAACTTCAATTTTGGATAAGCTCTTATAAATTATACGAACGTCTCTATTATTCACCAGAATAATGAATCATCCGGGATTATTCAAATCTGTCCATTTTTGAATGAATGAAAAAAAGTTGACAACGATTAGCTTTTTAATTAGCCATTTTGAGGAAGAGATTTTCGGTCTCGCGGTTGTAATTGATCGCTTCCAAGATGACGTTTGGCACATATTTTACTCTTCTTCTTCTTCTTCTTCTTCTTCTTCTTCTTCTTCTTCTTCTTCTTCTTCTTCTTCTTCTTCTTCTATACAAGTATTATCAATAAGGCACGAGGTACTTCCAATCAGTTTCAGTTATATATATATATATATATATATATATATATATATATATATATATATATATATACAGTATATATATATATATATATACATATATATATTATATATATAATATTTATATATATATACACACACACATATATATATATATTATATATATATATATGTGTATATGTATGTATAAAATTATATATAATTTTTGTTTATGCACAGACACAAACACACACACACATATATATATATATATATATATATATATATATATATATATATATATATGTGTGTGTGTGTGTGTATGTATGTATGTATGTATGTATGTATGTATGTGTTTGTGTGCAAAAACAAAAAATATATAATTTTATATATACAGTATGTGTACATATGTATATATATATGTATGTTTGTATGTATGTATGTATGTATGTATGTATATACACATACATACACACACTTATACACGCTATATTATATAATAATAATTCATGATGAAACCAATCAAGGAAAGTCTTCTAGATCGAAGAAATATACAACGTAAATTTAGTAGACCAAAAATACTCGTAAATGTAGAAGCAATGCATAAAGAATCACATAAGACTACTGGCAAATATTATTATTATTATTATTATTATTATTGTTGTTGTTGTTGTTGTTGTTGTTGTTTTTGTTGTTGTTGTTGATGTTCTTATTGCTATTGAAAGGAAGTCACCGGATAAGATTTTTAACGGGAATGTAAAATGTGAAAATAAAGTTAATTATAGTAAAAAAAAATATTAAGATAAACCTTATAAATTTCAATTTGGATTAGCAATATGATTGACTCCAATAAAAATACATGCAATGAAACAATCTTAATCATTATTTCCAGATATAAAGAATTAGTTACTTCGATACACTCTGCTATGAAGAACGTTCTTTTTTACTTCGAATTTTTAAATCCTGCTCTCAACCCCCCAAAGTAAAATTGTAGAACAGAATCAAAAGATCTTAGCAGCTCAGCTTTCTAACTTCTGCAGCCTTATTATTATTTTTATCATCGTTTCCCTGCTCCTTTTATTCCTGTGTGCAACAAGAACCTTCAGAAAAAATTGAGAGGTTATTAAACTGAGTAACACAATATCTTGATTGAATTCTTACCAGGCTTCCGAGTTGATCAAGAGATGAACTCCTTTCAGTAACGCGTTCTTTATGTCTTGCTGAGATAAGTTTAAACTTTTAGCAAATGTTTTTATGTTGAACAGGCTGACATAAGTACGTTTTATAGTTTATATATGAAATATCTGTTTTAATGTTGATGTTTTTAAAATATTTTATCTTAATTGTTCATTACTTCTTATATCGTTTATTTATTCCCTTATTTCCTTTCCTCAGTCGCCTATTTTTCCCTGTTGGAGCCCTTGGGCTTATAGCATCCTGCTTTTCCAACTAGGGTTGTAGCTTAGCTAGTAATAATAATAATAATAATAATAAATCGACGTGTTCTTTTGGTATTCTTTTTATTAGTTTTATGTTCTCGGTGAAAAACAACCATCCGTTAGTTTATATCTGCCAACAGACAAGGGTAAATTAAAATGAAAAATTTTATTCATTCATCATCAGCATAAGAGCGATTATTCATTATCTGAAATCCTTCAGCCATACACTCGAGCACACTTTTCCTCTTGCTTTCTTTAAGCTTTTATAGTTTATAAATGAAAGATCTATTTTAAGTTGTTACTGTTCTTAAGATATTTTATATTGTTAATTACATCTCTTTTAGTTTTATTTCCTTAATTCCTTTCCTCATTGGGCTATTTTCCCTGTTGGAGCCCTTGAGCTTATAGCATCCTGCTTTTCCAACTAGGGTTTTAGCTTGGCAAGTAACAATAATAATAATAATACTGTAGAAATTTGTTGCTTTATTCTTCATTATAGATCATTTCATCCTTATTTCAAATAACATTTTCATCTGCAAACACTCGAACTTCTAAGCTGTTGGAAACGTACTGGAACATCTTGAATAACACAGGGAATGTTCTTTTTCCTCACCATTAATCTGCATCTGTATGTATTAAAGAGACTCTTTAGCTATGGTAAGCAGCTCTTCTAGAAGAGGGACACTCCAAAATCAGACCATTGTTCTCTAGTTTTGGGTAGTGCCATAGCCTCTGTACCAAGGTGTTCCACTGTTTTGAGTTAGAGATCTCTTGCTTGAGGGTATACTCGGGCACACTATTCTATTTGTTTCTATTCATCTTGTTTCTTTAAATTTTTATTGTTTTTATATGAAAGATTTATATTAATGTTGTTATTGTTATTAAACTTCTCTCGTATTTTTTCCTTATTTCCTTTCTTCACTGGGCTATTTTCCTTGTCGGAGCCCTTGGGCTCATAGCATCCTGCTTTTTCGACTAGGGTTGTAGCTTAGCAAGTAACAGCAACAACAACAATAATAATAATAATAGGTAATTTTTTTACATATTTTATTCTGTCAATCAACTCTTACTGGAACCCGTTCAGATTGCACATTCTGGCTATTTTATTATTTCAGGCATCGAATATTTTGAAATTCATGTTTAATTCTTCTAGAATTGTAAAGTACAAATAAGTTTCTGAACGGTATTATGCGAAGAAAAATCCATTGACATTAACGGCAATGCAATTTGATAATCAACGGAGGTCCAGTGGCGTTCGAGATTTAAAGGCTTTAAGGTTTAAGGGTTTTAAAGGTCGCCCATGAATGGCAGAGGCAAGGGCAATACCCACGAGCTTCATGGCATAGCCCCCTTGACATCAAGCAAGGATCAGGGAGAGCTAGGCAATGGCTCCCCCCTTCAAACTCTATATCCTCACGAGGATGATAAGGTTATAAACGCTAGTGAAAACTATCGAGCTTAACAGGGTCTCGAATGCCCGGCCGACAGATTCTCAGGCAGGGACGATTCCAATAGGCTACCACGACCTTTTTATAAGTATTTTTAAGAAATTATGATTAATGAAATCTACGAATGGAAGGTGTTTACCTGGGAATGTAAACAAAACAGTCGATCCAGTCTGCCAATTTTGAAATGTTCGATTAGTTCAGACACCATTGTTACGACATAGTTCAAATATTTCGGTCGCAGGATACTTTTTTACATTATTATTTTAAGGTTGTTGTGGCCTTATTGGTAAAGTCTCGGGCTGGTGATCGCCAGATGGGGGGTTCGAGTTCGGCTCAAACTCTTTAGTCTCTTTAGTGTCTGCAACCTCACCAGCCTTAGGGTAACCTATAGGTCTACGTACTGAGTCTTTAGTAGCCATTTCCTGGCCCTCCTTGGTCTTAGCTTGGTGGAGAGGGAGCTTGGGCACTGATCATATGATATATGGTCAGTCGCTATGGCATTATCCTGCTTGCTAGGGCAATGTCACTCCCTTTTCTTCTGCCATTCATGAGCAACTTTTTAAAAGTTTAAAGGCCGCTCATGGATGGCAGAGATGCCCTAGAGACTGACTATATATACATATAATCAGTGCCCAAGCCCCCTCGCCACCCAAACTACAGTAGGACCAATGAGGGCCAGGCAATGTCAGCTGATAACTCAGCCGATAGACCTAGTGGCTTCCCCAAACCCCCCATCCTTAGCTGATAAGAATGGCGAGGTTACAGCAACTAAAGGAACTAACGAGTTTAAGCGGGACTCGAACCCCAGTCTGGCATTTACCAGTCGGGGGCGTTACCACATCGGTCACCACAAACTACGAGATTTTTGTTTTCCCGTTTTGACATCAATAGTACGTCGAAGCACATCTCTTCGTAAACATTCCATAACAGCTAGCGATTAGCATGTTAAATAGTTATCTAATCTAAATAGGATAGCTTGAAAGTTTACAACAAATCATAGCCTACTCCCCAAGATCATATGAATAATGAAATATTCCTAAAATGAATACCGCATGGTTTGTTAATGATACCAAGCAGGTTCTCAACCACTACGTTCGACACATCAGGACATGTAGCCTTTTAAAAATTTAGAATTAGCGAAGTGTGCAACGCAAGCAGTAAATACTTTAGTGCTAGCCAAATTGAACAATTCTGTTCTTGTTCGAAAGTTGGAGAGAGAGAGAGAGAGAGAGAGAGAGAGAGAGAGAGAGAGAGAGAGAGAGAGAGATCTACTTGCATTATAATTTAATAGTATTGATGAGTCTTAAGTAAGTCTGGAGCTCCCAATACGTATGTAGTCTCAATAGCGTATTTAGGCTTTTCTGTGTTATAAGTACTGTATATGTACTTTCATCTTGTTACTCAAATTAGGAGACACTGAAAAAAAGTCAATTAATTACTTTTTAGCTTATTTGGTCTTTTTGTGTTATAATTATTGCTTAAGTTCTTTGATCGTGATGCTTAAATTAGAAGACACTGCAAAAAAGTAGATGAATTACTTTGTTTATTTGGACCTTTTGTGTTTTAAGTATTGTATAAGTATCTTCATCCTGTTAATTAGGAGATACTGCAGAAAAGTAAATGATTTACTTTCGCCATGGTTGTCAAAAATTCAGCTGAATTGGAATTAGAATGGACAGAAAAAAACTGTTATTTTGTGATCTCAGCTCCATTTTTTTTTTTATTCTTAATGGAGTTTTATCCTTCGACGTAGGAATTATAAAGAATGCCTTTCAGTGATACGTTTTTTCATCGTAAATTGTATTGATCATTCCTTATAAATCTATCACACATGATACAAAACCTATTTAATTTACAACTGATTGTTATAACAAGCTATTTTTTATAATGCCAAATGGCTCAATTCTGATCTAATTAATTAGTCATATTATCAATAATGTAGAAATTACATAAAGAGTTGCATGTTCCATTCCAATTTGATTTAGAAATACCGTAATTTTCATCATGATTATTTGGGATGTCGGAAAGCTTAGGTAAAGCGCTCTAGCATACAGAATGTGTAGCACGTTCAGGATACTCCTTACGTATTATGTAAATACTTTGATTCCAAACCATTTTACGAGCTCGCTTGACTAAGCTGGTAACGCATTTGGCCGCTCATTTATGTGTCATAGGTTTGATCACGATATCTGATTGAAACTTATTTCGAACACAGGCTTGATTGTAGGTTTAAGGGCCACTCGTGAATGACAGAGGCAATGGACAGTGATAATGCCATATGATCAGCGTCTACTCTCTTATCAAGTTAGGACCAGGGATGGCCAGGCAATGGCTGCTGATGAGTCATAAGGTGGACCCATAGGATCTCCAAACCCCCTATCTCTAGCTCACAAGTATGGTGAGGTTTCAGACACTACAAGAATCTAATTAGTTTGAGTGGGACTCGAACCCCAGTCCGGCAGATCGCCAGGCAGGGACGTATTCACTGCCTGTTAAACAAAGTGTTTCCAGTCCGGGTAACCTCCTTTTTTTTTTTTTTTTTTTTTTTTTTTTTTTTTTTTTTTTTTTTTTCTTTGGCATCTGTTGAACAACTAATAGTTTTTCCATTTTATAAGTCATAGGCTCAAATTGGATGTGAGGTAGATAAATATTTTAATTACACAAACGTAAATGTGTTGTTATTATTGTTATCATTATTATTATTGTTTTGTTGTTTTTGTTGTTGTTGTAGTTATTATTATTATTACTATCATTATTATAATACTGCAGAAACGTAAACATCTATATTATTGTTGTTGTTGTTGTTGTCGTCGTCTTCGTCGTTGTTGTTGTTGTCGTCGTCGTCTTCGTCGTTGTTGTTGTTGTTGTCGTCGTCGTCGTCGTCTTCGTTGTCGTTGTTGTTGTTGTTGTCGTCGTCGTCGTCGTCGTCTTTGTCGTTGTTGTTGTTATTGTTGTCGTCGTTGTTGTTGTTGTCGTCTTCGTCGTTGTTGTTGTTGTTAGAGTAGTGGTCACCAGAGAGAAGAAATAAGAAATTAAGTTAATACTTTCAAGGTCACTGCCTCTTCTTACTCCCAAAGTCTAAAGAGATCTTGCTTATTCCTAAACTTGGCAGTAGATTTTCCTTTTCCCAGACACGATTTAAGCGAACGTTATCAAATCCATTTCCATTTAGCCATCATCCTGATTGGTACAAGGTATTTTTGTTATTATTATTATTGTTGTTGTTGTTGTTGTTGTTGTTATTATTAATTGGTGTCCAAATTTTCGCAAAGATATCTAGGTAATTACCCAATCGTTTTGGGGAGCATGGCTAATCTATCACAATTGAATATACTGTAGTGTTGTTATTAGAAAAAATTGTATAGATTGCATGGCCACATGATAAAAATGTGTGGTGTATGTATATATATATATATATATATATATATATATATATATATATATACATATATGTTTTTGTGTGTGTATGAGAGAACTTTGTCACTGGGACACGTTAATTTCCTTTTTTTCAAATACTGAAATACAAACATATTCTAATGCCAAATACACTCGAGCCTGGGAGTAGATGAAAAGATTCCAAAAGGAAATTTAATTTTACGATAGGTGCTACCACCCGGGGCAGGATTCGAACTCATTCTGTGTATTGAAGCAAATCTGAACATTAAAATCGATATGAGATATGAATTACTTGACTCTCTCTCTCTCTCTCTCTCTCTCTCTCTCTCTCTCTCTCTCTCTCTCTCTCTCTCTCTCTCTCTCTAGTTTCTTATCACCAAGGGAGTCCTCTCCCCTCCCCCGCCTAGACTACGAACTCAGTCGCATCCTCTCACCCTGGGAAAAAATAAATAATGCAACAAGTTTAAAATGGTTCCGTTATGTAAATTGGTGCAAAACTCATGTATAAGCCGCTTATCGAAGCCTGCTTCTACTGTAGTCGCTATCATTTTTTTTTTCAACTAGATCTGTTATGTGCATTGGAAGAGTGAGCGAGGAGGAGGAGGAGGAGGAGGAGGAGGAGGAGGAGGAGGAGGAGGAAAAGTAAAGTCAGGTGTTTGAAGGGGGCCTTTTGTTTGAATGCATGTTATTGGTATGGTTAACTACTTAGCTTTGTGATTCCTTCCAAAATAGGAATTATAAACAATTGTAATATATATGACGAGAAGGTGCACATATTTCACACAAGCGTTTATGAATATAACTATATATGTATATATATATATATATATATAGATTTATATATATATGTATATATATATATGTATATATATGTATATATATATATGTATATATATATGTATATATATATATATATATATATATATTTATATATATGTATATATATATACACACATACATACATAATATATATATATATATATATATATATATATATATATATATATATATATATATATATATATATATATATACACACACAGACACACACACAGTAAATCTATTGCTACCGCTAGAATCTCCTTTGACGTGTATATGTATATATATATATATATATATATATATATATATATATATATATATATATATATATATATATATACTTAGATAGTTAGGGAAAGAATGATGATGAGAATAACGCTAAGAAACAGAAAAAAGAGCAACATGGATACGAAAGGAAACTAAAGTAGAGGATATTCTAACAGCATTTAAGAAAAAGAAATGGACATGGACAGGACATATTGTGAGAATGAAGGACAATAGATAGACATTAAGGATAACAGAGTGGGTCCCTAGAGATTGTAAAAGAAGCAAAGAAAAGAAGAGAAGACGATGGATTGACGAACCTAGAACTTCTGGGGGCGTGAACTGGCACAGAAAGACCATAGACAGACGAAAGTGGAAGGACAGTCCTTTATTCTACAGTGGACTAGTAACGGCTGATGATGAGGATGCTTTCTCTCTCTCTCTCTCTCTCTCTCTCTCTCTCTCTCTCTCTCTCTCTCTCTCTCTCTCTCTCTCTCTCTCTCTCTCTCTCTATATATA
The DNA here is from genome assembly GCF_036898095.1 of Palaemon carinicauda. Taxonomy (NCBI): domain Eukaryota; kingdom Metazoa; phylum Arthropoda; class Malacostraca; order Decapoda; family Palaemonidae; genus Palaemon; species Palaemon carinicauda. The sequence goes on along the minus strand of NC_090740.1, from coordinate 131,305,504 downwards.
TATAATATATATTATATATATATTACATATATATTGTATATATATATATATATATATATATATATATATATATATAGATATACAGTATATTATATATATATATATATATAGATACATATTATATATATATTATATATATATATATTCTGTATATATATTATATATATATATATATATATATATATATATATATATATATATATATAAGAAAATTCTGGTATAAACTGGCATAGAAAGACCATAAACAGACGCGAGTGGAAGCACGTGTCTGAGGCCTTTGCTCGGGAGTGGACCTGTAACGGCTGACGATAATGGAATACAGTATATATATATATATATATATATATATATATATATATATATGACGATAATGGAATACAGTATATATATATATATATATATATTTATATGTGTGTGTATATATATATATATATATATATATATATATATATATATATATATATATATATATATATATATATATATATATATATATATATATATATTAATTATACATCATTCTCATTTCAAGTATAATTCATAACCATTTCTTTTTTCTTATATATTGTTAAAATATACCCTACTCAAGTTTTCATTTTTCTGTCTCCCTTCATCTGCAATTGGCTTATGTTCTAAAGTTTTTTAAGGCTCCAAGTTTTTTATGCATAAGTTAATGCTGGAAGTTAACACTGGCAAAACCATCTCATTAAGTACTTTTCTCTTTAGAGAAAGTGACAATTTAATCTCATTTTGTCCACCAAAAGCTCTTCATCGCCTGTTTATCCTTATTTTAATTTCGGTCTCATGTCCCAGGGAAACACTTACTATTTATCCTAAGTACGTACTGTATATTCATTAATAATCTCTAGAAGTATGTCTATAGTCCTTATTTGTTGTCTCTTTGCATTTTCATTGAACATTATCTTAGTTTTTCCTCATTCATTTTCAGCCCTATATTTCTGTTTTCTCTATTCAACTCTTCTATCATCATTTGCTATTCTTCCAATGATTCACTAACAAAACAATGTCATCTGCAAATCTTAAGTTGTTAAAGTATTCTCCAATAATGTTAATTCTAAATATATATATATATATATATATATATATATATATAGTATTTATATATGCATATATATGTGTCTGTGTCTATATAAAGATATATACTATATATCCTGTTTGTTAATTTGGTCTGGCCATATTTTTGAGAAACGCTTCATATTGTTTTTCTATTGTATAAAACGATGCCTAATACATATTGTGATCTATATTCGTACCCCAAAGGAATATTTAAAACGCATATTTATAATCTCTGCTTATAATTCCTAATTTAGAATGCCACGTTTTTTTTTTTAATTAATATAATAGAATACCTTTATAATATTTCGGGTAACAGCCTCTCATCCAATCAGTTTACATAGAAAATCTACGTCACGAGATTTCAACGTCCCGTAATCGCCTGTGTAAACAAGCTATTAGTCTTCACTGACACTTGTTTCGCGACGGTCTAAACGTGTCCCGTTTTCTGTGTTATTAGCAATTTTAAAAATTTTATTAGTTTTTCTACACCCATAAACGATATAAACGTATTGATACGAACAATGGTCCCCTAAGCTAGAGTTAGGCGTAGTATTACTGTGACAGTGTTACGATATTCTTATTATTATTATTATTATTATTATTATTATTATTATTATTATTATTTGCTAAGCTACAACCCTATTTGGAAAAGCAGGATGCTATAAGCCCAGAGGCTCTAACAGGGAAAATAGCTCGGTAAGGAAAGGAAAAATGGAAAAATAGAAAATTTTAAGAACAATAACATTAAAATAAATACTTCCTAAATAAACTATGAAAACTTTTAACAAAAAACGAGGAAGAGAAATTAGATAGAATAATTTGCTCGAGTGTACCCTCAAGCAAGAGAACTCTAACCCAAGACAGTGGAAGGCCATTTTACAGAGGCTATGGCACTACCCAAGACTACAGAACAATGGTTTGATTTTGGAGTGTTATTCTCCTAGAAGAGCTGCTTATCATAGCTAAAGAGTCTCTCTTACCCTTACCTAAAGGAATGTGGCCACTGAACAATTACAGTGCAGTAGTTAACCCCTTGAGAGAAGAATTGTTTGGTAATCTCGGTGTTGTCAGGTGTAAGAGGACCGAGGAGAATATGTAAAGAATAGGCCAGACTATTTGGTGTATATATAGGCAAAGGGAAAGTGAACCGTAATCAGAGAGAAGGTACAATGTAGTACTTTGTGGCCAATCAAATACCCCATAACTTTCTAGTGATAGTATCTCAACGGGTGGCTGGTGCCCTTGCCAACCCACTACCTTTAATAAGTCACACATATAGCAATATAACGGTTAATGCAAGAAAAGTGAACGAACATGTTGAAAGGCTGGCTGTGCATGCTAAGTCAGCCTTCGAAATCGATAATCGGAAAATCTTCAGATTTGCCAACTGGTTGTTGCAATTGAGATAGATTCAGCCTGCCATACAATAGTAAGTGATGGTGAAGAAAAGGATTTAGTGATTGATAGTGTTGTTAACTGAAAATGATTATGAAATGGGGAAACGTTACACATTTAGCTGGTGAAACAAGTGTGGAACTAACTCAGCTTGTGTTGAAGGAGATGAGAGCAAGAAGTCAATATATTTAAACAACAAATCCAAAGAGAATGAAAAGTAGTCACAGAAAAGGAAGATAGTGTCAATTAGGAATATAAGGCTTCTATGTAATAGTGATAGATTCAATGGTGTGAGGTTAAGTATGATGTTTGAGGAATTTGGGACCATGGCAAACTAAATATGTTGGTCTACAGTATATTTCAAAGTGCGGTAGGCTGCTAGCCTACCATGCTCACATATAAGGGAAACTATTGAATGATAGAAACCTCTTCGAAGCCTCTGAATATAGTTTACATTGTTTAAGATAAATGTTGTGGTTTTGAATTATTTAAGAATATTGGTGTTGTGAATACGAAAGGCTCAGCAGAAGAAGAAAAGTTTACGTGTTTTGGGGGATATGAAAAAACGGCCTAAGTGTGATTGAAGTAAACATCGTAGAAATTCCTAGCTTGAATAATTTCGATCCAAATTATTATTATTATTATTATTATTATTATTATTATTATTATTATTATTATTATTACTTGCTAAGCTACAAACCTAGTTGGAAAAGCAGGATGCTATAAGCCCAGGGGCTCCAACAGGGAAAATAGCCCAGTGAGAAAAGGAAACGAGGAAAAATAAAATATTTTAAGAAGCGTAACAACATTAAAATAAATATCTCCTATATATACTATAAAAACTTTAACAAAACAAGAGGAAAAGACATAAGATAGAACAGTGTGCCCGAGTGTACCCTCAAGCAAGAGAACTCTAACTCAAGACAGTGGAAGAACATGGTACAGAGGCTATGGCACTACCCAAGACTAGAGAACAATGGTTTGATTTTGGAGTGTCCTCCTAGAAGAGCTGCTTACCAAAGCTAAAGAATCTCTTTTACTCTTACCAAGAGGAAAGTGGCCGCTGAACAATTAATTACAGTGCAATAACCCCTTGGGTGAAGAAGAAGTGTTTAGTAATCTCAGTGTTGTCAGGTGTATAAGGACAGAAGAGAATATGTAAGGAATATGCCAGACTATTGGGTGGATGTATAGGCAAAGGGAAAATAGATCGTAACTAGTGAGAAGGATACAATATAGTACTGTCTGGCCAGTTAAAAGACCCCATAACTCTCTAGCGGTAGTATCTCAACGGGTGGAGGGTGTCCTGGCCAACCTACTACCTACTAAATGGGATGTTATTCACTAGTTTGTTAAACCTAATCATGTGACGCCACGTTACTCACTACAAAGACTCAAGTTTCCCGAGGATCAGGTGAGAAAGAATGTCTAAAATATAGCTACTTTTTATATTTGATTAAAGGTAAACGACTGCAAAAATCATAGACTTTTTTTCTTTAAGTCATTTCACACCAAACCGTTAGGTGAGAGACGAAGAATTTTTCCAACAAAGAGAAAGGAGAATCTAGATAATACAATTTTTATCATGAGACTAGACCTCTTGTATATGTGTTGGACTTCTCTTCCTAACGGTAGCTATGTATCATTACGGAGTGATCATAGCGTCACCCTCATAAACTAACTGCCAAAGTCATTTTCTCCACTTGTTGTGTAATAAAAAAAAACCTTCTCATTTCCTAATTCTTTATATCATTGTCTTGAGCTTCAATTCACAAATTCTTAACAGAAGAATTTGTGAATCAGAATTTGTTAATTGAAGCTCAACACAATTGTATAAAGAATGAGGAAATAAGGTTTTTTTTTTTTTTTATTTCCCAACAAGTGGAGAAAATGACTTAGGCAGTTAGTTTAGGAGGGTGAAGATAGTTGAGAGACTGTAATGGGAAAATTATTACGTTTTCAGACCGACTGTTAGTGATAACCAATATTGGAATTGTGTGCCGACTGGTCAGTACTGTACCTTCCCTCCTAGGTTAGCTAGTGATGAATATTATTATTCCCATAATAGAGCAGGTTATAATTTTTAGTTTCTTTACTTGAATGGTTTTACTCTCAGTACTCAGGTCGAAAGTACTGTTCTTTGTGCTATGTTGCAAAATTATTACAATTCATCTTTGGTATTAAGCTGGAGCTTAATTTCTGCCATTTCATCAACCTCATCATCTCCTCCTACGCCCATTGACGCAAAGGGTCTCTTCTGCTATTTAGCTGCATCTAATCCTGCTCTTTACTCAAATGCTTTTTTACAAACTACCTTGTTATACTTGAATTTCTCGATATTTTATTGTATTTGGTTGAGTATTAAGAGGAAAACATGTAAATGAAACGAAACAGTCATCTTTAACAATTACAAATCATCCTTAAATTTTCTGCATTATCAGTTTTGTTTTAAACAACTTGAAGCCATTTGCATCCTCGTTAATGGGCATTCTTCCTTGAAAAATTATTAATGATCATCCCTGTTTGTCATTACGATTATTGATAGTCTTATGCGAAATAAATCGGACAAGATTCCTTCGTCATGAATAAATCTAGAGCAACATTGTTACAATCTATTTACTGAATACTGCTACCCCAATCGTCATAATCATTGCAGCCCTGAATAAATGTCCCAAGGAAATACGAATGGTTTTGGCTAAGATTTTATTACACCTCTAGCATGCTACATAGTTTAAGAACTAGTTGGCAGTTGCGGACCCCTTGCTGGGAGAATACGTCCCTGAACGACTTAAGTTTTTCTTGGTAATGACAATCTGGATGTCACTTCAGTAAAATGTCAGGACAATAGGAGAGTTGTGTGCTTAATCCTCCTTAAGGGGTTAAGAATACCACGAAGTCAGGGCATTGGGGTTGCAGACTTATTCCGTCAATTTGACGCCCTAATAAAAAGACATGTCTCGGGGTTTTGAATGTCTGTGAGTGGGATGCAGGTGAGAATAAATGTATGCTTGATGATCGGTTAAAGGGGAAAGTTGTATACGTTAGTACTTACAAAAGCGAAAGGGCAATGTGAACAGTTTTGGAAAAGGCAAATAGGGATTGTGTCTGTGCTAGGCGAAAGGTGCATGATTAGGAAAGAGGCAGCGTTTGTTGTGTTAATAAGATTCTCGAGGAAATTGAACGAGTACAAATGTCGCCGTTCGATATTTGCCTTAGTAAGAAAGACAGTAATATGAAAATGAAATGTGTCAAAGAAAGTCCTTTGGGATAATCTGGATCTGTAGACGTCTGGTTAGGTTTGAAGGGCATACGAAGGTAGGTAATTGATACAGATATGTAGAATGTTTGCTGTGTTGTGTTCATCTACAATAGATCAAATGCAGTTGGTTGATGTAATTGTGATTATAGAAATGACTTGCAGGTATGCCTTGTTATCATTTGGTTCAGGAAAATCTAACGTAGAAAGGAGTTAGTTAGGTGCTTAGATATGTATTTTTGTGTAAGAACAATGGGTATGACTATCTATGCATAATTCCATTTTCCTTGTTTTAATTTTTATTGAATAGTTTTAATATAGGCCGGGTGCCAGGACCATTCCCAAGGAGGTTTTCTGCTAACTTTTTTTTTTTTAAAGTCACATTTCCTGATTACCTATGTCTTGGGCTATGTCAAGAACATAGCGACCACTCTCAACTCGTGGCCGTTCTCGCGTAGTGGGCCAAACCCCCCCCCCCCCCCTCCCCCGTCTTACACTGCGCTCAACCCCGACTCACGTAGATCGACATCAAGCCTTACATGGGCTGTAAAAAATATTCAGCCTTTCATGAAATTTTGCTGGGACTATTGCAATATATCAAAAAACATATAAAGAGTGGAAATGACATTAGTATAATATTGTATTTATTTTGAATGTATTACAAACATGTATACAGGCAAACCTAAAAAAATCTTGATTTTAACATATTTCTCTTTGCAAACGAAGTCCTCTCAGGAAACAATAACCAATCTATAAATACATATTGCATCATAAATACTTCCTTGTTGCATACGCTTTCATTTGAGCTTATGTTGACGTTTCTTATAGCCAAAGTTTACGTTATACTGAAATAAATACCAAAAGTTCTCTATCCGTTTCAAGCTGATAAATCCAAAAAAAATTAAGAGATGGTTCTTTTTCCTGACAATTTCCAAACTTTGATAATGGATGAGGTGCCTTTAATTTTTTTTCTAAAAAGTTTTTAAAGTTTTTGTTCATATGCAGTTAGAAGTTAATATCAATTATCATTTTTATTCAGTCGTTCATTTGTTTATTTACGTGTATATCATGAAAGTCGCCGACGAGAGTTTTTTTCGACTTGGTCGCCGCACATTGTCAAGCATGAAAACAAATGCTGAATGTAAGCGAACATGCCGCCAACAAAAAGATGATATATAGTGATATTTGGTAAATACTGTATATTTAGCTAAGGTGACAAGGTAAAGAGAGTCTCAGATAATAGACATAGCTCGCAGAAATTCCACTCAGATGTGTTTAAAAACATTGGAGAAAATGAAATTGAACTAAATGATGAAAATTTTCTTTGCAAAATAAGAGGACTAGATCTTTTCGCCAGGGAGGCCCAATTTCACGAGTGCTGACCCAAGCAGTATTTAGCGAGACTGATACCTCAGCAGCGTAATATCATCACAGAAATTGAGGAAGCATCAGACAAGAAAACATTTATAGAGAAAGCCTCTTCGCATGTGTACGATTTTATAATGTTATTTACAAAGGTTAGGTTCTAAAACTGTCATTTTAGAAAGGTGTATAATGAGAATCTATACAACAATATTACTATTATTATTACTTGCCAAGCTACAACACTAGTTGGAAAAGCAAGATGCTCTAAGCCCATGGGCTCCAACAGAGAAAATACCCCATTGAGGAAAGGAAATAAGCGAATTAATAACAATTGAAATAGAATATTTAAGAACAGTAACAACAATTAAAATAAATATTTCATATATAAACTATTAAAAACCTCAACGAAATAAGAGGAAGAGAAATAAGACAGAATAGTGTGCCCGAGTGTACCCTCAAGCAAAAGAACTCTAACCCAAGACAGCGGAAGATCATGGTATATAGGCTATGGTACTACCCAAGACTAGAGAACAATGGTTTGATTTTGGAGTGTCATTCTCCTAGAAGAGCTGCTTACCATAGCTAAAGAGTCTCTTCTACCCTTACCAAAGGAAAGTAGCCACTGAACCATTACAGAGCAGTAGTTAACCTCTTGGGAGAAAAATTGATTGGAGTGTTGTCTGGTGTATGAGGACAGAGGAGCATATGTAAAGAATAGGCCAGACTATTTGGTGTATGTGTAGGCTAAAGGAAAATTAACCGTAACTAGAGCGAAGGATCCTATGTAATACTGTCTGACCAGTCAAAGGACCTAATAACTCTGTAGCAGTAGTATATTAACGGGTGGCTGGTGCCCTGGCCAACCTACTACCTATAATGAACAAGCTTGTGAAATAACGAGTCAATCCCAGGTTGAAGATTGAACACTGTTTTGACCTAAAGGATTTCAACTTATCGTCACCCCCATATAAAGATGCACTGATATTTTGTAAATCTTTAGAATCATTGAAAACAATTGTTCTGTCTGCTTATGATTTGGGAGACAATGACTGGATCAAAGAACTTAGTCTTGAGCTTCGCACTAGATTACTTAATGCCTCCAAGGAAACCAAGACACTTCTATGGTCCACTAAATCTAGTGACGTTCCTTATCCAGTAGAGGAAATTCCTGCTAATGTTCTACCCATTCCTAATACCTAACCAAAGAAAAGGCAGAGAAGATCCAAAAGTCCAGTTAAAGAGTTTGCACCACAATACCAAAGAAAATGGTCAGAACCAACCCTCATTTAACCCTCAAAGTGTACTGAAAATTACACCAAAGCTTTAGATATACAAGATTCTGATTTTTTTTTCTAGATTATTGCTCGCCATATGCACTTTGAGGATCATTTTATCAGTGCTATATCAGGATCTGTGTCTTGTACTGGCAATACTCCAAACTGTACCACACCTATAGGATATCATCCAATGATTAATGCAGCAATTACAGACCTGAAAACAATTCAAGCATGTTTGAGTTGCAGTCAAGAGGCATCATCTGAAGTAGGACAAGATTACACAATTACAACATTTGATCTAAGTATTTGCATGAAAAACTTCCCTCTGATATGGAGTGAGCCTGAAAATAAAATACAAAAGTCATTCCATACCTTGTGGATGTCATGAGAGTCAGGTAATAAAAGTTTGCGGCAAGCATAAAAACTTCTATTTGTGTTCGATGTACCGGAATCTAGACATAGATGATTCTATCTTTGATTGTCTTCTTACCATTATGGCTAAGAAACAAGGGAATGACAGAAAGGCCTATTTTGTCTTTGTTGGTGATTTCAATGCTCTCCATAGGGAGTGGTTAAGTTCTGTTTCTCCTACCGATCGCCATGGTTTAAGAGCTTTAGACTTTGCCTCTGAATCAGGCTGTGAGAAAATCATAAGTGAAGCTACTCACAGGTCTGGTAACCCTTTGGACCTCGTATACACCGACTCCTCCTTGTTCTTCTTTGTCTGCATCCCTTCCCATCTTTATGTGGGGTCGATGTTTCTGGCCAGCATTCTCCATCTATCTCTGTCCCACACTTCATCACTGGTTAATCCCTTTGATCGAAGGTCATCCTTGATACAGTCCATCCACCTTTGCTTTGGTCTCCCTCTCCTTCTCTTTCTCCTTTCCTGTACCTCCATTTCCATTACTCTCCTCCCAATATACTGTTCATTTCTTCTCATGACATGACCATACCACCTCAGTCTACTTTCTTGGATCTTATCTGATAGTTTTTTAACTCCTGTGGTACCCCTAATTACCTCATTCTGTATCTTATCTCTTCTTGTCACCCCACACATCCATCTCAACATTCTCATCTCTGCCACATCCAGCTTCTCTTCTGTCTTCTTTATTGCCCATGTCTCTGCTCCATACATCATTGCCGGTCTCACAACTGTTCTGTGCACTATACCCCTATTTTCCTTTCGCATAGTACTCCACACACTTTTTCCAATTCTTCCATCCTCCTTGTATTCTGTGTATTCTGTTGATCTTAAATACTTGAAATTTTAAACTCTTTTCAATCTCTCTCCTTGTAAACTTGTAAACTTAACTTCCCCATTCTCCCCATTTTTCAATCTCAAATACTCTGTCTTTTTCCTGGTGATCTTCAATCCTCTATTTTCCATTTCTCTTCTCCACTCCTCCATTTTCTCTTCTACTACCTCTCGCCTAGTGCTATACAGTATAACATCAGCAGAAAGCATTCACTAAGGAGACTGATCTCTAATATCTTGTGTTACTACATCCATGACCAGATCAAATAAGTAAGAGCTCAATGCAGACCCCTGATGTAGTCCCACATTTACTGGGAAACTTTCTTTTAGGCCTAAACTGCTCTTAACATTTGCTTCTGCCCTCATACATAGGCTATCTTGGGTGATTCTTACGTATTTCTCAGGGACTCCCTTTTCTCTCATGCATCTCGACACCTCCTGACGTGGTACTCGATCGTATGCATTCTCCAGGTCAATAAAGACCATCTGTAATCCCTTCTGTTTATCCCGATATTTTTCTATCATCTGCCTCAAAGCAAATATTGCATCTACAGTTCTTCTTCCAGGCATGAATCCAAATTGTTCCTCACCAATTGTTGTTTCATCTCTGAGTCTCTTCTCAACGATCCTCTCCCATATCTTCATAGTATGGTTTATTAACTTTATGCCTCTGTAGTTGCCACATTCCTGGATGTTTCCCATCCCCTTATAGATGGGGATGATTAGGCTTCCTCTCCATTCCTCGGGTATCTTTTCCTGACAAGATCCTTTGCATTGGGTCCCACAAGATATCTATACCTTCCTCTCCAAGACTCTTCCATACCTCTACTGGTATGTTATCCGGTCCTGCAGCTGTACTTTTTTTCATATTCTTTACTGCTTGTTCTACTTCTCTTCTAGTCACTCCTATGGTAACTGCCTCGTTTGAGAGTCCATCTTCAAATTCTGTTCTTGGGTTCTCATTCAATAGTCCTTCAAAATAAGTTTCCCACCTTCTAATTTCATCCTCTTCTGCTAGAACTATACCATTGCTATCTTTTATTTGCCTTAGCAATTCCTAATATTTTCTTTTCTCCTTCTGCTGTGTCCATCTCTTTATAGACTTCATGTAATTTCTCTGCCTTCGCCTTTGCTACTGCTCTACTTGTTTCTTTCTTTGCTTGCTTATATTCTTCTTTATCCTGCACTTGTCCTGATAGATCTGCCTTCTTCTTGGCTTCTTTCTCGGTTTTTACTCTTTCTTGCACTCATCATTCCACCACCACGATTCTTTATCATTTGGAGGTCTTCTTCCTGATGACTTTCCAAGTACTTCCTCACCGATCCTTAGAATCACTTTATTATTCTTGGCCCACCATTCTTGTACATCCTCTTGTAACCATACTGCTTCCAGCACTCTTTCCTTAAACAAGACTCTCAGCTCTGCCTCTTTCAATTTCCACCACGTAATCTTTGGGTCCATTCTCGTCTTTTTTACTTTTACAATTCCTTAGTCTGCATCAATTACCACTATCCTGTGTTGTGCTGTCACACTCCCCATTTATCACCTTGCAATTTCTAACCTCCATCAGATGGTTTCTCTTACACAGCAACAAATCTATCTGGCTCTCCCTGCCACCGCAAGACAAAAAAATCATGTGTGAACTTCACAGATCTCACCTTAAAGTTAACGATCGTTGTATGGTTTATGTATATTTTATTTCCTGGTGTGTCGAGGACGACGGATGCCGCTGACTGTAGTGGGTTTAAGGAGAATCTTTTTTCAATCAGTGAAACGCTGGCTCCTGTGTCGATCAGCGCTCGAATGGATTTATCTGGTAGGTCAAGCCTAATTGCTAACATTCCTAGCCAACCATTACGATATATGGGGCACAGGCCAATGACCTCAGCTATAACGCTGTAGTCCCCTGGTCTTCTCCCTAGTGCTGCGGGGATGAGGTCGGGGGTATCGATGGAGGTTCCAGTACCTGCTCTGCCACGTCCGTCGTCACCGCTGCCTCGGCTGCTGCTTCTGATGTCTTGGGAGGGGGCATCGATCTCCCTCGTCTCCCCCTTCCTCTGTTTCCTTTTTCTTGGATGTTGGGTGGGGGGAGGTGTGCGTGTGCCACAGCCCGCCTGCTCTCAGCATTTTTTGCAGGGCACTCTCGAGAGATGACTGTAGGCCTGACAAGTGTAACAGCGAGGTGATCCTTGGGTGGGGCACTCCACTCGTCGGTGCCCCTCTCCCCCACATTGCCAGCATCTGAAGACTCTTCTCACCTGGTGATTGCGTTCTCCCCTCTCTTGCTTTGGGGGTTGGTGAGTACCTCTCATGGCTGCCAACTTCTCTGAATCGGGCCAGTTATTCCCAGTCATTTTTTCTTCTGGCAAACTGTCTAAAAACTTTGTATCGCTCTCACTACGTCTGCTAATGAGCGATTGTCATCGAACAAATAACCACATAAATACGGGTTTACTAATCTGCGAATGTTTACAGGCAATTGCTTTTTTATCACCTGGGAGAATGGCACTCCGGGTAGCAAACGAATCGCAATCCCGAAAAATGCGAGTTGCAAAACTAAGAACGGATTCACCTTCCCGAATTTTGGGTTTGTAATTTTCTTTTAGGTGCCCCTTTCTTGCATCAGGTAAGGCATACTTTTCAATCAAATGTCGTTTTATTTCATTATAACTTCTTAAACTGTCTTGTGGCCAACACATTACCTCCATTGCAAGAGCATATTTCAGCAATCTAATTACTTGAATAGCTTTTTCTCTTTCCCACCAACCATATGTGGCTACTTCAAAGTCTCTCAAAAACACTTCAATCGATTGAAACCCTTTGTTATGCCGTTGATCATCGAAAGGCCTAACACTTGCCTGGTGTTCTGTCAACTTTGGAACTATGATGTTATTTTCACTCGGCTGTGCATGTGTACTTTCACTTGTGTGCGTTTATACTTCGTTTATGTACGTTGGATATGCTGTGGTTGCGTGCCGTTCCTCTTCTCGTTCCACCAAGAATCTGTTCACTAAATTTTCTAAGTTATCTAACTTATTTTCCAATTCTTGCGTTCTAATTTCCTGTCTATATTCTTCGTCAGCAGCACTATATCCAGCTGCTCCTTCGTTCTCATCTCCTGCAGCAGCAGCGTCTGCTATGTTAGTCCTTCTGTATCTAGGCATCTTGAACTTTTATTTTACCGTCTCAAAGAACAGCTTCGCTCACAGCATACACAAACAGATGTATTTTTACACCTGACACCAATAATGAGACATCGGAACATGGTTTTTTTCACTTTATTGCAAAAGGTTCGTGAGTACATTGTACAGCTGACACACTCTCAGGTGAGCACCTTGTCTACTTGAACGCACAAAGACAACTAACTACCCCATGCTATCAAGTTGCAATCTTGCTACAACAACATGCTGAATTATAGGTTTTGTGGAATTGTCATTATTATAAGAGTTCATTTACCTTGACGTACAACACATATCTTCATACAAGAGTTATGACAAGTCTTTTGATCTTTTACTCAAAGAAGGTGTTGATCATTGTTGGGTCAAACGCCACTGCAAAATCAATCGCTCTTTCTCCCCCATCATTTCTCTCGCCCACACCCCAACCTCCATGCACTCTCTCTTTCCCTTCCCTACTAATTTCCAAGTGGCCATTCAGATCTCTTCCTATAATTACCCTTTCCCTTGCAGGAATTACTCTTAAGTGCTTGGTCCATCTCCTCCCAAAATGTATTCTTCCCCTCCTCTGAACATCCAGCTTGTGGGGCATAGGCACACACCACATTAACTATTGTTGCTCCCAATCCCAGTTTTAAACTCATAATTCTGTCATTTTTCCTATCATCTCCAATTAAACTTTTCTTCAAATGTTTCGATAATATTATTCCTACACCATTTCTTCCTTCCATATTTGCTCCTCTATAATAAATTGTACAACCTTCGCCTAGTTCTCTTGCCTTATTTCCCTTCCACCTGGTCTCCTGCACACATCACTCCAATCTTCCTTCTTTCCATGAGGTCAACCAGCTCCCGCCCTTTTCCAGTCATTGTCCCCACATTCAGAGTTGCTACTCTTCTCCTCTCCTCAGATATTTTCCTCCGAGCTTGCCTCTTTAACCCATCCCGCCCATGACTGGGTAGCCCTTGCCAATTTTTCGAAGGGATCAGGTGAGGTCCCAACGCGTCGCCTACGGGGGAGTCCCTGGCATTAATTCTAATCTCACAATCTCCACTGGCGATATTTGTTTTGGCTAATTTTTCATGGCCAGATGTCTTTCCTGCCGCCAACCCTCCCCATTTACCCGGGCTTGGAACCGGCACCAAGTTGAGGCTGGCTTGCCCCCCTCAGTGGCTGGGTTTTGTATACATTGACTCCCCTGTTGTTATAACAAGTAAGATCTGTTTTCCAGTCTGGACATCTGATCATGCCTTGATTTCATTAGTAGTGAAGACTAACCAGCCTGTCCCTGATGTATCATACTCATGTAAGATTTATATGAAATCTCAAGCAGACTGGAATGAGATTTTGCATGATATTTAGGGCCTTAATTGGTCACAATTGTATAGTAGTGTTGATCCTGTTGTCGCTTTGAATGAGAGTCTAGTCAATATAATTGATAGGCGTATCCCTTCTCGTGTGCCAAGGTACCGAGTGAAGGACAAACCGTGGTTCCATGATTATTGTGGACGTGCGTATTTGGAGAAGCAGGAGGCCTATCATCTTCGGAAGGGTAACAGATCAGATTTGACCTGGAATAACTATTCTCAGCTTAGATCTTTTGCTCAGAGTTTATGCTTCAACTGAAAAGGAATACAATTTAACCATAAAAAAAACCTTTTTGATACAACCCAGGAACATAGTGGTGGACTACCCTTAAATCTACACTTTTTGGTGTAGATGCAACAGTTCCTCCATTACTTGAACCAGATAGCTCAGTCACTCGCTGTCCAAAGGAAAAGGCAACTTTTTTTTGGCTGATGTGTTTGACAGTAAACAGAGTAATGAGAAACTCGAACTTCCTCATTCCTGTTTTCCTGAGGCTAAACTAACTAGTTTAGCTTTTCGATCTCGGGAAATTAAAGCTCTGTTGATGGACCTTGATGCTTATGGAGATGTAGACCCAAATGGTATTTTTCTTTGTTTTTTTTTATAAAGACTGCAGATTTCTTAGTTTCAAAGTTATCTGTTATTTTGCGCAAGGTAGCAAAAAGGGGAGCTTTTAGCACTTGTTGGAGAATTGGTAATGTTAATCCATTATGTAAATGTGTTTGTGGTAGCTCAAGTCCAACTGATTACTGCCCAATATCCATAACTCCCATATTATCTAAAGTTTTTGAACGTCTTCTGGCAAAACGTCTTAATGGGTTTCTGAAGGTAATCATCTATTCCCTATTTTGCCTTTTGGTTTTCGTAAAGCCCTTGGAGTATGTGATTCCCTACTTACACTCTCCAATGCTGTACACAAATCCCTTGATTGTGGTCAGGAAGTTCGTATGATTGGCCTTGATTTTAGTGCGGCCTTTGATCATGTTAATCATGATTGCCCTTGTTTTCAAACTCAAACAGTTGGGAGGGGGTGGATCGTTTCCTAGCATTATTGTTGAATTCTTAATTATAGATCTCAAAGAGGTATTGTTGATGGGCACCATAGTGAGTATAGGAATGTGATATCTGTTGTTCCACAGGGTAGTGTTCTTGGCCCATTACTTTTCATCTTATATACACATGACATGTGGTTTGGCCTAGAAAACAAGCTTGTTGCATATGCAGATGATGCTATTCTCTTTGTATCAATATATATATAAACATACACACACATATAACACAAATATATATGTATATATATAATTTATTCATGTAATTTTGTTAACAGCTAAGCAATTGTGTAAATAAACCGAATCCAAGCCCGAACATCCCTAGCGTAGGTCTAATATATATATGAACACATGATGATTTTTATGTAAATTTCCATTAACCGTGTAAAGAAAGTGACTTAAAAAAATATTAATAACTTTAAAATTTATATGTCTCAAATATTAGGGGATTTTCAGATAGAATGTAAAGTAATTATGGGGACTACATTTTTGCATTAAATTTTCCATTTATATACACGTTTGATATTCATTTTACATGTGATTTCTCAACCATTTAGTTTGTTATAAATTTTAAAAGCAGTGTTCCAATTGACTCTTTGGTTTACATATATTCTCTCATTAAATTAACTTCATAGCTATTTCTGCTGTAATTTAACTCGTTACTTAAAAAAAATGTGAAATTATTATTATTATTATTATTACTTGCTAAGCTACAACCCTAGTTGGAAAAGCAGGATGCTATAAGCCCAGGGGCCCCAACAGGAAAAATAGCCTAGTGAGGAAAGGAAACAAGGAAAAATAATATATTTTAAGAATAGTGACATTTAAATAAATATTTCCTATATAAACTATGCAAACTTTAACAAAACAAGAGGAAGAGAAATTGGATAGAATAGTGTGCCCGAGTGTACCCTCAAGTAAGAGAACCCTAAATTAAGTCAGTATAGAATGAAAATGAATACCAAACACTAAAACTAATGCTTTTATCTTAAATTTGTGTATTGCCTCTGGCGCTAATATTCATGGAATCTTCAATCATACGTACTAACCCATTTAAATATTCCCCGTTAAATGCTGTTTGACCTTAAATTCCATTTTAAAACTTATAAAGTTGAGAGGATGTTAAGCTTATATCTTCTGAATAAGTGAGCACATTATGGTTGCTACAAAGCTTATTCATTATTTCTGTTTATTTTTATTCAAGTTATGAGTAAATTAATCTAGAAAAAATATTTTCACTCTTATGTATGATTATCTTCTCTACTGTATAGGAAGTGATCTAACATATGATAAAATGTAAGAAGATGGATTAATAAAATTAACCTGAACCTTTGTTAGACTCAACATTGAAACTATGAATGTTATACTCTCTCTCTCTCTCTCTCTCTCTCTCTCTCTCTCTCTCTCTCTCTCTCTCTCTCTCTCTCTCTCTCTCTCTCTCTCTTAGTACAGTATATTTACTGAATTATATTCCCGATGTATCTAAGACTCACAGGCAGAACATAGCGAGAGGCTCAGGTTGCACTGGTGAGATCAAAGCTCCGGTAATTATGCAAAATTAGACTCCCGATCTCATATTAATTTCTCTTGGAAATCGCTCCAGGGGGAAGTGTGTGTGTGTGTTACCTTAAATAGTCACTTTTAAACAGTGCTCTACTTTTATTTTATATAAATAATCTTTTCCTGCTTTTATGTCAATTTATTAATTGTCACACCATTACTGCGCGGGGAGTACCAAACAGCTAGTGTGTAGGGAGCGATGGCAGAAGTGGTTGGAGGGTCTACCTACGAGAACTCTTTTCTCCTCGCAGTAAGGCTATGACAAGGTGCACTTCCTCAGAGCCAGGTGTGTCGAGAAATCCCGCGTCCAACTGTCACATAACTTTCGTTTTCATTCATGATTCGCGTTATGCGCAAGAGAAGGGGTTGAAGTTGTTTTTGCTTTAAAATGTTCATTTGCACTTTACAGAACATCAGTGACAGAGATTGTTAAGGAGCTTTTGTTGTTCATGGGGACACGCCGAGAAAAATGGACAACAACTAACCCAAAATTCCCTCTCCCCCTTAACCTGACCTACAAGCCGTGTCCTTACCTTCCTAATGCCCTAACGGGGGGGGGGGGGGGGGGGGGGGGGGGGGGGGCTGACTCCCCCCTGCGACCCCCCAACCCCTGTCGCTATCATACAAACCCCACAAACCCACGAAAATATAAAATAACTTCATATTATGGTATATCGGATCATAATAAAGCATATCTTCCCCGTATGGAAAAACGATTGGGATAGTAATAAGAAAGACATCGCCCTGTCCCGATAAACTACATTCACCCCGATTGTTATTTCATCGTTCAATGTTACAGTCCTTCACAAAGCAAGAAAAAGTTTCCCCTATCCTTACAAATGGAACAACTATCTATTTTTTTCAACATATGAATTTCCCTTTGTTTTTACCCTCGTCAGAAATGTGTAGAATTTGGTTTAATATCAGCTAAGCTAAGGTGAGGTGGACGGGGTTAGATTCTTGATCCTTAGGAGGTGACTCCTAAATGGCAGATACCTAATTGCCACTATACTTTGTGAAAATCACCATAGGGTTATAGGATTGGGGTTTTATACATACCATTCGAGATATGAAGGGTATATTTCATGTAAGCTTAAATTGTTTTTAAATGTTAAAAAAATGTTAAAGGATATATATATATATATATATATATATATATATATATATATATATATATTTATGGATATATTGTATATTCATATATACATACATGTACATATATACATATATGTATGAATATACATATGTATACACACAGACGCATATATATATATATATATATATATATATATATATATATATATATATATATATGTAATATATATAATATAATATATATTATATATATATTTGTAATATATATAATATAATATATATTATATATATTTATGTAATATATATAATATAATATATATAATATATATATATATATATATATATAATATAATATGTATATATATATATATATATATATATATATATATATACTGTATATATATCCCATTCTGAGTGGTGTTACCATAAAGTGGTGAAAGGGTGTGTGTGTATTACCGCCATTAGCAAAGCTGTACTACTCAGCGTCACCCACACCAAGTTGGTTTGCTCTGAGCAATCAGACTAGTCTCCCACCATCTCCAGTCCGCAGTGGCCAGCGTGGGGATGAAAATGGACAAACCAAGACATAACCAAGGCATGTTTGAGGCCTTTGTCCTACAGTGGACTAGTAACGGCTGCATTATTTGTTGTATTTGTTGTGTGTATATATATATATATATATATATATATATATATATATATATATATATATTTGAGAACAATGCTCTCAGAAGAATATTGGGAGTTAAATGCCAGGACAGGATTAGAAATTAAACTATAAGAGAGATTACTCAAGTGCCATATTTGGATGAGATCATGGTGACGGGTAGATGGAGATGGTTTGGGCATGCTCTTCGCACTCCCTCCAAGAGAGATTAGTTCACCAAACTTTCAACTGGGCTCCACAAGGCACTCGAAGAATTGGAAGACTCAGTCCTGCATGGCTGAGAACTATGAAGCGTGAAGTAGGTGACGAATGGAGAAGTATTGATTCAAAAGCTCATGATAGAGATGACCGGGGAAATCTAACTGAGGCCCTTTGCTTCGATAGGCGTAGGAGATGATGATGCTGATATATACACAATTATGAATGTTTCATAATTTTCACGAAGCATTTTCAAAGTAACCACATCATGCATGTATATTTCAAAAGTGCAACTCGAAAGCACAATTAGTTTGCTACCCTCAATTCTGCACGCATTGATGTATATTTAAGGGTGCTTCTCTCACTAAACTAAATGGTCTTGTCACCTCCTTACCAAAGACAAGTAACCCCTATAACTGATGGTTTGAACGTAAGCAGGGTACGGAGAAACTCTTTATGGATCATTCCTGTTTTTCTAGGAAATGAAGAAACTCTCTTCTTGACCCTGATGCTATGGGAAGTTTAGAGTTTAATTCTATCTTATTTCTATTTATGAGAACATTCCTAGGGTTTTTTTTTTTCTTGTTTTTTTGTTTTTTTGTTAGCCAGAAGCAGCTCATTAAGTAAATTATATTTATGGTGACTATATCTGCCAATTATTATCAACCATCTTTTATTAAGGCTATTGTACGTCTAGTTTTTGAGCTTGTTTTTTAAGAAAAAAATGTATGAATTCATGTTCTGGAATTAATCTTTGTGATTTGGTGCTTTTTTTTTCTGTAATTTCTTGTGTCCCTCAGAAGTCACTATTTTCTGGTTATGAAATTAATATGATTGTGGTCTTGACTTTTTTTTTTTTTTTATTAGTGTTAGGCTCAAGGAACTTGTCTCCAAATATAGATAGATTAGAGTTGGTGATGCAATTTTTTATGTTATTGAATTTTAACTATTAGTTAAGAATTTTTTATTTCGAGTAGGTACCGTTGTGACTACAGAAGTGTAATGTTCGGTGATCTTGGCCAATTAATTTTCGCATTGAACACTCAAGACATGAGATTTTACCTTGATAACCTTTTTGAGTATGAAGGTGACACCACTTTCCTTGTAACAATACCAAGGTAGTTGTTGAATCTCTCACCTGAGATTTTGCCTAAGTTAGTGCATTATTCAAGGAAATACAGTTAAATCTTGAAAAAAACGAAATTTAATCAATTTTATTAGTTGATATAAAATTCTAGGTTTAAATTTTTAAAGGCCACTCAGGAATGACAGAGGCAAGGAATAGTGACATTGCCCTATCAAGCAAATCAATGCCATAGAGACTGACCATATTACATATGATTAGCAACCCAAGCTAGGACCAATGAGGCACAGGCAATTGATGCTAAAGGCTCAGCAGATAGACCTATAAGCTCCTCCAAACTCCCGTTATCCTTAGCACACAAGTATAGTGAGGTTGCAGCGACCAAAGGAACTAATGAGTTTGAGTCCCTCCCAAATTTTTCAATTGACAATGATCGTTTAACCATATACAACCTTTTGATGTTTAGGTCTCCCAGGTAATGAAAACTTATCCCAGAAGGTTATGAAATCCATACTACATCACGAACTACAGCCACTACAAATTGACATTTATAAGCAGCTATTGATAACATTTAAAACTTTACAGTTTAGATAGATGTTTAGATACAAATGGAGTAACCTGAATCTTTACCAGAACGATGTGGTCGAGTATTATCATCTTTTTGTTTTAAATTGGAGTAATGTTGGGACTTATCTGTTGTAAATTCATACGAGTATGACCAAATAGCCTTTTTTGATCTGACAATAAGAGCCAGTAGAGGGTGAGGGGGAGTGGGAGAGATTGATCGGATGTAGGTTGTTGGGGAAGGGGAGGGTTAAGGGGGGGGGGGGGTTAGGGGAGGATTTCAGTGAGTAGTGACGCGTCCAGGGATTTTTATCCCCGCGGCAGATGATGAAAATATTGGATTTGTTTCATACCGCCAACAAAACATTTTAGGGCAAATGGTATTTGCTCAGATATACATATTGACAAAGGGGGTGGGGGAATGGCCATAGACAGTAAAGGGGATGCGTTGGTGTGGGGGAGGGGGGGGTGTTGTTTAGAGGGGATCCTATCTTTATACCGGCTTCGACGTGTGTTTTCTCTCCGATTTTCAATGCTAACATTGGATTTTTGTAACGCATCCTATCCTACCCTATCCCATCCTATCCTATTCCCCCACCGAGGGCAAATAGGATTTTTTCATTCTAGCACTATATTACTGTTGTTGTTGTTGCTTCTCTTTTATTCTCGATAAAAATGTGATATCGGAAAATGTTTTATATTTGATCAGATGGTCTCCTAACGAGGTTAATTACGTATATGGCACGGTGATTTTTTTAATATTTTGAAACTGTGCTCCGATGAATTTTTATATTTTATCAATACGATGTGTATGAATTTGATTAATGTTAAAATCAATACATCGAAGAGAATGAAGTGAATGGATGTTCAAAGGGGTTTATATGACAAGTATAAATTAACAGTGTTCAAAAACATTAACACGATGTGTATAAATTGATTGAATGTTCAGAATCATTAATACGATGAGAATGAATTAAATGAATGTTCAAAAGCATTAATACGATGTGTATGCATTGACTGAATGTTCAAAATCATTAATACGATGAGGAGGAATTAACTGAATGTTCAAAAGCATTAATACGATGTATATAAAATGACAGTGTTCAAAAGCATTAATACGATATGCATGAATTGAATGAATGATCAAAATCATTAATAAGATGAGAATGAATTGACTGAATGTTCAAAAAGATTAATATAATGTGTATGAATTTACTGAATGTTCAAAAGCATTGTTACGATGTGTATGAAATGACAACGTTAAAAAGCATTGATATGACAAGTATGAATTGTTTGAACGTTCAAAAGCATTGATACAATAAGTATGAAATGACTGAACGTTCAAAAGCATTGATATGATAAGTATGAAATACCTGAACGTTCAAAAGCATTGATACGATAAGTATGAAATGCCTGAACATTCAAAAGGATTGATACGACAAGTATGAAATGACTGAACGTTCAAAAGCATTGATATGATGAGTATGAAATTACTGAACGTTCAAAAGCATTGATATGATATGTATGAAATGACTGAATGTTCAAAAGCATTGATATGATAAGTATGAAATGATTGAACGTTCAAAAGCATTGATACGATAAGTATGAAATGACGACCGTTCAAAAGCATTGATACGATAAGTATGAGATGACTGAACGTTCAAAAACATTGATATGATAAGTGAAATTACTGAACGTTCAAAAGCACTGATACGAAAGTATGAAATGACTGTTCAAAAGCATTGATACGATAAGTATGAAATGATTTAACGTTCAAAAGCATTGATATGATAAGTATGAAATGACTAACTGTTCAAAAGCATTGATACGATAAGTATGAGATGACTGAACATTCAAATGCATTGGTACGATAAGTATGAAATAACTGAACATTCAAAAGCATTGATATGATAAGTATGAAATGACAACGTTCAAAAGCATTGATGTGATATTTATGAAATGACTGAACCTTCAAAAGCATTGAAACAATAAGTATGAAATTACTGAACGTTCAAAAGCATTGATATGATAAGTATGCAATGACTTAACGTACAAAAGCATTGATATGATATGTATGAAATGACTGAATGTTCAAAAGCATTGATACGATAAGTATGAAATGACAACGTTCAAAAGCATTGATATGATAAGTATGAAATGCCTGAACGTTTAAAAGCATTGATACGATAAGTATGAAATGACTGACCGTTCAAAAGAATTGATACGATAAGTATGAGATGACTGAAAGTTCTAAAGCATTGATACGATAAGTATGAAATAACTGAACGTTCAAAAGCCTTGATACGATAAGTATGAAATAACTGAACGTTCAAAAGCATTGATACGATAAGTATGAAATGACTGACCGTTCAAAAGCATTGATACGATAAGTATGAAATGACTAACCGTTCAAAAGCATTGATACGATAAGTATGAGAAGACTGAACATTCAAAAGCATTGATATGATAAGTATGAAATGACTTAACATTCAAAACCATTTATATGATATGTATGAAATGACTGAACGTTCAAAAGCATTAATATGAAATGTTTGAAATGACTGAACGTTCAAAAGCATTGGTATGATATGTATGAAATGACTGAACGATCAGTAGCATTGATACGATAAGTATGAAATGACTGAACGTTCAAATTCATTGATATATGTATGAAATGACTGAACGTTCAAAAGCATTGGTATGATTTGTATGAAATGACTGAATGATCACTAGCATAGATACGATAAGTATGAAATGACTGAACGTTCAAAAGCATTGATATATGTATGAAATGACTGAACGTTCAAAAGCATTGATATGATAAGTATGAAATGACTGAATGTTCAAAATCATTGATACAATAAGTATGAAATGACCGAATGCTCAAAAGCATTGATATGCCAAGTATGAAATTACTGAATTTCATACTGAACGTTCTAAAGCATTGATATGATATGTAAGAAATAACAATGTTCAAAAGCATTTATATGATATCTATGAAATTACTGAACGTTCAAAACCATCGATATATTATTATTATTATTATTATTATTATTAATTGCTAAGCTACAACCTTAGTTGGATGAGCAGAATGCTATAAGCCCAGGGGCCCCAACAGGGAAAATAGCCCAGTGAGGAAAGGAAACAAGGAAAATTAAAATATTTTAAGGACAGTAACAACATTGAAATAAATGATTCCTATATAAACTATAACAACTTTTAACAAAACAAGAGGAAGAGAAATTAGATAGAATAGTGTGCCCGACTGTACCCTCAAGCAAGAGAACTCTAACCTAAGACAGTGGAAGACCATGGTACAGAGGCTATGGCACTACCCAAGACTAGAGAACAATGGTTTGATTTTGGAGTGTCCTTCTCCTAGAAGAGCTGCTTACCATAGCTAAAGAGTCTCTTCTACCCTTACCAAGAGGAAAGTATCTACTGAGCAATTGCAGTGCAGTAGTTAACCCCTTGGGTGAGGAAGAATTGTTTGGTACTCTCAGTGTTGTCAGGTGTATGAGGACAGAGGAGAATCTTTAAAGAATAGGTCAGACTATTCGTGTATGTATAGGCAAGGGGAAAGAACCGTAACCAGAGAGAAGGATTCAATGTAATACTGTCTGGCCAGTCAAAGGACCCAATAACTCTCTAGCGGTAGTATCTCAATGGGCAGCTGGTGCCCAGGCCAACCTACTACCTTACAAATAACTGAACATTCGAAAGCATTGATACGCTAAGTATGAAATTACTGAACGTTCAAAAGCATTAATATGAAATGTGAAATAACTGAACATTCAAAAGCCTTGATATGCTAAGTATGAAATTATTGAACGTTCAAAAGCATTGATATGATATGTATGATATGACAACGTTCAAAAGCATTGATGCAATAAGTATGAAATGACTGAACGTTCAAAAGCATTGATACGGTACGTATGAAATGACTGAACATTCAAAAAGCATTGATACGATAAGTATGAAATGACTGAACGTTCAATAGCATTCATATGCTAAGTATGAAATTACTGAACGTTCAATAGCATTCATACGCTAAGTATGAAATTACTGAACGTTCAATAGCATTCATACGCTAAGTATGAAATTACTGAACGTTCAAAAGCATTGATATGATATGTATGAAATGACTGAACGTTCAGAAGAATTAATACGATAAGTATGAAATGACTGTGAACGTTCAAAAGCATTGATATAACAAGTATAAAATGACTGAATGTTAAAAAAGCATTGATACGATAAGTATGAAATGACAACGTTCAAAAGCATTGATATGTTATGTATGAAATGACTGAGTGTTGAAAAGCATTGATATATGTATGAAATGACTGAACGATCTAAAGCATTGATATGATATATAAGAAATGACAATGTTCAAAAGCATTGATATGATGTGCATGAATTGACTGAATGTTCAAAAGCATTGATACAATATATATGAAATGGATGAACTTTCAAAAGCAACACTGCAGAATCCAGGGTTCAGATGATGAGGTGAAATGTAAGCAACTTTTCGATCTTGATTTCTTCCTTGTGAGAATTTTCAATATTTTCTTAGAATAACAATTAAATGCTGATGAAACACAAATGCCACAGCGACTGCTTTTCATATATAGTTTTGTTTATTTGTTTTATCAAAGCGTTGCCAATATAGAGATTCTGGATATTCCCCGCGAAATAATTTTTTTTTTCACATCGTTTTTTATATAGAGAAAAAGTGAAAAATATGAAAACAATTGTCATCTAGTTTGAACTTTATGAGATTTGCATTTTTTCATACTCTTCTCTTTGTTTTCCATTTGTGTTGTGATTCATTTTCGAATTTATTTACTTTAAATTTTATTTATCTATTGCTTCGTGTGAATGATCCAAATAAGAAAATTACTCTTAATTGTTTTTTTTATCTTACTGAATTCTTTTATGAACTGTGTACCGGGTATTCATGAGTTGAAATGCTTAAAGGTTTAAAAGTTTGAAGGCCGCTGATTAATGGCAGACCTAAGAGACGGTGACATTGCCCTATCAAGGAGGACAATGCCCTAGAGACTGAATACTGATACATATGATCAGCGCCCAAGCCCCCTCTCCACCCAAGCTAGGACCAAGAGGACCAGACAATGGCTGCTGGTGACTCAGAAGATAGACCTATAGGCGCCCTCAAACCCACCCATCCTTAGCTCACAAGAGTGGTGAGGTTGCAGCGACCAAAGAAACTAATGAGTTTGAACGGGACTTGAACACCAGTCAGGGACGTTACCACATCGGCCGCCACAACCTTACTTGTAATTGAGCTTAATATCAGAAAAAACTATTCGCCAGTTCAATGTACACACACATATTAAGTTTATACGAATACTAATTGATTGTTTTCATAACATAAACCAGCGGTTATAACATGTAAGGTTCCGATATTTGCAATTCCCTTGGGAAAAAAAAGAGTAATAGAAACTGAAACGTAGTGATATCCTTACTTTGCTTTTATTTTAGATATGTTTCATATTGAGTTGGGTGCAACCCATCTCCACACTCATATGTATGTATATTATATAGTTATGTATATATGCTGTATACATATACATGTATGTCTATATATATAAACATTATATATATATATATATATATATATATATATATATATATAAATGTATATATATAAATGTATAGATATACACATATATATATGTAAATGTTGTATATGTGTATATATATATATATATATATATATATACATATACAAATATTACATATACTTATATATACATATATATATATATATATATATATATATATATATATGTATATACATATATGTATATACATTCCTCGTTAAAGTTGAATTCGCCTTATTATTGAAGAACAAAAGGCTCAAATATGAAATATGAACGCAAATAATTGCCATGGAAATGTTTTTTAGAAGCACGTGAGTGTATCACCAGCATTTTTGAATACCATTAGCATTAAAATAATGACTAACCATTAGAATAAAACAAATCAACTTTACAGCCTCGGTTGCAATTATTGAAGCCGGACCATTCAATTAGCAAACGATCACATTTGCAACCTAACTGAATAATTGCTGACATATCAAACAATAAAACAATAAAAATGATTCGCAAAACTATGTTTGTCCTTCATTTGCAAAATCTCGAAGATCGGCCGTGGGATGTCATACAGTTATAATTTATTTTGCGCTGTGTTTTTGATAAAAGAATTTCATGATGCGAAATTATAATGTCATGACGCATTTATGCTTCTCTTTTTATATTTATAAAACCAACAGAAAATATGTAAACACATACATACATTTTATCCCCCTGGCGAGATGAGAACAGGAGGCAGAGTTCATGGAGTGAGGGTGCTTGCCCCCATCCATTATGGTCGCCCATCCAAGTACTGACCAGATAGAAGGTTACTTAACTTAGCTGACTGGTAAATGACCAGCGGTATAGTGAACACGTTTCTCTCTCTCTCTCTCTCTCTCTCTCTCTCTCTCTCTCTCTCTCTCTCTCTCTCTCTCTCTCTCTCTCTCTCTCTCTAAAAAGTGTTGTGCTTCACTAAAAACACGCCTGAGTCAACTATACGAGCCAAACATCTTAATTTTCACCCTTTTAAAGGCATGTCAATAAGCCAGGTATCTCAATGATATTTAGTTCGGCCGAAACATGAAACTAACGACAGTGACTGATCTGATTACTGAAGATTTAGAATATAGGAAATAAGACACTGAGTTGTTCAGTTTCGTCAAGTTATACCCCATAATGTTTTCAAAGGTGTATTTTCATTCATTTCAGTTACTAATTTCAGCCGCAAAATATCTGAAATATTTGAAAGGGGTGCTTAGAATTTGGAAGAGGGAAATCAAAAGGTGACGAAACCAGGCCAATTATTTTATAGTAATCTATAAGCATTCAGAATTCTGGTTTAGACCTCATGAAGTAAGTTCAGTAACGCATTATGTAATTATTTGTGAAAATTTTTACACAAATCAGCTAATAGTTTTGATAACTGCTAGCACATAGAAAAAACTGCAGATTTACTAAACTCTTCTTAGAAAGAAATCGCTCTTTGTGGTTACAGTGTCAATTAATCAAAGAGTAATTCTTCAATTATCAACAAGAAAGAAACTTTTTGAAATAATGCATTCATTGTCAGCAGATCCAATAACGCCTCTCTATCTTTATTATAAGCACAAATACAGTGATAGAGTCAGTGATTTTCATAATTGTCATCGAGGTGCGTATCGACTATTAAGTCTCAGATATTTTACATTATCCGGAATTGGATTTGAGTTTTAACCCAAGGGGTATTAGTTTGTTGAGTGTGGTTAGGAAAGTGTATGGTAGAGTACTAATTAATAGGATTAAAGATAAAACAGAGGATGCAATTTTAGAAGTACAGGGTGGTTTTAGAAAGGTAGGGGATGTATGAATCAGATTTTTACAGTTAGACTTAACCGAGAAATATTTAGCAAAAGGCAAGGAGGTATATGTTGCATATATGGGTCTGGAGAAAGCTTATGATAGAGTTGATAGGAAAGCGATGTGGAATTAAAGAGGTTATATGGAATTGTTGCAAGCATTGAAGAGTTTCTACATAGGCAGTAAAGCGTGTGTTAGCATAGGAAATGAAGTGAGTGAGTGGTTTCCTGTGAGAGTAGGGCTGAGAGAGGGATTTGTGATATCGTCATGGTTGTTCAATTTTTGTTGTTGATGGAGTTGTGAGAGCGGTGAATGCTCGAGTGCTTAGTCAAGGATTAAAACTGATAGATAAGAGTGATCATGAGTGGGAGGAAAATAAGTTGTTGTTTGCAAATGATACTGTACTGGTTGCAGACTCGGGGGAGAAGCTTGGTCGATTAGTAACAGTTTGGAAAGGTATGTGAGAGGAGGAAGTTGAGAGTTAATGTGGGTAAGAGTAAAGTTGAGATGCACGAGAAGGGAGCATGGTGCTATGCTGAATGTCATGTTGAATGGAGAGTTACTTGAGGAAGTAGATCAGTTTAAGCAGATGTACGTCAGAGAGTGAATGAAGGATGTAAAGTGTTGGGGGCAGTGAAGGGAATGGTAAAGAATAGAGGGTTAGGAATGAATGTGAAGAGAATTTTGTATGAGAAAATGATTGTACCAACTGTGTTATATGGATCGGCGTTGTGGGTAGTAAAAGTGACGGAGAGAGAAATTGAATGTGTTTGAGGTGAAGTGACTGAGGAGTATGGCTGGTGTATCTTGATTAGATAGG
>NC_090740.1:131251860-131274360 GCF_036898095.1 Palaemon carinicauda | reverse complement strand
AACAGGAGGACCACTTCACTTGCATCTCCAGAAAATCCTAGAAAAACTTTGGATCATCGACGAGGCGCCAGAAGACCCAGGAAAAGGTTTAATAGCGATTATCTATAAAAAGGAAGGAGATGGATCAGATTGTGGCAATTACAGGGTATCATGTGTCTGTTAGTGGCAGGTCAAATCCTAGCCAAAATTCTTAACAATTGACTAATGTCAGTAGCTAAAAAAGTACTCCCTGAATCTCCGAGTGGCTTTCGACCAGCCGGGGGGACAACCGACATGATTTTCACTGTCAAGCAACTGAAAAAAAGCAAGGAGCAATAGAAACCATTATACCTGGCATTTATTTACCTAACTAAGACCTTTGACAGTGTGAAGGGAGGGCTTCTTTGGGATGTGCTATCCAAAGGGACCTGCCCATAGAAGTTCAACCGTATTCTAAGGCTACTTCATGATAACATGTCTGTTGCTGTGACTGTGAATGGAAACGCAGCTGACCTTTTCACAGTAAAACCTGATGTAAAACAACGATGTGTGGTGGCTCCCACCCTTTTCTCTGTATTCATCTCTGCTAAAATGCATCTCATAAAGGATCAGCTCCCTCAAGTTATATCAATTACATATCGAGTGGATGGAGGAATTTTCAATCTTGGATGCCTCAGAGCCAGAACCAAACTCAAAACTGCAACACTTACTGAATTCCAACATGCAGTCGATAATGCCATATGTGCCCAAACGGAAGCTGATGTTCAAAGAATCCTTAATGCCTTTGTTGATGATTACGGTAAGCTTGGGCTATCTATCAATGTTAAAAAACCCAACTGTGCACCAAACAGCGAATTAGGAAATCCTAACATCATCTTGAATTGTGACGCCCTTGATAACATGCATAAATTTTCTTATCTTGGTAGTTATATCTCAGCAGGGGTGAATATTAATAGTTAGATCCAATATCACATACGATGTGCTAGCAATGCTTTTGGGAAGCTGCGATCCAGAGTGTTTGAAAACCGCAATCTAAGAAATGCCACCAAAATAAGGGTCTATCGCTTGATTTCCTTCCTACTCTTCTTTATGCCCCCAGAGACATGAACCACATATAGACGTCATATAAAAACTCTTGAAAATTCCATCAATGCTATATGCGAAAATTCCTAAAAATAAATTGGCAAGATCATTGCAGAAACAGCAGCATTTTAGAAGAGTCGAATTGCTTAAGTATTGAAGCCCTTATCTCTCAGGGTCAATTAAGGTGGACTGGTCATGTGGTCAGTATGAAACACACATCACATCCAAAAGAAATATTCTACTCGGAGTTAATGAAGGGAACCCTAAGAGTGGGTGGACAGAGGAAGCGTTTCAAGGACTGTCTGAAAACAAATATGAAAATATGTGACACCAATTACAAAACCTGGGAAAGAGACCGCACTGCTTGGAGGGCAAAAAAACTAAACAGGAGAATGATAACAAAAGAACATGAAGATCAGTTAGACGTCAAAACCCCAAGCTTTCACTATATCCTGATAATTGTGCCCACACTGTGGAAGTGTGTGTGGATCTAGAATTGGACTATTCTCTCATCTGAGAACTCATTAAGGTCTTTGAAACAGTAATACTCGATATTGAGTCACGGCTATGATTATATATATATATATATATATATATATATATATATATATATATATATATATATATATATATGTATATGTATTGTGTGCCTACATATATACACACACACACATATATATATATATATATATATGTATATATATATATATATATATATATATGTATATATATATATACACACGCACACACACACACATATATATATATATATATATATATATATATATATATATATATATATATATATATATATATATATACATATGTACATACATACATACATATATATATATCATCACGAACACATTCTGCATCAACTTTATCTTCTCCCAGAATTGAGAAAAAAAAAAAATCCGAATTAGGAATAAAAACTACCTTGTTTTGACCTAAAGAAACATCGCGGTAAAGGTTTAATACTCTAATATTTCCAAGATAATGAAACAGGTGTTTTGGAACCGTACCCCTAACTGTTAAGCTGATAATGCCATCGGTATGCGCGGTGATAATCATAGTTGCTGGACTTTCCCTTCTGTACTGGCCTCTGGAACCCATAATCAGGGGATCTCATTAAACTGTTTTATGTGCCAATTTTAATTTGCATGGAACAGGGATCAAGCAAGAATTGTTAAGAAAAGGTACAAGAACTTGATAAGTTTGATTCTTATACTGTAGGTGTGCGTATTTTTTTTTTTATTTCTTTTTTTTTTTGCCGAGACGGATAGGTGCACGTTACTGAAAATTATTATTTTTTTTCTTTTTGTTAAGTTCATCTTGAACTGACATTATAAATTACATATATTTTTACTCATTCAATTCCCTTCACATAATTTTTCTGCGTCCTTTTGGTCTGGACTATATGTGAATGTTAGGTTACATGTTAGTGTTTTCGTGGTATGGTTAAAGTCTATTCAACTTCAACACCTATCTCATTGGTAATAATTTCGAGTCTGCGGGGCCGAGGTTTTCTTTCAATGGCTGTAGCTTTTTTGTCGTTTAGAATAAAATATTTATTTAATAATATCTTTGCAATGAATTTGTGAAGCGTGCCTTTATGTATTTTATAACTTATCTTTGCGACGTTTAAATATCTTTATTTTAAGATGGAAATTTAAAACCTTTTCATATGATTTTTCACTTATACTCTGACAAGATTTAAGTGTCGTGTCTGTTTACTTAAGGAAATCAACGTGAAAGTAAAGTGTTTTCGCCCCAAAGCAGAATTGAGAGATTCTGGGAGGCGGTTCGTCCCTTCATTTCTTAAGATTTTCATATGTGGTGGCCTGTTGGTAACGTTCTTGCATGGTAATTGCCAGACCGTGGTTCGAGTCCCGCTCAAACTCGTTAGTTTGTTTGGTCGCTCCAACCTCACCATCCTTGTGAGCCTAAAGGTCTATCTGCTGAGTCATCAGCAGCTATTGTCTGGCCCTCCTTGTTTCTAGCTCGGATGGAGAGGGGGCTTGGGCACTGATCATATGGATATATGGTCAGTCTCAAGGGCAATGTCCTTCTTGATAGGGCATTGTCACTGTCGCTTTCCTTTGCCATTCATGAGTCTCTGCACCACACACGGGATCACATTTATGAATCATTTCATTGTATAGGCCTAGTCTTACATAACTTTATTTCTTTTAAAAATATGCCTTTAGCACAGGCAAATTATAATTGGTATCTATAGGCCCTATAGCTAACATTACCTCAACAGTATTATTATTGTTATTATTATTATTATTATTATTATTATTAAATGCTAAGCTACAACCCTAGTTGGAAAAGCAGGATGCCATAAGCCCAGGGGCCCCAACAGGGAAAATAGCCCAGTGAGGAAAAGAAATAAAGAAAAAATATTTTAAGTATAGTAACATTAAATATTTCCTATAAAAACTTTAAAAACTTTAACAAAACAAAAGGAAGAGAAACTAGATAGAAGTGTGCCCCAGTGTACCCTCAAGCAAGAGAACTCTAACCCAAGACAGTGAAGGACCATGATACAGAGGTTATGGCACTACCCAAGACTAGAGAACAATGGTTTGATTTTGGAGTGTCCTTCTCCTAGAAGAGCTGCTTACCATAGCTGAAGAGTCTCTTCTACCCTTACCAAGAGGAAAGTAGCCACTGAAATTAGAGTGCAGTTGTTAACCCTTGAGAGAAGAAGAATAGTTTGGTAATCTCAGTGTTGTCAGGTGTATGAGGACAGGGGAGAATCTGTAAAGAATAGGCCAGACTATTCGGTGTCTGTGTAGGCAAAGGGAAAGAACCCATTGAGTATTTAATTAACTACAGCAAAGTGCTGATATTATTAGTACGTATATTACTGTACAATGGGAAGAGACTGAGACCCACTCGGTCAGTGTTATTGTTATGGAAGGTCTAATTTTCACATTTTGAGTTTCAACACCATATTTAATCTATGGCGGTAAATGTTATAATATCCCCTTATTCCTGAGTGCTATATGCGGTATATTCAATAAGTTGCCGAAAGATCTACAAAATAAGGAAATTATATTTTAAGCGTGAAAAAGGTTTAACCCAGATAACTCATGATTTTCAGTTGACCCCTCAAAATAGAATAATGTTTGCTGGTTGGAGCATATGAAGGCAGGGTAGGGAGTGGACATTAGGGAAGCAGCTCTGTCAGGTGTCATTGGTGGAGAAATTAATTCCATGAAAAGTTAATGGAGTCTTCTTCGGGATTTGAGAACCTCTTTATTTTATTTGAGTCAGTCTTATTATTTTCTTTCCTTTATACTTATTTTTTAATTTTTTTTTTCATCATTATTATTATTACATCTTCCCTCCCCCTCAAAAAGAAAAAAATAATGAATAAACTTTATATTCCCCGTAATCCTGGATCAGGTGGCGAACCCCAGACACCCTTGACGACCTCTGCTAATTTAATTAAAGAAAATTTTGTTGACGACCTAGGAAAAAAAAGGATCTCTCTTCTAATGTTTCAAAACCAAGTAAGTCGGGTAACCTGGGAAACTTTGAATCCTTCTTGTTACCCAAATTCCAATAGATACTGATCATGATAAGCTATATAAAGCATGTAATTGATATGGATGGATTGATAAATAAATAAGAATGAAACTTGAAAATTAAAAATGGCATTAATGAATATCTTACAGTATGGTAATCATGACGAAACATTAATGCAATACGTAACATCAATAATATTAAGATTAATAACTTGAATGTCACGAGTGCCCTTTCTGAAAAGATACCGAACAATTTGGGATGTGTATGGACTTTCTGAGTGGTTTGAAAAAACGTTGATTTAACTACGCTTTCCAAGAGAAAGCCAAAACCACCAATGTGGCTTCATGCCGAACCTAAAAGGAGTACTGGGAATCGTTTTAAAATGTCCAAACTTACTCAGAAAAAGGTAGGAACCACTGCACCATGTGACATATCTCGCTTTAAAAAAAAAAATAGCTTCCTTATCCGTGCCAAATCATACACGCAATCGGTGATACTGTCTAACCTTAAGACAAGTAGTGATGATGATATGTTAGATCCAACCTAAATTTTAGGTACGAAAAGGGAATAATCTTCAATAGAGACCTGTATGAATTTACAAAAGACGAGATACTGGCCATGTGTCCATTAACAGTGTGGAAAGTGCATAGGGTTCCTTGGACGTCAATGACTATCCTTACTTTCCAGGATGCTGATGTGCCTTTCCACGTTGTTATTGAAAATTGAAGAATTAAAGATCGACCTTCCAAACAGAAGCCACTACAATGTTTCAATTGTTTCAAATTTAGATACTTCTAAAGTTTGCAAAAATGAAAAATGTTCCAGATCTTGCCATGGAGAGTGTACTCTTGAGGCCAGGTGTTTGAACTGCAACTCAAACCATAAATCCACTTATAGGAACTGCAAGGTTTATAAGTTGGATGAAGCTGCCCTCAACAAATCCAGTATAGAACACACAAGTGTGGGACATGCCAAAAGACTACTGAATAAACCAAACAGGTATGCAAAGGTATTAAAATCAAGACAAAATATACCACATGAGACATCAAACCTACCTAGTACTGCTAGTAGTTCCAAGAAAAGAAATACATCATCTATTTATAAAGTGTTGCACATCTAGGTAAGCATATTGCCTTCTGAAGCTTTGCCACATTGTATTAAAACTGGGGCATTGCCTAGTTCTGTACAAATTCAAATTCAAAAATTTTATGGATAATTTACAGTAAGCATATTGCTTTACCACATAGTATTAAAACTGGGGCATTGCCTAGTTCTGTACAAATTCAAATTAAAAAATTTATGGATAATTTACATCAAAAGGGAAGTATAGTGTTCCTATGTCTAATCTTTCTCATTCTATTTTAAAATACAATATGGTTTCCCTGACATTTTTAATAGAATCAGTTATTTTATTATTATCAATTACAAAGCATATTTGTTCATACAGTTCTGCAATGGAATTATTTCTGATTCCATCAAATTCTTTACATTCCATAATGTAATGATACAACTTATGACTTTTGTCTTGTTTACAAAATTTACAAGGTACATTTTTGTCTTTAGTAAATTTCCAATAATACTTATATCCTAATCTAAGTCTCATAACCCAACTATCAAAACAAAGTAGATCGTTTTCCATAAGTTACATTTATTCCTTCAGAAATTTTCATATAATGATATAAACAACTACTTCCCTTTTCCAGTAATAGCTTAATAGTTAATAGCTCATTTTGATTTCTAACTGATCTTATATGACTTTTAGTATTATTAAGACTTATTAATTGAAAAATATCACTTCTATATTTTTCTGCCCCTGTTTAGCTAGCTTATCTGCAATATCATTATAATATATATTTACATGGGAAGGTATCCATATAAATTCAACTTTATTATTATTTGAATGAATATTATAAACCAAATTTCTACATTTATTTACAACAGATTAAAACGAGGTTCTTTGGCCTTCAATGATTTTAATGCACTCTGGCTGTCTACAAAAATAGAAATGATCTTTCCTAATATCAGAAACTGCTTTTAATCCTTCATATATTGCACATAATTCAGAAACAGTGCCACAATTTGTTCCTTCCATTTTAAAGCTTTCTTTTTTTTAACTCACATTTTCCATTTTCATCATAAACACAATTTATAAATCCACATCCAGCTCCATGTTCACTAACCGATCCATCACAATACATATGAACAGAATTAATCTTTTTACATGTATTAATTTTTTCTGAATAATAATATTTTAATTCAATAGTATCATTCTCTCTCTTTTTATAATCCAGATTTTCTATATCTATATTTATACATTTTAAACTCCAAGGACATATAGATATTTTTTCTTCAAATAAGACACATAGCGGAGTCAAATTGTACTCCTTCAGATTTTGAAGTAACTTTTTGGTATATACATTGATTTTTGATTTATCAATTCCATAATATATATATTGTGAAAGTACTTTTCACCTCTCCTTATCATTCTCATTACACACATCATTGTTATTTCTTTTATTCTATCACACACACGGGGCATATTTGTTTCCATTATTATTATTATTATTATTATTATTATTATTATTATTATTATTATTAGCCAAGCTACAACCCTAGCTGGAAAAGCAAGATGTTATAAGCCCAAGGACTCCAACATGGAAAAAATAGCCCAGTGAGGAAAGGAAACAAGGAAATAAATAAATGATGAGAATAAATTAACAATATATCATTCTAAAAGACAGTAACAACGTCAAAACAGATATGTCCTATATAAACTATTAACAACGTCAAAAACAGATATGTCATATAAACTATAGAAAGACTCACGTCAGCTTGGTCAACATAAAAACATTTGCTCCAACTTTGAACTTTCGAACTTTCTCATTACTTCAATACGTGTTGTTTTTGGACAACCCAAGACAACCCTTAATGCCTCATTTTGAATAAGTTCCAATTGCCTTATCTTATTGTTAGGAAACAACGCCAGAAGTGGAGCAGAATAATCAGTAATTGACCGTATGGTTGTCAAATATATCATTTTTAACAATGGGATACCAATTCCCTTTCCACAATTTGCCAATACTCTTAAAGGTTTAAGTCTACTAATACATAAATTTTTTACATAGTCTATATATTCATAATTATATTTAAATCCAATATTAAAACCTAAATATTTATGAGATTGTACCTTTTTCAGTTTAAGATTATTCATACCTAAATCTGTTTTACATTCTATTCTTGAATGATATTTACTTTCATTAATATTAATTATTAAACCAGAATTAATACATAACTCTTGAATCTGATTAACTATATTTTGCATAGTAGAAAATTAATGGCACTGAATAACAATATCATCAGCGTAAATAATAGTTTGTACATCATTTCCAAAATTAAACCTTGCAATTCTATCCATTAAGACATTAAATAGTATAGGACTTAACACACCCCCTTGAAGAGTACCTAAGCTTATATAAAAAACATCAAATTTAACCCCCTGGAAAATCACTTTACCTTTTCTATTAGACAAATGGTCTTTTATCCACTTTAACAAATTTTCTGATATTCCTTTATTAACTAATTCTTCAATATAATGTTTTTATTTGCTTTATCAAAAGCATTCTGTAAATCTACAAACAACCTATAGTTTGATTTATTGTTACCTAATACCTTTATAATATAGTCAGCAGTCGATTTACCTTTAATAAAACCATATAAATTTTCAGAGAATAAACCTCCAATTTTATAATCTAACCTGTTTCGTATTACCCTTTCCATCATTTTACAAAAGCAAGAGGTCAGTGAAACCTGTCTAAAACCCCCATTACTCTTTCTAATAGGAATAATAATAGCAGTTTTCCAAGCCCTTGGCTATCTCCTATTGGTATATGACAAATTAAACAAGTCAACAATAGGGCTATTTTTTAACATCACAAGGCAATTCAAAATATCATATGGAACTCAGTCTTCACCTGGTGCTGTAGATTTTCCTGTATTTAATGCATATAGAATTTCATCCCTATTTATGGGAATACAAGTATATCATCCTCAACATTTCCTTGACTTTCAAAAAGATCTTTTCAAAAATGTTCTCTATTTTTTAAGTAATTCCTCATATCCAGCGGCAGGCTATCAAAGCTTGCAATATATTCCCACTTTTCTTTTAACCTTCTTACTTCATCTATTGGATTTGGGTGTACAAAGGTTTTCTTTTTAATTCCTCTAATTTTATTAACATTATCCCAAATCATAGACAAATTTTTTGATTTGGATGAATTACTTAAATGTTCATTCCAATACTTTCCTCTTGCCTCCTTTCTAATTTCTGTATATAAAGTTGCAACATTTTCCAAAGTTTCTTTGATTTCTGAAGTTGGATTATTTAACCATAGATTAGGACACTTTTTTAAAACTTTTCCATTCAATAACCAATTTATCTTTACAATAATCAGGTATATGTGACTTACCCTTTGCTTTTTGTTTTACAGTATTAAAAATTTCATCAATAGTTCTTAAAAAATCTTAATAGAATTCATTTTCATCAGTTACCTCCAATAATCCATATACCTCTTACCAATTTTCTATATACTTTATAAATCTTTTCTTGTGAGTTTCATTTTTAAATCTATACCCTTTTCTCTGAAAAGCAGTTTCAATTTTACTTAGTTTTAAATTTACACCTATAGCCAAATGATCACTAAGTAACTCATTAATTACAGTGTACTCACCAACAACTTCCCCCATATCATATATAAGTGCATAATCTAATCTCCCACCATTAATATGAGTGGGATCTTTATTACCTATTAATTCAAATTTATCATTTGTGTCCGCCAAATATTTCAAAGTCTTACCATTATTATTATTATTTGTTCCATATACAAAAAAATTCATGTCTTGCATTTAAATCACCCATTATAATAATTTTATCTCTATCACTTAATATTTTGTCACAAAAATCCTCAGTTTGGAGTCCATTAACATTTTATACACGTTAATTATAAAAAAATAAAAATTTTTAATATTAATTTTAACTACTACATATTCTATATCATTTATGATATATTGTTAATTTATTCTCATCATTTATTCATTTCCTTTCCTCACTGGGCTATTTTTTCCTGTTGGAGCCCTTGGGCTTATAGCATCTTGCTTTTCCAAGTAGGGTTGTAGCTTGGCTAGTAATAATAATAATAATAATAATCTTTCGGCAACAATTAATTATGTTGGTATATTATTCATAACAAAAGTTATCAAACCTCTAGTGTTTTTTGTAGCATCAGCAAGCAATTCAAATTTTTTATAACCTTTTAATAGTCCCGCATTATTATATTCACGAACATCTTGTAAATTAATAATATCAATTTCATTAACCCAAACATAAGAATACAAATCATTTATTCTACTATTTACACTATTAATATTCCATGAAATTAATTTTTTGATATTAATTTCTGGATTCATTATCTAATTTATGCTTAAGGCCTTCCGCATATCGTAACAAAGACTTCATTAAGTTACCATTTGGTTTCTTTCCATAGGTAGTCAACATATTCAAAACTACCACCATTTCCTTCGTTGTACTAGTCTTTATTTCATTACAATTGACTTCACCGCCATTTTTGCCGTTTTTTTTTTAATCTAGTGACACATGACTATTATGTCTCTCTCCTTCTATCATCAAATTATTACCTCTCTTACCTTCTATCATCAAATTATTAACCTTATCACTTGTCTCTCCTACAGCTTTTATGACAGATTCCAGCTCTTTCTTGAAATCAGCTAAAACTGTCATTATTTTCCCAGTTTCCTCTTCCTTCTCCTTAGGAATATCCAACGACACCTCTCGTGGTTTTGTAGCTTCTGTCTTTATTTCTCTTGAAAGGGAAAATCGGTCGTTTAGGACACTCCCAGGCACTTGCGTTATGAATTCCACCGCAATTACAGCATTTTCTTTCAACAGTAATATTTTCTTTAAATTTCTGTACACACTCCCCAGAATCATGTTTATTACCGCAAAATCTGCCGCGATTGTCATTTAAACACTGTTAAGCTTAATGTCCCCACATATTGCACTTATAACAAATTATCGGAGCTTCTTTGTACACTTCTAATCTTCTATATCCAAGTCCTGGTAAGAAGAATCTCTCGGGCGGCTCTGTTCTAATGAATAATCCAACCAGCTGATTTTTTTCTTCCTTCTTTCCTTTTACCATTACTGCTCTTCGGCGAATCCAACGGAAAACACCGGTATCCATCACATCCTCTGGATCTAGCAGAGTAGGATATCCAAACAGTATAACTTTTGTCATCTTTTCAAAAACTGGCTTAATCATAACAACACCATCAAAACCAGTCGTTGACAAATAGTCCGCTGCCTTCTGATCCTTAACAGTTGCATAAGGGCTATTTTTCCCATTCTTGAAAAGCGCCTCCATTTCCTTGTGAGCTTTAGCTAGTTTAACCGTCCATTTTATCTTCTCCGGGTAATTCAAACCTGCATCAGTAGGAAATTGAAGTACTATCTTGTCACTTTTAGTTTTCACTGCATTTGTAGCTTTCGGCACAGCCCCTTCAAATTGCTTAAATTTTTTGGCTTCCATCTGCGGTGTTTTCTTTATCCTTTTTTTTGTTAACGTACACCTCATAATCATCCTCTGATGTTGTTGACATATTTAAATCTTCTTCAAGTATTTCTGCTTCACATGTTGATTGAAATGAAGTTTTACCTTCAAAATACCCGTCCGGTGCACTACTCAGCGAAGTACGTCCTGCCATGGCTACAGCTCGGCTTAGTTCTGTACAATTTTCGTCCCCCATTACCAACAATCAGGTCTTTGCTTGGTTTGATAGAGCTTCCACTTAAAATCAATTTACCTGGTGCACCTGTAGTGGGGAAGGTGCAAAAACCTGGTAGCTCACCAAATATTATTCGGGAAAGAGAGAGAGCTTCATCTCTCTCGCCCCCTTCCATAAGAAATATTAAAGTTATGACATTGAATAAATTTGATATTTTTTCTGTTTGTGTTTCTGATCAACCGGAAGACAATTTAAATAAATCAGTAATTCAATTTGAGGTCCACCATCCCTCTCATCAGAAGGACACAGAGAAAAACAAATGTAAAACCCAGTATATCAAGACTCTCTCTAAAGAAATCTCTGGGAAGTAGTTTTAGACCAAAAATCACCCTATAGTTGGATGTCTACAGGAGAGCAAGCTCGATGGTAATACTCCTCGAAAATTTGTTAGTTGTAGGACACCATATGATCAACGAACAGGGAGCCATGGCGGAAGTTTTATATACATTCGTTGAGATATTCCCCAAATGTCTTTGTCTATCTGTACCCCTCTGCAGGCATTGGCCGTACAAATAGATATAGGGAGAAAATACACAATTTTCTCTCTTTATTGGCCTTCAAATTATAACACATCGTAAGTTGATTTAGTAGAGGTGGTTCAATAACTCTATCAACCTTTTCTCTTACTGGGAGATTTGAATGGTAGACATCCTTTATGGGGCAATGCTTTAGGAAATGCAAGAGGTAATACTATATCATCGGTTGTAGAGAATGAAGACGAAGGACTCCTTAATACAGCAGAGCCCATGCACTTTCATGTTCAGACAGGTACCTTGTCATGTATTGGTTTATTGATCACAAACTCTAGTTGCCTTTTCGATTTTGTTTGGAGGACATTACACGATTGGCATACTAGTGATCATGCACTAATCATTATAAACCCCAACATTCGTCCATCATTACAGAGATCGTCATGATGGAATCTTGACAAGGCTGACTGGGATAGATTTCGTGAGCTGTGCAAAATTGAAGGGAATACTGAACAGTTTGAAAGTGTTGATGATGCCATAGACTTAATGATTGGAACTCTTCATACAGCAGGAGTCAATTCAATTCCCAAAACAACAGGGTTATTTAAGCGACGACCAGTCCCCTGGTGGTCTTCAGAATTAA
Organism: Palaemon carinicauda; assembly: GCF_036898095.1. NCBI lineage: Eukaryota > Metazoa > Arthropoda > Malacostraca > Decapoda > Palaemonidae > Palaemon > Palaemon carinicauda. The sequence continues at coordinate 131,261,790 of NC_090740.1, read as the reverse complement.
CTATCTTGCATAGAGTCACAAGAAAATCTTAGATTAGATTGCATAGATGTTGTATAGAGGAAAATTTGATAATATACAAAATATGTAGAGCACAGTTCCGTCGTGCCATAAAAGAAGCTAGGCACCAAACTTGGGTATCCTTTGTTTCGTCAGTCAACAGTAGAACACCACCATCCTCTGTATGGAGGAAAGTAAAAAAGATAACAGGGAAATGTACCCTCAACCCACCACCAGTGTTGAAGGTGAACGGTTAGTATGTGCCTGGAGCAACTGAGTTAGCAATGCCCTGGCTGATCATTTCTCAAATGTATTATGCAAGTGTGAAGCAGCTCCTGGTCACCAGTATTGGAACCATAAAGAACATAAAAATTTTAAATTTTGCAACAGGAAAGGAATAATCTTACAATGCTCCTTTTACTGAAAGAGAATTTGATTCTGCACATGTACCTGTTAATACCAAGTAATTTATTTTCAGCATTATTAACAGAATATGGCATGATCATAGTTATCTAAGTGTTAGGGAACTAGCCATTATTTTAGCCCATTTAAAACCCTCTAATGATACGTTTGTAGCTGCAAACCATCGACCAATTGCATTGACATCTTGCTTATGTAAGATCATGGAGAAGTTGGTCAATGCAAGACTGATATGGTACATAGAAAAGAAAATGTGGATTTAGAAAAATGCACTCTATGACTGATGTGTTGATACAACTGGAATTCACTATTTGTGAAGCCTTTGCTTCCAAACAGCACCATGTAACAGTCTTTTTTTTTTTTTTTTACCTTGAAATAGCATATGATACTGCCTGGAGATATGGTATACCTAAAAGCATTCATGAATTAGGTTTAGGCAGAGAGCTACTGTTGTTCATTCAATCTTTTGTTTCACATAGATTTTTTTCAAGTGAGAGTTGGGGAAACTTTATCAGAGAGGGAATGTCAGGAAGGAGTTCCCCAGGGTAGTGTGCTAAGTGTAACCCTATTTGCACTAGCCATATGATACTGCATGGAGATATGGTATAATTAAAACCATTCATGATGATTGGGATTAAGAGGAGAGCTACTATTGTTCATTCAACCATTTGTTTCACATAGATTTTTTCAAGTGAGAGTGGGGGAAACTCTATCAGAGAGGAAATGGCAGGGAGGAGGAGTTCCCCATGGTAGTGTGCTAAGTGCAACCCTATTTGCTCTAGCCATTAATGGGATAACCTCTGTCATTCCCCCAAGATATTCTCTCAACATTATTTGTAGATGATCTCTCTATATCATTTGCTGGATCTAGAATGTCGATGGTTGAGAGAAAACTACAACTCTCAGTTGACAAAATTATTCAGTGGGATGATATGAATGGATTTAAGTTTTTGACAAGCAAAGCTGTTATCGTTCATTTCTGTCGTATCCGGGGAATACATCCAGACCCGGATATATACATGAAAGGTCATCGGATCCCATGTGTAAATGAAGCTAGAGTTTTAGGATTGATATTTGATTGTAGGCTTACATGGGTTCCCCACTTGAAGGCATTAAAGGTTAAATGTCTTGTGGCTCTGAATCTTTTAAAAGTATTGTTCCATACATCATGGGGACCAGACTGCAAAACTATTTTTAAAATTATATAAGGTCTAAATTTTTTCAAAAATTAGTTATAGGCGTGAAATATACTCCTTAGCCACCCAAGCCGATTAAAGGTATTAGATTCTATACACCATACTGGTATTAGATTGTCCACAGGAGCTTTTAGAAATATGCCTATTCCAAGTCTCCTTGTTGACGCTGGAGATTTACCTTTAGACCTTTACCGAAAGTCTTATATTGTTTGGTATTGGATTAGGTTGCAAAGGCCTCCTAATTCTTTAGCCTATCAAACTGCAAACCTTGTAAGGCACTCAACATACTTTTGAGATGGACCGAAAATCTCCTCAACCTTATGGTTTTCGGGTGAAACAGTTGGTAAACAAGTCTTGATATTGTTAGAAGTAAGGTGATTCCATTCAAGATATCATTAACCCCTCCATGGAAATTACCAGAGATATCTTTTTGTAAATATTTTATTGTTATTAAAAAGAATATGACTGACTTGGAAGCTAGGTCTCTTTTTATGGAACATGTTGCAGAACATAGGGAATCAACTTTTATATATACTGATGGCTCCAAATCTGATGCTGGAGTTCGATTTGGAGTAAATAGTAATGCTTTTAATTGTAGAAGTGCAATTCTTCTAATAGCTTTCATATTTACTGCCGAACTGTATGGCATACTAATAGCTATTGAGAAAATAGCGGATTAGAGGAGGAGGGTAATTTTACCATTTTTAGTAATGCAAGGAGTGTCCTTCAAGCTTGAGAAGTTTTTAATTCCTGAAACCCTTTAGTTTTAAAGATTTTAGAATGGCTTTGTATCATTGGACCAAAAGGTATAACAGTTTGATTTTGTTGGTTTCCGGCACACATAGGTGTGGGTGTAAATGAGAAGCCAGATTTACTGGCAAAAAAGGCTGCAGCTGAGTTGCTACTAAGAAGGTATCCCATTCTCTATGTTGATTTCTTTTTACCCACCATTAAGAATTTGATTCATAATAATTGGCAACAGCATTGGGATAGTTTAGTTTAAAAAGAATGAGAGAAAACGAATGTTATATCCCCTTGGAAGTATAACATAATCCCCAGAAAGTGGGAGACTACTCTTTGTCATCTCTGCATTAGTCACACTCGGATAACACATGAATTTCCGCTAACTGGCCAATACCAACCATATTGTGATGACTCTTTGTTACCCATGATGAACAGTATATTGGGAGGGGAGTGATGGAAATGGAGGTACAGGGAACGAGAAGGAGAGGGAGACCAAAGCGAAGGTGGATGGACTGTATCAAGGATGACCTTGTACCTTCCGTGTGTCACACGATCGTACATAGTAACGACATTTTATTTTGTGTATATAATATGCTTGTATCTTTGCTCTCCCCTCACACTAAAAAGAACCTGAAATAAAATGTCTGTTTTTCTCACCGTTAACTGTTAACCGATGCGGTGTTGGTTGAACAGGAAATTTCCTGTTGCATTGAACCTGAAATAACGTCTCTTTTTCTCACCATTAATTGTTAAACGGTGCGGTGTCGGTTAAACAGGAAATTTCCTGTTGCATTGAGTTTTTGCATATAAACATGAGTGTTCTGTAATAAAGTTACTCAGTTGCTTTCATCCTGTCTTTGAGTCACAACCTTCTCTCGGCTCATCACATTAGTGACCCCGGAAGTCGACTTGCTCCTCCCGCCTTCCACCCCCCACCCTTCGCCCCTCTGTTGTTGGTACTATGGCGGACTCTACGGAAGTTGGCGCTGCGACTGCCCCATTGAAACTTTCGTCATTCACCAGCGGAGAGGCGTTTGCTGGGTTTCAGCACGCAGAAGTCCAGTTTCGCATCAAGGGCGTGATTTGCTCAACCACTAAAGAAGATTATGCTCTCGCGGCGATACCCGAGGACACCTTCCCGGAAATATCTGACTGGCTTTGTGAACAAGGAGACACCCCAATAGCGTATGACGCCCTCAAAACATACCTTCTGCAGCAGTACTCGCCGTCGCCAGCCGCCCGTATAGCAAAGCTTTTTCAGCTCTCTCAACAACAGTTGGGGGACCAAAGGGCTTTGCTTGCCCTCGGGGAAATGACCAGTATCGCTCGCCTGCAACCTGCCGCACACGGCTCTCTTCATGAGGTGAACCTACTTCGTGCCCTTTGGATATGCCGTTTACCCGAACCTGTACTCACTGCCATACCCGATGTCGATAGTTTACCCATAAAGGACTTGATGACCAAAGCCGACGCCCTTATGGACAGCCACTTCAAGACCTCCATCAACGCCTCTACTCTGACGAAGAGGACGCCTATTCAACAGCAACCGAAGCTGACGTGAATGCCGTAGGACATACACGCCTACCCCGTGACGTGCCGAAGCGGCGACAAAGCCACCCACCACCCACTACTCGCTTCTACAGCCACTTACTACCTCCCATCCGCCGCAGTTTTGCTACTACCACAACAGATTCGGGGTAACCGCGAAGAAATGTGCCGAGGATTGTCAGTGGCCAAAAAACGTGTAAGTAGGCCATCGCTCGTGGCGGTGGCCTCCCGTGTTTCTAATCTTTTCTTTTTACATGATGCAGGAACGGGCGTGCGATTTTTGGTAGACACGGGTGCTTGTCTTTCTCTTTTGCCAAGGGAACTCTTCAGGACACGACGTAGTCTGACTACGTCTACTGACGTCCGCTTGGTAGCTGCCAACGGATCTGCGATACCCACCTACGGTTACGAGAACCTCACATTATCGTTTGGCAACGGTAAATTTAATTGGAAGTTTCTCGTTGCTGACGTCACATTGCCAATCCTCGGTGCGAATTTCCTCTCTCATTTCCACCTGGTCGATGTCGCCCGCCGACAATTGGTCAACGCAGACTCGTACTTGTCGACACCTCTTCAACTCGCCCCCTCCAACCTCGCTCTCCGCATCAATGCACCCACGGATGCCTACGCCCACCTCCTCACGTTGTACCCGGAAGTTTTCCATCCAGAACTTCGCCAAATGCCCACGGCTCCTGCCAAGCACGGTATTTATCATCATATCCAGACGACGGGACCCCCCAGTCTTCGCAAAATTCAGATGTCTGGCACCGGAACGATTGGCAGCCGCCAAACACGTTCGCTGAAATGGAGGAAATGGGCCTTTGCCAAAAGGCCTCCAGCCCATGGTCGTCACCCTTACACGTCGTTCTGAAGAAAGACGGCTCCCTCCGTCCGTGTGGGGATTACAGGCGCCTAAACATGCAAACAGAACGGGATCACTACCTCCTCCCAAACATCGCCGACGTGACCTCCTACTTGCACAAAGCGAAGGTTTTCTCTACGCTCGACCTCCTGAAGGGGTATTATCAGGTGCCTATGAACCCAGAAGACATCCCCAAGACCGCCATTACCACTCCGTTTGGTACATACACCTTCAATTACTCCTGTTTTGGCCTTCGTAATGCTGGGGCCACGTTTCAAAGTCCCGTGGATGGCATCTTAGGGGACCTCCCCTTCTGTGTATGTTATGTGGACGACATACTTGTGTTCTCCTCCTCAAAAGAGGAACATCTCCGTCACCTGCGCATCGTGCTCGACCGCGTGCAACAAAACGGCCTTGTAATCCGGTACGACAAGTGTACCTTTGGTGCCAACGAAGTGTCGTTCTTAGGGCACCGCATCACTTCTGAAGGAGTCCATCCCCTCCCTGAGAATGTAGCAGCCGTTCAGGACTTCTCCGCGCCCTCGATCGTCAAAGCTCTGCAGGAATTCTTGGGCATGATCAACTAATATCACCGTTTTCTGCCAGCCATTGCCGCCACTCTTGCTCCCCTCTACGCCTCCTTCAAGGGCAAACCAAAGGATCTGAAGTGCGGTCCTCTTCAAGAAGCGGCCTTCTGCAATGCAAAGAAGGCCCTATCAACCGCTGCGGCTCTGACTTTTCCTATCCCCCATGCCCCTCTCCTTCTCTCCACCGATGCCAGCGACGTTGCTATTGGTGCAGTACTCGAGCAGGTGGTCAACGGCTCGCCCCGCCCATTGGCCTACTTCAGTAGAAAACTGTCCAAGGCAGAATAGAGTTATTCTACCTTCGATCGTGAATTGCTGGCGGTGCACTTGGCTGTCCGTCACTTTTGCCATTTCTTATAAGGTATGCCCTTCATCATTCGCACAGACCACATGCCTCTGGTGCACACCTTCACTTGACAGTCTGACGCCTGGTCCGCCCATCAACGCCAACATCTCTCCGCCGTGGCTGAATACAATTGCACCCTTCAATACGTCCCTGGGAAAATGAATCCCGTTGCCGATGCCCTGTCAAGAAACACGTTGGCTGCCGTTCAACTGGGATTGGATTACAACGCCTTGGCTGAAGCCCAACGACAGGATTTAGAGTATCAAGCATGTAGGACATCCTGCACGTCCCTCCGTTGGGAAGACTTCCCCCTCGAAGACTCCAACACCACCCTCCTTTGTGACGTCAGTACTGGTAGACCGCGACCTTGGATTCCTGCTCCCATGCGCCGGCAGGTGTTTGATTTCATTCACGGCCTTTCACATCCCTCGTGCCGTTCTACTGCACAGCTGCTGAAGACGAAGTTCATTTGGCTCGACATTTCTAAGAATTCTAAGGATTGGGTCCGCACCGGTACTTCTTGCCAAACTTCCAAAGTACATCGACGCACGGATTCAGGAGTGGGCACCTTTCCTCAACCTCAGCGTCGTTTCGCACACATTCACGTCGACGTTGTAGGCTCCCTATCCACATCACAAGGACATCGTTACCTGTTTACCGTCATCGACCACTCCACTCGTTGGCCTGAAGCCATTCCCATGGAAACTGTAACGTCCGCCTCATGTACATCTGCTTTACTCTCAGGATGGATTGCAAGATTTGGTATCCCTGAGCATATTACTTCTGACAGGAGTACCACTTTCACTTTTCGATTGTGGACATCATTAGCGAATCTCCTGGGCATCACCCTACATCAGACAATGGCCTACAACGCCATTGCCAATGGAATGGTTGAACGTTTTCATCGCACCCTCAAAGCAGCTTTGATGTCCCGCTGCAAGGATTCCAACTGGTTTACTCCGCTTCCCTGGGTCCTCCTGGGACTAAGGACCATTCCTTAAGACGCCCTCGACGTCTCGGCCGAATTTTTTCCTTCTACAACCTCCTCCGACGATCTCCAGCGCATACGTCACATCGTAGGAAAATTTACTCCATGCCACCAGACTTACAAGCCCCCAGCGAAGCATCACATACCGATAGACTTGCACTCTGCAACGCACCTCTTCCTGCGCAACGACACTAGCTAGCCACCGCTAAAGCCCCCTTAGACGGGCCCTTTCCTTATGATCCGACGCAGTTCAAAAGCATTCCTACTAAATATTCGTGGCAAAGAAGACTGGGTCTCCATTGATCGTCTAGAACCTGCTTATCTCCTGCCAGATGATCCGCCTATAGTTCGTCTCTCTAGATCAGGGCACCCTATTTAACATGTACAGTATGTCATTTTTAGGGGGGGAGCCATGTACCAACCATGTGTCACACGATCGTACATAGTAACGACATTTCATGCTTGTATCTTCGCTCTCCCCTTGCACTAAAAAGAACCTGAAATAACATGTCTGTTTTTTTCACCGTTAGCTGTTAACGGATGTGGTGTCGGTTGAACAGGAAATTTCCTGTTGCACTGAACCTGAAATATCCTCTGTTTTTCTCACCATTAACTGTTAACTGGTGTGGTGTCGGTTGAACAGGAAATTTTCTGTTGCATTGAGTTTTTGTATATAAAGGCGAGTGTTCTGTAATAAAGTTACACAGTTGCTTTTATCCTGTCTTTGAGTCACAGCCTTCTCTTGGCTCGTCACAACCTTCTATCAAAGGGATTAACCGGTGATGAAGTGTGGGACAGAGGTAGATGGAGAACGCTAGCCAGAAACATCGACCCCACATAAAGGTGGGAAAAGATGTAGACAAAGAAGAAGAAGAAGAAGATTTCTTGTTTTATCTAGACACCACACATTTAATTTAACTTAGGGCAAGTGTATTTGCTCAATTTCTATTTTCCCCTTCAATAGCTTGTCCTTACCATTTTCTCATATAAATAAGCAAATAAGAGAGTACTAATAATCAATAATCTTTTACATTCATTTCTTGTTGAATTTCGCTCACCAAAAGCTCGTCGAAGCAGCCGTGAGATGTCACTTTATATGAGTTGACGCTAATTATCAAAATTGTGAAATATTCGAAGGAAAAAAAAAATCATAAGCAGCTGAATGCAGACACGCAATCAATGGCACTGAAGAGCGAGAGTGTGAATAACGAAGAGATGTATATTGACTTAAGTACTTTATTATTAAGCTTTGTGCAACAGTTTCAAATTATTGATCAATAATCAAGTCAATCTCTCTCTCTCTCTCTCTCTCTCTCTCATTGTGTAGTGCCATCAGTGCATGTAAGTAGTGCACTGTGTGCGTTACCTAATGTTTTGTATGGTTCCTTCCACTTTTACCTGCGCTTCCTTTAAATCCTTTTCCTTTATCTTCATTCCCGCTCCCATTTTGTTTTGTAACATCTTTCTTCAGCTTTAATCTTTAACTCCATAACCTATGGGCTGCAAATGTGCAAGAACCTGTGCCTAGCCATAAAGGCCAGGCAATCTAAAACAAAAACAACAACAACAACAACTCCATAATGCAACTCCAGGGTTTACCCTGCTCCACTTTTTACCAATAGGCCGCAAATGGAGTTAAATGTAACTCAAGTTTCGACTTGGTCAGAGTTCAAATTCTTGGCCGACCAGAAATTATTTTCAAAAAGTTAATTTTCCCCTGGGTTTCTGATCTCGAGCCACAGCAAATTCGATATTAAGAAGTATTTGTGGCTTATATATACAGTATATATATATATATATATATATATATATATATATATATATATATATATATATATATATATAGATAGATAGATAGATAGATAGATGAAACTCAACATAACATCGTGCTCAAATAGAAATAAATTTCTATCTCATACAGTACTGGGATCGAACCCTAGCCCCTTCAAATGAAAGTAGTGTAATTCCAGGGGTATCAGTTTGTTGAGTGTTGTATGAAAAGTATATGGCAAAGTGTTAATTAACAGGATTAAGGATAAAATAGATGCAGCAATTTTAGAAGTACAAGGGGGTTTAAAAATGGTAAGGGATGTTCAGATCAGATTTTTACAGTTAGTCAGATTTGCAAGAACTATTTAGCAAAAGGTAAGGAGGTGCATGTTGCTTCTGATAGAAAGAATAGGGATGCGATGAGGATATATGGGATTGTTGGAAGGTTGGTACAAGCAGTAAAGGATGTGTTAGGATAGGAAATGAAGTGAGTGAGTGGTTTCCAGTGAGAGTGGACTGAGTCAGGGATGTGTGATGTTGCCATGGTTGTTCAGTTTGTTTGTTGATGGAGTTGTGAGGGAGATGAATGCTCGAGTGTTTGGTCGAGGATTGAAACTGATGGATGAGAGTTGAATTAGTTGTTTGCAGGTGTTTTGGTATTGATTGCAAACTTGCAGGAAAAGCTGAGTTAATTAGTGGGTGTGTGAGAGAAGGAAGTTAACATGGGTAAGAGTAAGGATATGAGATGCAAGAGAAGGGAGGGTGGTGCTCGGTTGAATGTCATGTTGAATGGAAAGTTACTTAAGGAAGTAGATCAGTATAAATATTTGGGGTCTGTTGCTGCGGTAAATGTTGGAGTGGAAGCAGATGTACATCAGAGAGTGAATGAAGGATGAGCTGTGAAGGGAATGGTAAACATTAGAGGATTAGGAATTAATATAAAGAGATTTCTGTGTGAGAAATTAATTGCACCAAATGTGATGTATGGATTGGAGTTGTGGGAATGAAAGTGACAGAAAGACAGAAATTTAATGTGTTTGGGACGAAGTGTCTGAGGCGTATGGCTCGTGTATCTCGATTAAATAGGGTTGGGAACGAAGTAATGATGGTGAGAACGGTTGTAAGAAATGAATTAGCATCAAGAGTGGATACGAAAGTGTTTAGGTGGTTTCGCCATGTAGAGAGAATGGAAAATGGTCGTCTGTTGAAGAAGGTGATGAATGCCAAAATAGAGGGGAGAAGTACAAGAGGAGGGCCAAGGTTTAGTTGGATGGATGGAATGAAGAAAGCTCTAGGTGTTAGATTGATAGATGTGAGAGAGGCAAAAGAGCTTATTAGATATAGGAATGAGTGGCGAGGGATTGTACGCAGTTCCAATAAGCCCTGCTGCTTCCTCCATTGGCCTTGGTGACTGCAGAGGTAGCAGCAGTAGGGGACTTAGCATATGAAGCTTCATGTATGGTGAATAACGG
>NC_090740.1:131241860-131246860 GCF_036898095.1 Palaemon carinicauda | reverse complement strand
ACTGGGCTATTTTCCATGTTGGGGCCCCTGGACTTATAGTATCCTGCTTTTCCAACTAGGGTTGTAGCTTAGTAAGTAATAATAGTAAGGATAATAATATGCTGTTGCTGCTCCCTGTCCAATTCCATCAGCTCCTTGGTCATCGGCTATATGCAAAGTTCCCCGATTAGCTCTTCGATGTCGTCTTGGTCCATCTCCATCCTCAATGTCTTTCCAAAAGACACAATTTTATCATCAACTGCCTCCTTGTGGTTCAAACTCCTCAAAATCTCATCCAGGAATGAGGATGAGATTTTGAGAGTTTCTTCTGCGCAGAATTAAGGGTAGTCCTAGTGACACCTTCCAATAGTTTATCAATCCCTTTGAGGTAGCAAACTGTTTTAAAATGGTCTTTCCTAAACTCTTGGATGGTATAGTTGGTACCTTTGGCGACCTCGAAACATCTTTGAAAGATTGATTTATTGTGCAGCCTTTTCAAATTCGAGATCACATAGAATAGTGAAATGGTGTTGGGAAAAGGGAACTTCACCTTTATGAATTATAATTTCCCCTGTAGGATAGGCAGTCTTCAAGACCTGGAGGATGGGAGCATCAAACATAACTAGTAAGGTTTGGAGTGGGAGGGTTTTTTGAAATGGTATCATCCGATTTCAGGATCGAAAACATTATTTATTCACTCAACGAACAAGAAGTAAGCCACCCAAACCTTGCTGTTGGACTTCAGTATGACATTCCAATGATTCTGCTGCACTTTGCACTTCTTATAGGCTTGTAGATAATTTGAGTGATACATTATCCTTGCTAGAATTAGCGCAAAACAGGAGGGTTACACAGTTTTTCGTAGGCTTCCGACCGAGAAATGCCTTCTCCTGTTTTAATGTAGGTCCTCTTTAACATTTTTTTTTCCAAAACAGCACTTGAAGTAAGAGCAAAGTGCAAAATTGTTTTCTGAATGCTTACACATGGGGTCATGCTTCATCATAGAAAACTAGTCGGCAAGTGGAAGGTAAATATTGTGAGTTAAGAGTCACTAATTTCGTGATTAGTGGTTTACTACTGTACACATTGAAATGGTGCAAAATTTGGCCTCACTATCTGATATATTTCACATTGACTACTGAAAAAAAAAATGTTTTAAATTTCTTCTTGTACACTGATTTGGTCATATTCTGTGTTACTTCCAGACCGAGACTTTACTGTATCATCATCATCAGCTGTGACAATTCCACTGAAGGACAATGGCCTCAGACATTTCTTTCCACTCACGTCTGTGTATGGTCTTTCTATGCCAGTGTATACCTGCAAATATTTTTAGCCTGTTAATCCAGCGTGTTCTCTTCCTTCCCCTGCTTCTTTTCTCTAGGGATCCATTTTGTTATTAATGTTCATCTTTTACCTGTCATTTTCATTATATGTCCTGTGCATGACCATTACTTTTCCTTACATGTTGTTAGAAGATCCTCAACTTTAGTTTTCTCTCGTATCCATGTTTCTTTTTTGCTGTCTCTTAGTGTTATTCCTATCATTATTCTATCCATAGCACTTTGAGTTGTAACTAGCTTATTTTCTAAGGCATTAGCAAGTGTCCAAGCTAATGATCCATAATTTGATACTGGTAGGACAATCTAAATAAATACTTTTTATTTCAGAGAAAGTAGTATTTTACTTCATAATCTCATTATGTTTATCAAAACCTCTCCATCCTATGCTTATCCCTCTTTTAATTTGGGAGATAGATGTCAGGACAGGGTTAGAAATTAAACTATGAGAGAGATTACTCAAGTGTCATGTAGATGAGATCATGGTGACGGTAGACAGAGATGGTTTGGGCATGCTTTTAGCACTCCCTAAAAGAGATTAGTTTACCAAACTTTTAGTTGGGCTACATAAGGCACTAGAAGAGTTTGAAGACCTAGGCCTACATGGATGAGGACTATGAAGCGTGAAGTAGATGATGAATGGAAAAGAATTGATTTTTAAATTAATACTTTGAATAGAGACGACTGGCGAAATCCAACTAATGGCTTTTGCGTCAATAGGAGTAGGGGGAGATGATGGTGATGATGATGATAATTATATATATATATATATATATATATATATATATATATATGTATGTATATATATATATATATATATATATATATATGTGTGTGTGTGTGTGTGTGTATGTGTGTATAATATATATATATATATATATATATATATATATATATATATATATATATATATATATATATATATATATATACATATATATATCATACATATATTTATTTATTTATACATGTATATATATACATAAATTTATTTATATATGTATATATATATATATATATATATATATATATATGTATATATATATATATATATATATATAAATGCCAGTTGTGATTTTAATGAATGTACTGTATGTATCAACCACAATGGCATTTGATATAGAATTCTACCATTTGGAATTTTTATCCACTGGAAATTTCATTTGTGATGAACAGCTTATGGCTTGGCAGAGATTCGAACCTATGCCCCTTAGCCGAAACCATCCCTGGATGGACTCCAACCAACCATGGTATCAAGAGATATCTCTCTTGATAGGAGGGTTGGTTTCGGCTAAGAGGCATAGGTTTGAACCTCCGACCAACCAGAAGCTGTTATCATAAATGAATTCCCAGTGGATATAAATTCCTAAAGGTAGAATTGGATATTAAATACCATAGTAGTTGATATTTACACACACACACACACACACTTACACACTCACACACACATATATATATATGTATGTGTGTGTGTGTGTACACACATAATCAGATATGTAGATAAGTTGTCTTACCAAATACACGCGCACTTTTTCAGCACAAGGACATCCACAAATATACATGGACCTCACCATATGGCAATCATGAAAATCAAATACATCATATAACCATTAATAAAGAGAGAAGGAGGACTGAGAAATGTAAGAGGCTATAGAGGTGCCGATATTGGTAGTGATCACCAGCTCCTCATCGTCACACTGAAATTAAAACTGAAAGCCCCCAACAGAAATGTAGATAGAATACTTAGGTTTGATACAACCAAGCTCTTGGAAGATGAGCACAGAGAAACATTTACAATTGATCGTAGGAATCAATTTGCAGTACTAGAGACTTTGAGAGACGAAGAGCAGACAATTCAGTCATTTGGTTGTGAAGTTTTGGGACATGCAGTTACAAGGAGAAAGCCATGGATATCAAATGATACTTGGTATACTATAAAAAGGAAACAAAGACAAATTGATAATCGAGAGTTTTCGATGAATTAATGAAAATTACAAGGTAGAGCATACTAAGTTTTCCAGTGTCGATATTGAGATCAAAAGAAAAGCCAGGAATGACTGGCGAGTATATTTAGACAGGAAAGCAGATAAGGCTGACAAAGCTATGAATTCAGGGAGTGGCTATGGTGTAAGAAGCGCTCATAAAATTATTAATGATATCTCTATTGGAGCACAGAAGAAGCATATACCCATAAAAAAAGAGAGGATGAAGATTTGCAACGTGGGATGGAACACATATGATGTCATACATAGGAGATACGATTGGAATGATTTGATTGATATACCCGAAGGTGATGAAGACCTTGATGTGCCCATGAATGAATTCAGTGTGTTTGAAGTCGAAGCTATCATTAAAAAAAACACTAGAGATGGAAAGCCCATGGTTACGATGGAATAACTGCTGAGCTGATAATTACGGATAATGAAGTGACTCCCAGAATACTTGCAAAATTATTCTGTAGAATATGGTATGGAGAGGCAAAACCTGATGAATGGGAATTAGGAGTGATGGTGAAAATAGCAAAAAAAAGGGAGACCCTGATTAATTGCAATAATTACAGAGGCATCACAGTTACGTCAGTTTTCATGAAAATATATAGCATGTCTATTTAAAGACACTAGAGAGAAAAATTTATGAAAAACTGAGATGAAAAAGCAGGATTTAGGAAAAGTAGAACTTGTACTGACCAAATTTTTATTTTGAGACATGTTATAGAAATATAGAAATCCACTTTTGATGGCATTTGTAGGCTATGAAAAAGCCTTTGATTGTGTGCACCGCCAGTTTTGTTGAGAGTTCTTCGTTATTATGGAATTCCTCTTAAATATGTAAATTTGATTTAGTGTATTCATGAGCATAGCAAGTGCAAAATTAATGTTATTGGAGTCCTATCAAATGAATTTCAAATGAACATCGGACTACTCCAAGGGACTGTGTTGTCGCCTATGTTGTTTATCCTCCTCATGAATTTTGTAATGCCTAGGACAGTTGGAGATGGTGGAGAAGGATTGGACTGGATTGGTGATAGGAAATTATGTGATCAAAAGTATACTGATGATGATGTCCTTATAAGCAGAACACCACAGGAATTGCAATGCTTGCTTACCAGAATGTATGAAATATCACACGAGGCTAGGCTGAAGATAACTAGAAGAAAGACAGAAATGATGAGAACGGATTATGCAATGGAAGATGAAATCATTGGAAGAAAGGATTAATGAGGTAGATTCATTTAAGTATCTAGGAACTCCAATACAGGGTCATTAGAATTGGAGTTTAGTGAAAGATTAAAAAAACCAAACCAGACAATGGCTAGGTTAAGTAAAATTTGGAAATGAAATCCCCTGAAATCACATATAAAAATTAGACTATATATCAATTTAGTGAGATCTGTGTTATTGTATGGACATGAGTCATGGTATGACAATGAAACAATCTCCAGCAGATTTAGTAGATTTGAGAAAAAAAAAACCCTCAGAAGAATATTTGGAGTTGAATGGCAGGACAGGATTAGAAATGAAACCATAAGAGAAATTACTCTAGTGCCATATGTAGATGAGATCATAGTGAGGGTAGATGGAGATGGTTTAACCATGCTCCTCGCTCTCCCCAAGAGAGAATAGTTTACCAAACGTGTAACTGGGCTCCACAAGGGACTAGAAGAGTTGGAATACCCAGGCC
>NC_090740.1:131219360-131236860 GCF_036898095.1 Palaemon carinicauda | reverse complement strand
TTATGACTCATTTAGCATACAGTTGTTTCGTCTGTTAACCATCAACTTTCATTCCAAGATGCTAGAATTTAACAGACCTGTTTGTTGAAAGCATTTGTGCAACGAATCTACGAAAAAGTTATTGTTTATGCTGTTACATATACTTCATCTCTATACCCAAGTACTATTTGTGAAAATCTTACGGCCTTTGTTGACCATTCAACGTATTCTGTTTTCGTCACCGGGTGATGTCATCTCTGTTCTTCATTCGCTACGCTTTCACCTCTTTGTCAATGACTTTTATCATGTCACCTGACATTTCGGGACTATTTCTAAAATATCGACCTAGGATTGATTCAGGAGAATTCATTGCAACATTGACTACTGCTTCTATCAACACTTCATATTACTTTTCATACAAAGTTGTCGGTTTTAAGTCCATATGTATTCACTGCTGCCTCTGTTCCATATCAACTGTGTGAAATATGTTAACCCAACCATGCTTCTACAATCGAGATTTTTAAAGCGCTTTCGTAATCTATTTGATTTTAGTCTGTTTTTCTTTACGATATCTTATATACTGTACTATTCTATTTTCATGTTCGTCTCAGCCTTCGTTGATTTATGAATAGAAATATCATCAGTCGTACTCAATTATGAGTTCATCATGACCATCATCATCATCATTCTTATAATAATTTTATAGTCATTTTTTTTTTATTCTCTACCATTAACGCAAGTAATTTTTGTTGATCAAGTTTTAAAATATGCCTTCTTGTTATAGATGTTATATGTTATATATTAGCATTACAATAAATGCCTTCATACATTTGGGTTGTGGTAACCTATTAGAAACGTCCCTCCCTATCAATCTACTGGACGGGTGTTCGAGATCCGCTCAAGTTTTATAGTTTCTTGATGTATCTATAACCTCACTATCCTTTTGATCCAGAGAAGAGTTTCGGGGGAGCCTATAGGTATACCTGCTGAGTCATCAACAGCCATT
This sequence comes from Palaemon carinicauda, assembly GCF_036898095.1. NCBI lineage: Eukaryota > Metazoa > Arthropoda > Malacostraca > Decapoda > Palaemonidae > Palaemon > Palaemon carinicauda. The sequence continues at coordinate 131,235,875 of NC_090740.1, read as the reverse complement.
GCCTGTCCTTCCATGGTCCTAGCTTGGAGGGGTTTGATCGCTGATCATATGTATGTATGGTCAGTCTTTATGACATTGTCCTATTCCTTGTCTCTGCCATTCATGAGTAACCTTTAAAACTTCAAACATCAGTGATACAGAAATTTTTGCCTTTTACGGATAGTGGAAGAATTGTGTGTCAAGGCAAGAAATTAATAAGGAAAATACAGTTTGGATTTGGGTAGTCAAGTATTTCTCGAGAACGGAAAGTTACTTCTTCGAGAAATGAAATAACCCTTTTTTGTGGAACTACTCGGGTATGATTTAGAATATATAAATGTTTATTTTTCAGCAGCCGCGTCAGCTTTATGAAATGTTGAATAATGAATTACTTAAAGGTAATTTTCATCGGTATTGCATGCACAGCCACATGCTAACCACGCTTTTGGATTTGTGAATTTGTGTGAGGTATGCGATTAGAAATTAACTTGATGAATAGAAAGCTTAGGTAAATATAAAGAAAAAAAATATACATGGAATGAAAACATCTTGGTTACTGTCAGTCACACTGTTAAAAAACCGTTATTTTAATCGAACATTCTCCGTAGATATATACTGTTCTCAGTCGTATTTCAGTAAAATACGGGCGACCGTAATTTCATCATAATTTGTTATTATATTTTACAGGGTGTTGGCCGTAAATTCCCTCCTATACGTCAATATATCAGTTTTTAAAAGAGTAAAAATCCTGTATTAAATGTTGCCAAACATTTACCGTTTATTGCCAATTTTTTACAGTGCATGTAAGCCCTGTTTACAAAGTCTTGATGATATAAAAAAAGTTTAAAGCAAATCGCAAAGAGAGTATGCAAGGAAAATATATAACTTGGCTATTTAATGCTAATAAGTTTATAAGAAAATAGGCCCTTAATTGATATTTCTACTTTTAAAATAGAGATGGAAATCGTGGGATTTTCACGACTGCAATAATTGTCTTCTGAACCGCTTAGGTAAGCGTTGCATTTTATTCTTGGGATGAACGGTAAAATACTATAGTTTAGTAATCTTGGGGAGATATATACGTACGCTATCAGTGGTAAAGTCATATGAATTGGATAGATTATATCTGGAAAGATAATGCAAATTGTCTTTTCTCAAAATTATGCTGGGGATTTTTTATTGGTGTTAATGTTATAATGTCATAAATACCACGTGTTGACCCGAATGTGTATTTTTGACTCGTTAACGTATAATCACATAAACTCATCCTCTTCATTTCCTGCTACACAGTTCATTCGCACAAACATTATATATACAGTATATATATATATATATATATATATATATATATATATATATATATATATATATATATATATATATATATACAGTATATATATATATATATATATATATATATATATAAATATATATATATATATATATATATATATATATATATATATATATATATATATATAATATATATATATATATATATATATATATATATATATATATATATATATATGTATGTATGTATGTATGTATGTAAACTATTAAGTAATAGATGGATTTCATAGCATCAAAAGGACAGTTGAATACTTTCGGTATATAATGATATCCGCCATCTTCTAATCTTAATTGTAACACTCTGAAGACTTTGGAAGGCAGATTTCTAAGATGATACGTTTTAAGTGTACCGTGAAGTTAAGAAATGATTTCTAAGTACTGTATAGTCGTTTAACAAACAACAAGAATCATATAGGCTAGACCAAAACCAAAAATAAGCACACTTTACATATATATATTTTTTTTAGTTTTAAATAATTCCTGAAAAAGGGCAAGAGGGGGCAGATATTCAAGTGTCGATGTGTTATTATTATTATTATTATTATTATTATTATTATTATTATTATTATTGTTACTAGCTAAGCTACAACCATAATTGGAAAAGCAAGATGCTATAAGCCCAAGGACTCCAACAGGGAAAAATAGCCGAGCGAGGAAAGAAAATAAAGAGATAAATAAACGATGAGAAATAATGAACTATTAAAATAAAATATTTTAAAAACAGTAACAACATCAAAACATATTTTTTATATATAAACTATAAAAAAGACTTATGTCAGCCTGTTCAACTTAAAAACATTTGCTGTAATTTTGAAGTATTTATGTAAATTATTAGAAAGGGGATAATCAAATGACTAAACTACATCTATAAATGAGGACTCGTATTTACAAGCTAAAAAGTAGGTAATTAGTAGCGTATGTGAAAACATTCAATAGATGGGAAAAAATAGATAGAATAATAGAGTATATAGATAATACATATCAAGCATTGGGTCGTCTTCAATCTTCAACAGAAGGTAATGATTGTAGCTTACTATAGAAATAACATTATGTAATCAGTCATGGTTTGACAAACACAACGGTTCCTTCTGGTATTTATTATCCAAACCTCACGGTACAAGATACAGTTCAGTACTGAATATTGAGAAATAGTATATACAGGAAGTAAACAATAATTATGATAGTTAACAGCAAAAGCAGTTAAGAACTATTACAGCAAAAATTAGCTTAACAGTAATATGAATATTACTTCGGAGAATAACAATCGTTAGACAGTTAAGTATACAAACTATCTCACTCCCCTTCATATTTATATGAATATATGAATAAGTCGGGAATGCCAATAAAATAAATTTACTAAATAATACAAGAATAAAATAACAAAATAAATAATTGCCATTTAACATGTTGCATTTATCAAGACTATCATTACTATAAGCAATTCTGATCGTCTTCTAACTCACTTTCGCTGTTAGAACATTCAGCCCAGAATTCCTCCTCTTCCGATTTATAGGATCTTTTACTGGGATCCACCTGCAAACGACTTGGAGGATGGCGCTCCCGAGTAGACGGACGTATCCCTTCTGAATTACTTCCAATCCCTGAATCTATTCTGATGACTTCTTCATCTGAAAGATCAGCCAATGCGGTTTCCCAAGAATATTTGCTTACAGGGACCTTCTCCAGTTCGTCAAAATGTCTTATTTTTACAAACGTTCAGCCACCACGAAGTATTTCTATAACTCTATATTTCTTTAAAAGATATGGTGCAAGTTTACCACCTCCACAACGGCGTCTCTCAGCTGTCGATAATTTCGATCGAACCAAATCTCCAACTTTGAAAGCTTTTCCGTAAGACTTCCGCTGGTTATTCCTAATCTGTTGTGCCATTGTAGTCCTGTTCCGTACGACCTTAATAGTTTTCTCAATTTTATCAACTTTCTCTCCCACAAATCTTTTTGCGATTGCTGCATTACCCAAAGAGCCCGGTTGATAATCCTCATCTTTGCAAGTTTCTTTTTTTAGAATCTCCTCTGGACATCGAGCTGGAGTCCCATAGACGAGCTTGTGTGGAGTAAATGTAGTCGTAGTATTTACAGCTGTATTATGAGAGAACTGTACCCTGGGTATCATTTCAGGGCAAAGATCCATATTATTGTGGACTGTCATGAATCATTTGAAGTGCATAGAGTCTCATATCTTCAGGTATTACAGGTAGCCACTTCTCTTTCACGCCATAGGGATGTTTTTGTGATCATCTTCCTTTATAATTTATATAACACAAAATTCCATTGTTAGTAATACCCAAACGGTTACCATATTTGGCAACCTCATTCTCCTCGGAGACACATCCCAGTGAACTCATATTTTTCATAAAGTTCACTACTTCCCTGATCCCTTCATCGCAATGCTGTTTTTCTAACATTTCATTGGGATCCACAAATGCTGTGGCCCACTGCTGAGAAGATCCTGCTGCTATACTTGCAATATGCAATACCAGATTTCCATCAGCACCAACTCTTGTCAGATAATCAGGCAGGGACATCACAGCACTGCGACCACTTTTATGAATTGGATTTATGTCAAACTGCTGAATTGTTTCAATCCATCTCCCTCGACACCCTCTCTCTTCTCTAAAATGCAGGGTGTTTAGCCATCTTAATGCCTGATGGTCCGTTATCAGATCAAACGGTGCAGAGGAGAGGTACATCCGAAACCTCTTTATTGCCAGGATAACCGCCAGTAATTCTTTTTCCGTCGTTGAATACCTCTTCTCGGATTGGGAGAATGTATGGTGGTAAAAGGCAATTGGTAACAGTTTCTCGGATGCTGACTTGTTGGCTATCATTGCTCCTGCTCCAACATCTCTTGCATCTGTAATCAAAACAAACTGGTTACTATAGTCAGGAAGATGGAGTGCCACAGCATTTGCTACCTGGTTTTTAAGCCTCTCAAAAGCCTCAACCATCTCGACTGACCAATGCAATTTCTGGTGTGGGTTTTTTCCAAAACCTCATACTGGGGCTTAGCAGTCTGTGACATCCCTGGAATCCATTTTTGCACATAAGAAAATGCCCCAATGGCCTGACGCTGCCTGACAGTCAAAGGCCTAGGAAGATCCCTCAGATGATGAACTCTTTGCTCACTAATGCTTAGCATGCCATCACCAACCACGGAGCCCAGATACTCCACTTCACGCACCCCAAATTTACACTTATTCGGGGCTAGTGCAAGACCAGCATCACGAATCCTGCTCAACACATTTCAGAGCCTTGCTATGTGTTCTTTCCATGTTGAACCCCAGACCAGTATGTCGTCAAGATAACACAATGCATCCGCATAGTTGCAATCACTGAGTATTGTAACCATCATCCATTAAAACGTATAACCTGCCCCTTTTCAGACCAAAAGGAGTTCTACCATGTTATTCAAACTGCCCCCATGGGACTACAAAGGCCGAGACATCACAATCATCCTTCCGAAGAGGCATCTGATGGTATCTAGACTTTACATCAAGCACTGAAAAGTATTTTGCCTGACCAAGTCTATCAAGAAGATCCTCAACCACAGGAATTGGATGTAATGTTGCTGGCTGGGACACGCTATTTAGTCCCCTATAATACCGAAGGCTTCCATCAGCTCGATGAGCGCAAACAATAGGAGCTCCCCAAGGGCTACATGATTTCTTTATTACACCCACATCCTGAAGTTTGCTTAGCTCCTTCTTGACTTCTGCCTCCAAAGCAAGTGACAACCGCTGCGGTCTATTTGCTATTGGTGCTGAATCTGGGTTAACTCTGATTGTGTGCTCCACCCCTACCTGTACCAGCGGCAGTGGGCCTCCATTATAGAAAACATTCTTGAACTCATGAAGTACCTTGTCCATTTCCTCTTTCTGCTCAAAAGTAAGAGACTCTCCAACGATGAAATTTCCTCTTTTCCCCTCAATTGAACTTGAAAGGCTATGGTTGCCATCGTATCCTACCATACTGGGCTCTAGTTCCCCAATCTCCTCTCCACTCTGCACAGTTTCGTGTTTATCCGATACATTTGCAACTCTCTCATAAATTTTCTTCTTGATTGAACCTTGAATGCAGCAATGAGGGGGGGGGGGTGTGCAACCGGAGAACCCTTAGGGCGTCAGGGACACAACAGATGCTGCTCATCTAGAACCATCCCATCAGCTGAGCAGCATATAAATAAGTCTGTCCTAGGAGGTATCACAACTGCATTCTCAGCTCTAACAATGAGCTTCACCACTCCATCAGAGCATGATTTATGTGATTGTATCCTTTCCCCAGTATTCAATGGCAATGATAAATTTATTGAATCCACTTGCAACCTCCCTTTTGTCAAATCTAGAGTGACTGCCAAGTTTTATCCACAAGTCCATCCCAAGTATCACTAGTAACAAGTTTAGATACCACAATGAACCTATGTTGTCTCACTATGGTTTTGCCTAGCTTTACATCCATCAGAATTTCTCCCTCAATTTGAAGTTCTTCACTGCTCGCTCCGCAAGCTGTAATATTACTCGAGCTGACAAGAGATTTCTGAGCATCATTCAAGATATCCTCAGGAGCTAAAGAATAATCACTTACGGTGTCCACCAAAGCATTATACTTAGTTTTCATCATCTCCACAATAATGTAATTTGTAATATTTTTCAATATCCGAGTTGCTGCTAGGCTGGAGAGCACATGCCGATATCTCATTTGACCCTTCACCTTTGGATGCACCAAAGCCGCAGTGCGTTGGAAAGCGGAAGTATAATTCATTTGTACAGACTGCTCCAAGCTCCTGTGTGGAGCAGTCCTCACTGAAAATTTCTTCTTTGAACCTGGGGAGGGTACCAAGCAGGATTTTCATCTCTCTTTCGTGCACATGCTTTCCATCCACCCACTTGTGTCATTTTACAATAATAGCACTTAAATTTACGAGAATAGGATTCCCTCTTCTTGCTGCCCCATGATCCAGCATTTCCTCGTACAGTTGCAACCTCCATAGTTTCCGGTGTGTCCTCCATCAAACAAACATTGGTCGTACCCTCACTTTGATTCACATGGACACTGGGATTCCTAGGTCCTGTTGCTTTAGTTGCTCGTTTAGTAGAAAACGCTGCCAATGCAATTTTCACCACCTCATCATATGACTTGGCAGTCTCCTCTGACTCCATCCACTCCTCTCTTAATCAATTGGGATCGAACATCTGAATCTTGCAACCCCGAGAGAAATCACCATACAACACGCTTCCGTACAATATCAGCTGGTTCTTTAGCAAATGCTTGGCCTGCCAGCAGTTGCAGATGAGTCATATGATCACTCAGACTCTCACCCTGCAACTGTATAGATTCCTCAAACCTCAGAATCCTTACTTCAATTGCATCCGCCGTGAGAATACGCTGCGCAAGTCTGTCCATAATTGCAACATCGTCCTTACCCCACTCAGGGTCCTGTAACGCCTGTTGCTCCGCATAGTTGGCTGTTGGTCCCCTAAATTGTAATCTCAGCATGAGGGCCCGATATCCTGCGTTGCGCCAAGACGGTACCCCTCGTAGTAAGTTTGCTTGCTTGACTAAAGAGAAATGCGATGAAAAGGACTGCCAAGACATTGGAGACACATCATCCCCAAAAGACAAACTCAGTATAATCTCCTTTGCAACAGTGTTATATTCGGTAGGCGTGGATTCTGACTTGCTGCCACCAGTCATGGTTTGACAAACAGCGGTTCCTTTTGGTATTTAATATCCAAACCTCACGGTACAAGATACAGTTCAGTACTGAATACTGAGAGATAGTATATACAGTAAGTAAATAATAATTATGATAGTTAACAGCAAAAATAGTTAAGAATTATTACAGCAATAATTAGCATAACAGTTATATGAATATTGCTTCGGAGAATAACAATCGTTAGACAGTTAAGTATACAAACTATCTCAAATCTCTGGTTCTCCTCTAGTTAGTTCTCGTGGCTAATTATCTTTATTTATTTTTTTCATAGGAATGAAATATCGTTTAGCTTTCAAAATAAGCTTATGACGACAATGCTGAATTAATTAAATTGATCACGTAACCTTAGTATGTATTGTTAGCTGATTAGTCTTACAGATATAACTGAAATTATAGTATGGTACAAGTTACATTGGATGATATAGGACCTTAAGAAAACATGAAATTATGATCGTTAATATCTAAGAAATTTAATCCCGCTATCCAGTTTTTTCATTGACTTTTTTTTTTTTTTTGCATAACGCTCAGTTGAAATTATAGGTGTCGGTATCGATTGCAAATTAATAAATTCACTTAAGGAAAATATATCCTGTCTGTTTTGTCTTTACTTGCACTAAAAAGCTGTGTATTTATTTTAGGACTGTCTATCCTTAAGTTATAGAGTTCTTGAGAAGAATCTGAAATTTTCTTTCTACAGGATGAATAAAGCTGTTTGTCAGTGTTCTGATGAGGGCAATTGGTAGATATGTTTTAACTTGCTTAAAGCTATATATGTGATAAGGTAATTTCAAAGTAGCTGAAGTTCTGCCTATCTCATTCGCTTAAGAATGCAAAGACAGAGATCTCCACTGATCAGTAGGCCGGCGAATCCCCCTAACCCATATCTCTTACGTCGGACTCTTTGCAAATGTCACCAGTTATCTCCCTTTCTCCTTTCAGCATCCTAGAATCAACAAGTGATGCCGTGTTCTCTGGCTCTCCTCCCTAGGGAGTCTTGGGATCGTAGTCGTCATCTTGTGTAGAGAGCAATTTCTTTTCGACGACATTACAGCCTCTCAGTGTCAGACCAGTCACCACCTCTCTCTAACCTAGGTATCAAGGTATCAGGGATTTGCCCATACGCTCCATGATTACTCTCTCTCTCTCTCTCTCTCTCTCTCTCTCTCTCTCTCTCTCTCTCTCTCTCTCTGTTGATAAAGTTTTGTCAGCATCCAATTAATTGTGAAATGGCTTTCTTACACTATATGAATAATTTCTCTCTAAGGTTCTCTCTCTCTCTCTCTCTCTCTCTCTCTCTCTCTCCTCTCTCTCTCTCTCTCTCTCTCTCTCTCTCTCAGTTGATAAAGTTTCTTCAGCATCCAATTAGCTGTGAAATGGCTTTCCTACCCTATATAAATAATTTCTCTAATTTAGGATGAGAATCATGTCTCTCTCTCTCTCTCTCTCTCTCTCTCTCTCTCTCTCTCTCTCTCTCTCTCTCTCTCTCTCTCTCAGTTGATAAAGTTTCTTCAGCATCCAATTAGCTGTGAAATGGCTTTCTTACACTATATAAATAATTTCTCTCTAATTTAGGATGAGAATCATGTCTCTCTCTCTCTCTCTCTCTCTCTCTCTCTCTCTCTCTCTCTCTCTCTCTCTCTCTCTCTCAGTTGATAAAGTTTCTTCAGCATCCAATTAGCTGTGAAATGGCTTTCCTACCCTATATAAATAATTTCTCTAATTTAGGATGAGAATCATGTCTCTCTCTCTCTCTCTCTCTCTCTCTCTCTCTCTCTCTCTCTCTCTCTCTCTCTCTCTCTCTCTCAGTTGATAAAGTTTCTTCAGCATCCAATTAGCTGTGAAATGGCTTTCTTACACTATATAAATAATTTCTCTCTAATTTAGGATGAGAAACATTTCTCTCTCTCTCTCTCTCTCTCTCTCTCTCTCTCTCTCTCTCTCAATATGGAGGCGAGTAAAGTCTGTGCTAGCAAAGAGGATCAGAGGAGCCGAGAGATAAGGCTATAGATTTAAGAACAGGAGTGACGACGGCAAAAGGATTATCATCTCTTATGCCCTTGCGAAGAACAAAGAAGTTTTGCTGAGGGAAGTAAACCGAAATTTAGATCTTTTTAAGGATTTCTATGATAAGAGATAAGATAGGTTGATGGTAATCTTTCCATTTACAATATTTATTACAGAATACATTTTATCATATTTCTGTTATATGTTCAGCTACACTGTTAAAATTTTTTCCGTAAGAAACGGTAAAAATCATGGAATAAATGTTGCCTGACATTTGCTGTTTAAACAACGGGTATATTGACTAAAAGAGGTGATATTACGGTCACGAACCCGTAAAATATGTTAACAAAGTATGATAAAATTACGGTCGCTTGTATTATACTGAAACGGCTGAGAACAGTCATGTTTTTTACGGAGGATTCCTGAATAAAATTACGGTGTTTTTAACAGTGTAGACTTAATACACTCTATGTGTAATTATGATTGCGAATGTATGCGTATGCTTGTTTGCGACCTATTATTTATATATATAATATATATATATATGATATTTTTTATATATATATATAATATTTATATATATATATAATATATATATATATATATATAATATTTATATATATATATATATATATATATATATATATATATATATATATATATATATATACATACATACATACATACATACATAATAAATATAATATATATATATATATATATATATATATATATATATATGTGTGTGTGTGTGTGTGTGTGCATGTGTGTATGTATATTATACATATACATATATATGTATAACTTTTTTTTACACTTTGAGCGTGATATTTACGTGTAAAAATTATTACTATGAAACCCTTTCCTATCGGTTCCCTTAAGAGGTAGAGACTTTTGACATTATTCAAGGGTCTTTATAATGTCCCTTTGGCCACTATCTATACTTGCTTTTCATCCTTCTATTCTGCTTCTGTTCCTGCGTCCTTTTTTCTTCCTTACTTCCCAACTTGTAACTTTTACTTGATAATACAACTGGTGAGTTTTCCCCCTAGTAGCGCTTAGGTGCTGTACGGTCCCACAGACCTCAGCGCCCGGGGGTAAATAGCCTAATTCATAGAACCAAATCTAAATCTTTTCTTATCTGTAATATGAAAAAAGAAGTTCTTGTCAGATACAGAGATTGGTGTCTATTCTCCCCGCTTTTTTTTTTTTTTTTTTTTTTTTTTTTACATTTTTACTTATCTATGCAAAACTTATGTAATTTACATAAAATGAAATTACCGAAATATACTAACTACTATTTGTACAATTAAATTGGATTAGAAGTCGAACAAAACGCGAACATCATAGATAGATAAAAGGGACAATGCGCGAGGTAAGACCTTTTCCAATTTGAAGAAATGGTAGCAGCTCTTCTAGGACAAGGACACTCCAAAATCAAACCATTATTCTCTAGTCTTGGTTAGTGCCATAGCCACTATACTATGGTTTTCCACTCTCTTGGATTAGGGTTCTCTTGCTTGGCGATACACTTATACACATTATTCTGTCTTCGCTAATTTCCTTTCCTCACTAAACTATTTTCCCTGTTGGAGCCATTGGCGGTATAGCATCCTACTTTTCCAACTAGAGTTGTAGCTTGTCTGGTAAGGATAACAAAGGTTAAAAAATTTTTAACTTATAAAATTACTCTGATTATAATAGTCTGTATATCTTGTATGCCTCCACCTGCTCTTCCCGAATATCATGCAACTGATCTCCCAAGTAATATTTTTTTTTGTGTACACTTTATCCATGTGTGTGTGTATATATATATATATATATAATATATATATATATATATATATATATATATATGTAGTATATATGTGTGTGTATTTGTGTCTAGTTGTATGTAAAATGTACATAAGTCTATATATATATATATATATATATATATATATATATATATATATATATATATATATGATTACACCCACACCCACATATACAGTATATACGTATTTGTATATAATATATATATTTATATATATAGATATATATACATACATATATATATGTATATATATATATATATATATATATATATATATATATATCTATATCTATATCTATATCATCATCATCATCATCATATCCTACGCTTATTAACGTAAAGGTCCTCGGTTAGTTTTTCGCCAGTCGTCTCCATCTTGAGCTTTTAATTCAATACTTCTCCATTCATCATTTACTTGGCGCTTCATAATCCTCAGCCATGTAGGCCTGGGTCTTCCAACTCTTCAAGTGCCTTGTGGAGCCCAGCTGAACGTTGGGTGAACTAATCTTTCTTGGGTAGTGCGAAGAGCATGCCCAAACCATCTCCATCTACCCCTCATCATGATCTTGTCCACATATGGTTCTCGAGTAATCCTGTCCTGCCATTTAACTACCAATATCCTTCTGATGGCTTTGTTCTCAAATCTGATAAATCTATTGGAGATTGTTCCATAGCCTTACCACGACTCATGTCCATAGAGTAACACAGATCTCACTAAACTGATAGTCTGATTTTTATATGTAATTTCAGGCAATTTGATTTCCAAATTTTACTTAACTTAGCCATTGTCTGGTTTGGCTTTTTCAATCTTGCTGTAAACTCTAATTCTAAAGACCTTGTATTGGAGATCATAGTTCCTTAATACTTAAATTATTCTACTTCATTAATCCTTTCTCCTTCCAACGATATTCCATCTTCCATTGCATACTTCGTTCTCATCATCTCTTTCTTTCTTCTATTTATCTTTGGCCCAACCTCGTGTGATATTTCATGCATTCTGGTAAGCAAGCATGGCAGATCCTGTGGTGTTCTGCTATCAAGGACAGCATCATCATCTAGGTCTGCTAAATTCCTATCACCAACCTAGTTCAATCCTTCTCTACCATCTCTGACTGTTGTACACATTACAAAATCCATGAGGAGGATAAACTAAAGGTGACAATACATTCCCCTGGAGTACTCCGCTGTTCACTGGAAATTCATTTGATAAGACTCTATTAACATTAACTTTGCACTTGCCATGCTCATGAACAAACATAATTAAATTTACATATTTAAGAGGAATTCCATAATAAAGCAGAACTCTCCACAAAATTGGCCGGTGCACACTATCAACGATTTTTTCAGTCCACAAATGCTATCAAGAGGGGATTTCTATACTCTGTGACGCGCCGAGAGAAGGTTGTGAACTCAAAGGCAGGATGCAATAGACTGAGTTATATTATTGTAGAACATTCTCCTTATATACAAAACCTCAAGGCAACAGGACATAACAAGTTCACAAGACAGACAATATTACAGAGGAAAAACCAGACATGAATTTTCATGTTCGTTTTAGTGCGAGGGAAGAGCGAAGATACAAGCATAATATATACAAAAGGAATTATGTACAATTGTGTGAAACACGGTTGGTACATGGCTCCCCCCCTAAAAATGACATATTGTACATGTTAAATAGGGCGCCCTGATCTAGAAAGGCGAACTGTAGGCGGGTCATCTAGTCCTTTATGGGTAAACTATCGACATCGGGTATGGCAGCGCGTACAGGTTCAGGTAAACGGCATATCCAAAGGGCACGGAGTAGGTTCACCTCACGAGGAGAGCCGTCTGCGGCAGGTTGAAGGTGAGCGATACTGGTCATTTCCCGGAGGGCAAGCGAAGCCCTTTGGTCCCCCCAACGGTTGTTGCGAGAGCTGAAAAAGCTTTGCTATACGGGTGGCTGGCGACGGCGAGTACTGCTGCATAAGTTATGTATTGAGGGCGTCATACGCTATTGGGTGTCTCCTTGTTCACAAAGCCAGTCGGATATTTTCTGGGAAGTTGTCCTCGGGTATCGCCGCGAGAACATAATCCGCTTTGGTGGTTGAGCAAGTCACGCCCCTGATACGAAAGTGGACTTCAGCGCGTTGAAACCAAGCAAACGCTTCTCTGCTGGCGAACGGTGAAAGTTTCAATGGGGCGGCCGCGGCGCCAACTGCTGTAGAGTCCGTCTCCGTCATAGTACCAACGATGGACGGGGCGAGGGAGGTGGGGGTGGAAGGCAGTGGGAGCGAGTCGACTTCCGGGGTCACCAATGTGACGCGCCGAGAGAAGGTTATGAACTCAAAGGCAGGATGCAATAGACTGAGTTATATTATTGTAGAACATTCTCCTTATATACAAAACCTCAAGGCAACAGGACATAACAAGTTCACAAGACAGACAATATTACAGAGGAAAAACCAGACATGAATTTTCATGTTCGTTTTAGTGCGAGGGAAGAGCGAAGATACAAGCATAATATATACAAAAGGAATTATGTACAATTGTGTGAAACACGGTTGGTACAACTCTACACATTGCTGTACAACATGTCTCAAAATGAAAATTTGGTCCGTGCATCTTCTATCTTTTCTAAATCTCACGTGTTCATCTCACAGCTTTTCATTAATCTTTCTCTCCTCCAGTCGCTTTAGAATAAGCATACTCTATATTTTCATAGCAACAAACGTAATTGTTTTGCCCCTGTAATTATTGCAATCAGTCAGGTTTCCTTTTTTCTTTGCTATTTTCACCAACACTCCTAACTCCCATTCATCAGGTAACACCGCCAAGCACGGTAATACCGCTTTGCATGGTAAAAACCGCCCAGTACGGTAAAACCGCCTAGCACTGTAAAACCGCCTAGCACAGTAAAACCGCCTAGCACGATAAAACCGCCTAGCAGGGTAAAATCGCCTAGCACGGTAAAATTGCCTAGCACGGTATAACCACCTAGTGCGGTAATACCGCCTAGCACGGTAAGACCTCCTGGGACGGGTAAGACCGCCTATTATTATTATTATTATTATTATTATTACTTTCTAAGCTACAACCCTAGTTGGAAATGTAGGATGCTATAAGGCCAGGGCCCCCAACAGGGAAAATAACCCAGTGAGGAAAGGGAAAGAGGAAATATGAAATTTTTTAAGAACAGTAACAACATTAAGATAATTATTTCCTATATGAAAGAGAAATTAGATAGAGTAGTGTGCCTGAGTGTACCCTCAAGCAAGAGAACTCTAACCCAAGACAGTGGAAGACCATGGTACAGAGGCTGTGACACTACCCAAGATTAGAGAACAATTGTTTGATTTTGGAGTGTCCTTCTCCCAGAAGAGCTGCTTACCATAGCTAAAAAGTTCCCTCTACCCATACCAAGAGGAAAGTAGCCACTGAACATTTACAGTGCACTAGTTAACCCCTTGGGTGAAGAAGAATTGTTTGGTAATTTCAGTGTTGTCAGGTGTTTGAGAACAGAGGAGAATATGTAAAGAATAGGCCAGACTAGTCGGCGTGTGAGTGTAGGCAAAGGGAAAGTGAACCGTAACCAGAGAGAAGGATCCAATGTATTACAGTCTGGCCAGTTTAAAGACCCCATAACTCTCAAGAGGTAGTACCTCAGTAAGACCGCCTAGCACGGTAAGACCGCCTATCATGGTAAAACCTCTTAGCATGGTAAAACCGCCTACCACGATAAGACCTAATGGCATGGTAAGACCGCCCAGCATAGTAATCCCGCCTAGCACGGTAAGGACTGCCTAGCACGGTATTACCACCTATCACAGTATTACCACCTATCACGGTAAAAGCGCCTAGCACGGTAAAACCGTCTAGCGTGGTAATACCACCTAGTGCGGTAACACCGCCTAGCATGGTAAAACCGCCTAGCCCAGTAATATCGCCTAGCACGGTAATACCGCCCAGCATGGTAAAGACCGCCTGGCATGTAACACCTCCTAGCGCAGTAAAACCGCCTAGCACGGGATTTATACACACACACACACATATATATATGCATGTATATATATATACACACACACATATATATATATAACTGTATATATATATATATATGTGTGTGTGTGTGTGTGTGTGATTGAGTGAGTAAGATTGATCGAAACGGATAATTCACTACAGAATTTTAACACTTTCACCCACAATGCCATGCCGCCAACGCAGTTTTTTAAAGGCATCGTGACACCGAAAAACTGAAACCGATTTGCCACTTGCGTTTTGTGCAGTTTACCTGAGGATTATTCTGTATTCCAGATTTCAATTAACTTTTTAATCTGATTTAACTGCAATGTATTTCAATGTCAACAATAAAATTCATCCAGTATTAAAAGATACAGTCAGCCGTGCATAAAACATCTAGTGATGCGTATATATCATTTACACTGAAACATCACAGGATTTGTTTTAATTAGAAGTGGAATGAATTGATTTGTCCGGATGTGGGTGGGATATCATATTAGCCAATGGCTAAACGCACGTCTAATGTGGATCATAAATGGTTGTATTACTGTGTATACTATTAAGAACCGTCGATTCTGCTGTTATCTGCGGTTGTCACTTATTGGGTAACGTGACGTCGTTTCTTTGAATAATTTTTTTTTTCATAATAAGTAAAATTGAAAGGATTCTTGCATTGGATCAGTTTTAATATAGTTTAAGTAAATTTTGGAATGTCCTCTTAAAATTTTAGTTTACTGAGTAAAAAACATTTGAATTATAAAATAGGAAAAAAAATTTCGGAAAATATTTCATATGTTATAATGGAGGCATTTATATTCGTAAAGGTTTTATTTACTAAGAACAAACATTTGAATTATAAAATAGGAATAAAATCTTTCGGCAAATATTGTCAATGTTAAAATAAAGTCATTAATGTTAAAGCCTAGTTTGTAATTCATAGCATTATCAAATACTTTGTGTGTAATATTTATATTAGTTCTTTGTATGAACTGACTGAATGTGTTTTTACATAACTAACTATAAATTAAATATTTACTGAAAATTTAGTTTAAATATATATACATGTACATTTCAAAGCCTAAAATAAATACTTTCATTATCACTTGATAATTATTCACTATTACTTAATGGTTATTCATTATCACATAAAAATGTGCTCGTAATTATCTTCTAATGCTAATAATCTGCTTGAGAACTGATTATCATAAGATTTCGTGATCCATAATTGATCAGTAGCAAGTGCATTGCTTTGCACTGTTTTCTTCAAGTATTAAGGAAAATTCTCTAGTCTTGTGTAGTGTCATAGCCTGTGTACCATGGTCTTCCATTGTCTTGGGGTAGAGTTTTCTTGTTTGACGTTACACTCGGATACACTATTCTATCTTATTTCTCTTTCTCTTGTATTATGTTAATTTTGAGGTTTTTAAAGTTTATACATGAAAGATGTATTTTAATGTTTTTATTGTTTTTAAAGTATTTTATTTTAATTGTTCATTAGTTCTCTTGTAGTTTATTTGTTTTTTTTTATTTCCTTTCTCAATGGGCTATTTTTCCCTGTTGGAGCTCTTGGGCTAATAGCATCTTGCTTTTCGAACAAGGGTTGTAGTCTAGCTTGTAATAATAATAATAATAAT
>NC_090740.1:131211860-131214360 GCF_036898095.1 Palaemon carinicauda | reverse complement strand
GATCAATTTTTTTTAATCAAATAATATCTTTTATTTCTTTGGGATGAAAAATAGTTAAAGGAAAATTTTAAAGTTTATTTGTTAAATGGGATCAAAAGGAAATGTTTCTCCTGCAGCGTTATTGCAATGCAGTGGACATGAATTTCCTTCGTTCTTCTGCATTATTTTTAAATCTGCCCCTCCCCCAAACCCCATTGATTAGGTGCTCCCCTACTTTCCTCCAACCATATCCCCCTGCCATGACAACCTTCCCCTCCCCCACGGTTATTCACTACAGTAAGTCCAACATTCCATCTTCACTTCTCTTTCCCTTTTTCACCTATTTCTCTCTCTTTACTCTTACCAATTTCCCGCTCTTTCTCTTTCCCGTGTCCCTTTCCTGTCTATTACCCATTTCCCTAATTCTGACACATTTCCATCTTATTTCTCTTACCCATTTCCCTCTCCTTTCTCCTACCCATTTCTTTCTCCTGTCACTTACCTATTTTCCTTCATATTACTCAACTCCCTTTCCTTTCTCCTAATTATTTTCCTCTCCTGTCTCTTACCCATTTCCCTTCATCTTACCCAATTCCCTCTCCTTTCTCCTAACCATTTCCCTCTCCTGTCTCTTACCATTTCCCTTCATTTTACCCAATTCCCTCTCGTCTCTTACCCATTTCCCTTCATTTTACCCAATTCCCTCTCATGTCTCTTACCCATTTCCCTTCATTTTACCCAATTCCCTCTCCTGTCTCCTAACCATTTCCCTCTCCTGTCTCTTACCCATTTCCCTTCATTTTACCCAATTCCCTCTCCTTTCTCCTAACCATTTTCCTCTCCTGTCTTTTACCCATTTCCCTTCATTTTACCCAAATCCCCCTCCTTTTTCCCAACCATTTCCCTCTCCTGTCTCTTATCCTTTTCCCTTCATCTCACCCAATTCCTTTTCCTTTCTCCTAACCATTTCCCTCTCCTGTCTCTTACCCATTTCCCTTCATCTTACCCATTTCCTTTTCATTTCTCCTACCCATTTCAATCCCATTTCTCTTACTCATTTCTCTCTCATTTTTTCTGCCATATTTACCTCTCCTTTCTCTTACCCATTTCCCTACTTTCTCTTAGCCATTTCTCTTTTCCTTCTCCTACCCATTTCCCTCTTCTTTCTTTTACCTATTTCCCTCTCCCTTCTACAGACAGAATACCTTTTTAGACAGATTACCTTTTTTCTTTTCACATGTTTCAATTCTCGATTCGAAATGATGAACGCAGAAATTTCTATCGATTTGGAAGTATACCCATAACCACGTTTCCTTCATTTCAAATAATGTTTAGACGTAAACAACTACTTGAATAATTCTAATTTCTACAGAACTATTGGCATAATTCACATACCGAGAATATCTTCTCAAGTTTAGAATTAAGTACTGTATTGATTATGTTTTGTTCAGTAATCTCTGATGGAGAAACGAAAATTTCCAGAGAAAACGAGAGGAATATTTTTCTAATTTTGTGGATAGATAAGGCATTTATGATAAAGTCATTAACTTACTGATTCACCAGTAGATATTTAATATAGATTGCAATGGATGTGTAAGCGTTTAAATCTTTTGATGGGACTGGAAATAGGATATTTTGCATGGTCTTTTAAGATTCATATTGGAGTTTTGAGTGTATTTACTAAAATATCATCTCCTCCTACGCTTATTGACGCAAAGGACCTCGTTAGATTTCGTCAGTTGTCTCTATCTTGAGCTTTTAAATCAATACTTCTTCATTCATCATCTACTTCACGTTTCATAATCCTCAGCCATGTAGGCCTGGGTCTTCCAACTCTTATAGTGCTTTGTGTAGCCCAGTTGAAAGTTTGGTGAACTAATCTCTCTTAGAGGGAGTGCAAGGAACATGCCCAAACCATCTCCATCTACCCTTCACTACGATCTCATCTACATTAGGCACTTGGGCAGTCTCTCTTATAGTTTCATTTTAATCCTGTCCTGCCATTTAACTCCCAATATTCTTCTTTGGGCTTTGTTCTCAAATTTACAAAATCTACTGGATATTGTTTCATTATCATACTACGACTCCTGTCCATACAGTAACACCGATGTCACTAAACTAATATATAGCCTGATTTTTATATATAATTTCTGGCGATTTGATTTCCAAATTTTACTTAACCTAGCCATTGTGTTATTTATTTTTCCAATATGACATTAAACTCCAATTCTAAAGATCCTGTATTATTGGAAATCATAGTTCCTAAATATTTAAATTATTCCACCTCATTAATCCTTTCTCCTTCCAATGATATTTCATTTTCCATTGCATACTCCGTTCCCAACATCTCTGTCTTTCTTCTATTTATCTTGAGCCCAACCTCAGAAGATATTTCATGCATTTTGGTAAGCATGCATTCTGAGAAGGATAAACAGCATAGGTGACAACACATTTCCTAGTACTTCACTGTTACTGGGAATTTATTTGATAAGACTCCACTAACATTAACTTTGCACTTGCT
>NC_090740.1:131199360-131201860 GCF_036898095.1 Palaemon carinicauda | reverse complement strand
GCTGCATGAGAAATTAAGTACACTGAAAGATAACGTTTAATATTTATTGGGGGCCGGGTTGGCTTTGTGGCTAAGAAAAGAAAGATAGGGTACCTAAGAATATCGTAGTCGTTCAAGTCATAATTATTTACTCTGTTTATCATACATAAACTTTTACAAAAAAGAGAAAATAAAATGTTTAGAATATTTGTGATAACGAGGAATTTTAAATGGTGATATTTCATTAATATATAAAACGAATATCTGTGATTAGAGAGAGAGAGAGAGAGAGAGAGAGAGAGAGAGAGAGAGAGAGAGAGAGAGAGAGAGAGAGAGAGAGAGAGAGAGAGAGAGTGTCAAGGTACGGTTGAGACCTTTCATATTAATGTAATTTGATTCGTAATGAGAGACGCTGAATCAGCTCAATTGTGGTTTGAGCCTTAAATCAAAATGATTGTGGAAGAAGAAAATGCATCGCGTAAAGGATTTGTGATGAAATATTACATCTTGAGATATATGGATCATCAATTCATATCATTAACAGAAGTGCATTTTTCCTTTTATGATGAAGTTAACATGGAGGCAAGTTGTCAGCTTACTATAAAAGGCCTTTGCTACTTCACAGGAGACTTATGTTTTATCTGCTTTTATGTGTTAAAGGTCCTTTACATGGGCGAATCAGCTGGGAAATCCAAGTGAAGGAAAACAAAGATACCATTATTGCACGTAAGATAATTGGGTGGAGGATTGATTGATATTGAGGTTTTCTGGAATCCTGACATCTAAGGTCATTGATGCCGAAGGGTGGAGGAAGAAGCAAGATTGTATTCTGATCTAACTAACCTAACCTAACCTAACCTAACCTAGAATATTAACATTATGAAGAAATGAGATGAAAAAAGGCAGCTTGTGAATAATGGTGCCTACTCGTATTTCATTCAATAAAGAAACATTTTTAACATTTTTATGGATATGCTTAATATTCTCAGTTCCGACAATAACTTTTATTGAGTCAAGTCCTTTGTCAGCCAAATGCTTTGTAATTGAAGATATCGGTAATCTAATGATTTTTGAATTCTCGAAACAATTATATCTAGCCCTAATGTCACCCGCCATTTTCAGTATAAGAAAAAGCCTTATTTTTAGACTTTTTAAGTAAATGAAACTACAATTTTTATATATTTTCATTCTATGCAAATAAAATTCTTAGATTCTGCAGTAAATGAAAATGCCAACGAATTGAAATAAAAAGGACGCTCTTATAAATGAGAGAATAAAAGAAGTATTTTTTTAGTTATAAAGAAAGGAACAATGTCCGAATGACCCAATTAAAAACTGAAATAATTTTCAATCTATATGTTCGCAGTCTTTTTGCATTTCCCCTATGAAGAGCAAATATATATATATATATATATATATATATATATATATATATATATATATACATATATATATATATATATATATATATATATATATATATTTATTATCTCTTTCCGGTTATGTTGAGCACCATTGCCAGTCGTCTAACTTCTCGGTCTCTCTCCGTCCCTTGGTTAGGGGAGAGGGAGTAGTCATACCCTGGTGAGAGGGAGTTACCCCGTTAGTTGCACTTGAAAACCACAACTGCTGTGTTGTGATTAGGAAGGGGGAGGGTATAGGAAGGGTTGAATCTGTGTGTGGGTATTTGCGCAAATCCATCTTAAATATTAAGCCGTCATTTTTGACGGGTCGCGTACAGTAGTCTACCGTAACCAGTGCCTTTACAAGTAATTTGTATGGTCAAGAGATCTCGCTGTCATCTCGAGAAAAAGATATGCAAATTATCTTGTATCATTGTTGCTTTAACCATTATTTATTATTTTTATTTCATAGTTAATCTGAAATTATTAAAAAGTTGATGTTTGAGTTTCGATATTGATTGTCGTCCTTAACCTATTCTTAATTAATTTAAAATCTATATCTGTATTATTTGACTATGAATGCAATTTAACTTGAGGCGGTCACATAAAAGACTTTTTTTCGGCATTACTTGACGCTGGTGTAAGCACCAAAGTGAGTTATTGTACTGGCAGGCAAGATTTTAAAATAAATGTAGTGGTGGAAATGTTCGATGCCGTAAGTAGTCTAGTTTCAGTGTTTCAACATAGACCCATATGATTATAGGACAATTAGCAGATTTCTATGAAATTGGCTGGAATAGATCTATAGACTGTAGAGGCCTAGACCATATTAATTATAAAGTTCGTTCTCAAATTTTTGGTGACAAATTACAAGCAAACATTCACGTGGACCTTTCTTTCACATGCCAAAAAGTGCTCATGCTGTCAAGCTGGCAAAATTACTGTTCACGTATTTATGCTTTTTTTTTTTTATGTAAGTTATTAGCAGGACTTTATGCCCTCTCAAGTGTAATCCACTAAATTCAATTAACATCTTATATATTATTTTCACACGTTTGACAATTTTAAGCACTACGTTTCAGCGGTTATTTTCCGTAGATATTGCTGGAAAATGATCA
>NC_090740.1:131169360-131194360 GCF_036898095.1 Palaemon carinicauda | reverse complement strand
ATAATCCATTAGAAATTTGAATAGCCATTAAAAGACTCTAAAGAAGCTATTAATATCTTCTGATTGAACCATTGTGAAGCTCTTCATTAATCATTAAGATCCTGTTAATTACCTTCTCCAACGAAGTTGGAAGGAGGTTATGTTTTCATCCTTGTGTCTCCGTTTGTCTGTTTGTTTGTGGGATCAAGAATTGTCTTGTCATCGCACGCTGGTCCCGATCCCTTGTCATGGGTTATGATGGCTTATTGGAAAGCTCCATGCCTGGCGATCGCCAGACTGGGGTTCGAGTCCCGCTCAAAGTCGTTAGTTTCTTGTAGTGTCTGCAACATCGCACTCCTTTTGAGCTAAAGGTTTGGGGGGATTTGGGGGAGCCTTTACGTCTACCTGCTGAGTCATCAGTAGCCACTGTCTGGCCCTCTCTGGTCCTAGCTTGGGGAGAGAGGGGCCTTGGACGCTGATCATATGGATATATGGTCGTCTCTCGGGCAATATCCTACTGGCTACAGCATTATCACTATCCCTTGTCTCTACCACTCAAGAGCGGCCTTTAAAATAAATGCAACGCAAATCTGAGTCTATACAGTGATACTGTACATACATAAAGCAGGATCAAATGGCTATGCGCGTATAAATCGGCCTTAGCTTGTTGACTGCCCTCAATGCGTAATTACCCCTAGACTTGAGGATATATGGTGGCGTATAAAACAGCGGTTAAGATCAAAAGGATTCCTCATGGCTGAGGGTACCGAAATCACCTAAACTTTAGTGCCAAGTCCAGCTCATGTTATGCTAAGCAAGGTCTATAGACCTCGATGTTAAGATTAAGTTCATGAATACATTTCGCCATGAAAGGCACCGTTTACGAAGGATCTGCATTGCTCGTCGATTATAATAAAAATTATTGCACTAGATGTTAGGGTTGGCACAGATTATTATTAGCATTATTATTACCCTCTAAGCTACAACCCTAGTTGCTACTGCTATTAGAGCGACCTGCGCTGAAGGTGCCGGCCACGGGCTCTTTCAGTAAAACCCTAGTTTGAAAAGTAGGACTCTATAAACCCAGGGGCTCCTACTGGAAATAATATCCTTGTGAGGAAAGGGGTAATGAACAATTAAAATTAAATATTTTAAATAAAGTAACAACATTGAAATAAATCTTTTATATATAAACTTTTTATTGTTTATATTTGACATACTGTATCTGTTTTTAACGTTGTTAATAGTTTATATAGGACATATCTGTTTTGACGCTGTTACTGTTTTTAGAATGATATATTATTAATTTATTCTCATCATTTATTTATTTCCTTATTTCCTTTCCTCACTGGGCTATTTTTCCCTGTTGGAGCCCTTGGGCTTGTAGCATCTTGCTTTTCCAACTAGGGTTGTAGTTTGGCTTGTAATAATAATAATAATAATAATAATAATAACTATAAAAAAAATCAAAAAAAGGAAGAGAAATAAGATAGAAGTGTGCCCCAGTGTACTTTCAAGAAAGCGAATGAAAAATGTAAAGTTTAGATTGCTGTGGCCGTTTGGGATTCTTAGGCCGGGAGCACACTAGCGACTTCGTGGCTCCACAAAGCCACAGCATCGTGTAGCGGGGATGTGGTCTCCCATAGGTTTCCATTGTTTTCAAAGCCACGCCACGCCTGTGGCGGGGATGAGCGACAGAGAGCCACAGTCGCTTGCCACAGTCGCTAGTTTGCGCGGCAAAACTTGAAAACAATGGAAACCTATGGGAGACCACATCCCCGCTACACGATGCTGTGGCTTTGTGGCGCCACAGAGTTGCTAGTGTGCTCCCGGCCTCTACATAAGAGTAATGGATCAGATAATGTGTTATATAAACTGTCTCATGCTAACCTATTTCGCTTTGATTATATAATCAAGTGATAGAAATGAAGTAAAGGGCACGTGTATCAATCATAGTTCTAATATGTTTCTCTTACCCCCATGTTTTATTCTAAATTGTGAAACGATTGCCGAATAATGATTTTAAAAATTTCAAAATCAATAACTTTAATAGCTTTAATAATTTTAATAACATTAATATTATAGGAACACCTATAATATTATTGTTATTAAAATTAGTATTTTTATTACAATTGTTTAAATTTTCATTATTCTTAAAGAATTTAGACTTATAATTATCATTATTATTAAAATTACTATGTAAAATTATGATTAAATATTTTTTTCAAATTATTAGAATTATTATTGTTAATTAAATTCTTATTGCTATTAAAATTGTTGTTATTTTTTAAATGATTAAAATGTTATTTTTGAAATTATTGGAATTATTGTTATTAACATTATTAAAGCTATTAAAGTTATTGATTTTGAAATTTTTGAAATCATTATTTTTGAAATTATTAAAACGATTATGATAGAGGGTTATCCTGTACATTAAGACAATGATATTCTGAAAATATGCCCCTCATCTCTAAGTTATATTAGATTAAGCATATGTGAAAAAAGCTTGGAAACTAAACGGCATTAATAATTAAAAGATTCTTTTATTTTTATTTTTTGGCTCTATATATTCTTTCTGTATTTCCATCTATCGTTTAATCCTTCAATAGTTTTCAATTGATTTTTACCATGAGTATTTGGTCTTTCAACACCGTTTGTGTATTTTCGGCGATCTTGCGCAACCTTCGCTTGGCCCGTCAAGCTGCTGAATTTCATTTGTCAGTTATTGTTCACAGCAATATTCTTGAACAACTCGTTCTCTCATGTTATGATCGTGCTTTTGATATCCTAAATTTCACTACTTATACAGTATATTGTAAACTGTATGTGTATATATATATGAATTATATATATATATATATATATATATATATATATATATATATATATATATATACATATATACACCTCTATATACCCCCTTATACATATAGATATACAGTTTATACACACTCATATATAAATATATATATATATATATATATATATATATATACGTATATATATATTTATCTATATATACAGTATATATATATATATATATATATATATATATATATATATATATATATGTATATATATATATACTGTATATATAGATAAATATATATATACGTATATATATATATATATATATATATATACGTATATATATATATATATATATGTATATATATATATATATATATATATATATATATATATATATATATATATATATATATATATATACTGTATATGTGTGAGTGTAAGAGGGACTAATCTAGAAATCCAGATTTTTCAAAGAAGTTCCTATTGCAAGTGATTATTACAAAACGATATCATGTATAGATAGAAACAAACGAAAGCATACATGACTTTAGTCGACGCGACAGGGAAGGAAAGACGCAGATAAGGAACTATTGACACACTCAGCTTGGTTATTATGTTCAATTACATCAGGTGTATTCCAGATGAAATTAATCAGCATTGCCTAATGATTACTACTAAAAGCGGGGTTTACACGGTCGAACGAACCCGGTTGTCGAACCTGCTTGTTAAACCGTTCGAAGAGGTTGAGTCAACCACAAATTCATGAGGTTTTTGGACAATGAAGCCCCGCCCACAAAACTCAGGTGAGAACATACTTTCTTCGAACCGTTTGTCGAACGTGTTCGACAACCAAATATCCTGTTCACACGTTCGAACATCACTTCAAACACTTGTATGTCGAATCGCGTTCGACGAACCGTTCGACCGTTTAATTCCACCTCAAGGATACAATCCGGTTCCAAATGACGGAAGCTATTCTAAATTAAATGCGTTGACACATGAACTGCAGAAGTATTACACGATATCAGCTACACTTTTAAAGATTTGCCGTATAAAATGATAAAAATCATGGAATAAATGTTGCCAGGCATTTACTGTTTTCAGAACGGATATAGTGACATAAAAGTGTGATATTACGGTCACCAACCCGTGAAAGATATTAGTAAAGTATTTTAAAATTTCGGTCTTTGTATTTTACTGAAATACAGCTGATAACATGTTTTTACGAAGAAATTCCGATTAAAATTACGTTTTTTTAACAGTACATATTTCTAACTATTTCATTTTGATACTTTATCATAAAAGTTGTTATTATTTTCTCATTACCTAACGGATAATCAAAAGATGTCTCGTATATGACAAATAGAAATCGAAGCTGGAGCCGTTATACTGGTTTCTGACTGCGAAGTCGTAGAGCGGATTTTAGAATCCTCCTCCCTAAAAGTCAAGTCAGTCATCTACCTGATTTGCTTACGTCATCACCGAACATATTTTGAATGCAAACTAGGACAGCAAACTCTTCTTTGACATTTGCCAAAAAGACAAAACCGAATGGTCTGGATGATTAAACGAATGATGTGTCCACTTGTCATCAGAAGATAAGAAGGATTTGAATTATTCAATAAAAAAAAATAGTTTTTTGCCTAAGATTGCGAATCCCGAAGGTTTAAAATCCTTTTTGAAAATTGGGTATGCAGTATGAATTTAAATACACGATGTGTTTCAAGCTCAGTATTTTCTCATTAATGATTCAAAAAGTCTATCAGTGTTTTGTTTATAACGAGCATTATGAGAGGCTTGATGCTACAATAAAAAGTGTTATTGTTATTCATTCTAATCTATTGGTGTAACGGCAGATAGAATTCAAGGCATAAATACAATTGTCATCAGAAGCTAAGAAGGATTTGAATTATTCAATAAAAAAATATTTTTTTGCCTAAAATTGTGAATTGGACCATTTACCGAATCCCGAAGGTTTAAAATCCTTTTAGAAAATTGGGTATGCAGTATGAATTTAAATACACGATGTGTTTCAAGCTCAGTATTTTCTCATTAATGATTCAAAAAGTCTATCAGTGTTTTGTTTATAACGAGCATTATGAGAGGCTTGATGCTACAGTAAAAAGTGTTATTGTTATTCATTCTAATCTATTGGTGTAACGGCAGATAGAATTCAAGGCATAAATACAATTGTCATCAGAAGCTAAGAAGGACTTGAATTATTCAATAGAAAAATATTTTTTTTGCCTAAAATTGTGAATTGGACCATCTACCGAATCCCGAAGATTTAAAATCCTTTTTAGAAAGTTGGGTATGGAATATGACTTTAAATACACAATGTGTTTCAAGCTCAGTATTTTCTCAATAATGATTCAAAAACTCTCATCAGTGTTTTGTTTATAACGAGCATTATGAGAGGCTTGATGCTACAGTAAAATGAATGAATGAATGATTTAAAGTTTTCAGGCATCCTGACATCTAAGGTCATTGACGCCGGGCTACAGTAAAAAGTGTTATTGTTATTCATTCTAATCTATTGGTGTAACGGCAGATAGAATTCAAGGCATAAATACAATTGTCATCAGAAGCTAAGAAGGATTTGAATTATTCAATAGAAAAATATTTTTTTTTGCCTAAAATTGTGAATTGGACCATCTACCGAATCCCGAAGATTTAAAATCCTTTTTAGAAAGTTGGGTAAGGAATATGACTTTAAATACACAATGTGTTTCAAGCTCAGTATTTTCTCAATAATGATTTAAAAACTCTCATCAGTGTTTTGTTTATAACTAGCATTATGGGAGGCTTGATGCTACAATAAAAAGTATTATTGTTATTGATTCTAATCTATTGGTGTAACGGCAGATGTTCATTCAAGGCAAAAATACAGGGGTGTATAGAAAGCTAAAACTGACTATGGGATATACAAATATTTAAAATAATATCTATAAAGAAAGAATGAATAGAATTTTCACAAAAAAAGTATATTATTGTTTTCGAGTAACATAATCAAAATCAAGATGTGTAATTTTGTAGATTGTTAATTTAGATGGTTTATGTTTATATAAAAATGCTGTTGTAGTCACTAATCAAACTGGAAATATTGTGATTGTAAAAGATTTAATTTAGCTTTTTGAATAAAAAGAAAAAAAATAATTAAGTTAGAATGGCGTTTTTAACAACTGGAGGTATTACTGAAAAGGCACTCAAGGGCATTAACGGCATTGGAAGCTTATCATTGTTTAGCGCTGCAATAAGCTTAAGGGTGGTAAAGAGATTACAATAATCGATAAGGACATCATTGCTGCAGTAGGAATTTCCATTAACAAAGCCCAGTACACATACAATATACAGTATATATTCTGATAGAAGGCGGACAGGGCCTGCGCTTATATTCTGGGAAGTTCGGATAGTGTATTCATTTGTCTTTCTTAGAAAATAAAGTTTTTATTGGTCTCATGAGTTAGATCATTATTTCGATGGAGGCAAAACTTGACTATCTTCATTACTGTATATGCATGTGAGTTCTGTACGTAGTATCTACGGGATGGCAAGTATATACTACATTGGATCCTTCTCTCTGATTACGGTTTACTTTCCTTTTGCCTACACATACACCGAATAGTCTGGCCTATTTTTTTTACAGATTCTTCTCTGTCCTCATACACCTGACAACACTTCTTCTTTCTTCTTTGTCTACATCTTTTTCCCACTTGTATGTGGGGTCGATGTTTCTGGTCAGCTTTCTCCATCTACCTCTGTCCCACACCTCATCACCGGTTAATCCCTTTGCTCGAAGGTCATCCTTGATACAGTCCACCCACCTTCGCTTTGGTCTCCCCCTCCTTCTCGTTCCCTGTACCTCCATTTCCATTACTCTCCTCCCAATATACTGTTCATCTCTTCTCATGACATGACCGTACCACCTCAGTCTACTTTCTTTGGATCTTATCTCATAGTTTTCTAACTCTTGTGGTACCCCTAATTACCTCATTCCGTATCTTATCTCTTCTTGTCACCCCACACATCCATCTCAACATTCTCATCTCTGCCACATCCATCTTCTTTTCTTCTGTCTTCTTTATTGCCCACGTCTCCGCTCCATACATCATTGCCGGTGGATGGGTTACTGCATATCAAAATAAGTGTGGCTTCTTTTCTCTGCTGAGTCCAACTTCTAGACTAGTCCCTTCTGACATGAAAGGCTGGAATTTTCCTAAGGGACATATGATACTAGAAATAAGACTTGTTTTTTCTGCTTTGTTTATTTGATATAAAAATAGTACAAGTCATTCTTTACCAAAGAACTCTGTATACCAAAACAAGTATGGCTTCTTTCCTCTGCTTGGTCCATATAGACTATTCCCTTCATTCCTGAAAGGCTGGAATCTTCTCAATAACCTACAATACTAGTAATCAGACTTGTTTTTTCTGCATTGGTTCATTTGTTAAAGAAACAGCACAGGTGAATCTTTACCAAGGAATACTGCATGTCAAAACAAGTATTGTTTCTTTTCTCTGCTGAGTCCATCTTCTAGACTATTCCTTTCTGGACTGAAAGGCTGGATTCTTTAAAGTGACTTAAAATACTAATAGTCAGACTTATTTGTTCTGCATTGGTTCATCTGATAAAGACACAGTGCAAGTGAATGTTTACCTTGGAACAGTGCATACCAAAACAAGTATGACTATTCCTTTCAAACCTGAAAGGCTGGAATTTTCTTAAGTGACCTACAATACTAGTAGTCAGACTTGTTTAATGTGCATTGCTTCATTTGATAAAAAAAATATTACAAGTGAATCTTTACCAAGGAACACTGCATACCAAAAAAAGGATGGCTTCTTTCCTCTGCTGAATCCATCTTCTAGACTATTCCCTTCCGACCTGAAATGCTAGAATCTTCTTAAGGGACCCACAATACTAGAAGTCAGCCTTGTTTATTCTGCATTGGTTCATTTGATAAAGAAATAGTACAAGTGAATCTTTACCAAGGAACACTGCATACCAACAGAAGTAAGGCTTCTTTTCTCATCTGAGTCCATCTTCTAGACTATTCCCTTCTGATCTGAAAGGCTGGAATCTTCTCAAATGACCTACAATACTACTAGTCAGACTTGTTTATTCTGCATTGGTTCATTTGATAAGAAAAGGAGTACAAATGAATCTTTACCAAAGAACACTGCATACCAAAACAAGTATGGTTTCTTTCCTCTGTTGGGTCCATCTTCTAGACTATTCCCCTCTGACCTGGAAGGCTGGAATCTTCTCGAGGTACCTTCAAAACTAGAAGTCAGTCTTGTTTGTTCTGCATTGGTTCATTTGATAAAGAAACAGTACAAGTGAATCTTTACCAAGGAACACTGCATACCAAAACAATTATGGCTTCTTTCATCAGCTGAGTCCATCTTCTAGACTATTCCCTTCCGACCTAAAAGTCTGGAATCTTCTTAATGGACCCACATTACTAGAAGTCAACCTTGTTTGTTCTGCATTGGTTCTGTTGATAAAGAAACAGTACAGGTGAATCTTTACCAAAGAACATTGCATACCAAAACAAGTATGTCTTCTTTCCTCTGCTGAGTCCATCTTACAGACTATTCCCCTCCGACCTGAAAGGCTGGAATCTTCCCAAGTGACCCACAATACTAGAAGTCAGCCTTGTTTGTTCTGCATTGGTCCATTTGATAAAGAAACTGTACAAGTGAATCTTTACCAAAGAACACTGCATACCAAAACAATTATGGCTTCTTTCATCAGCTGAGTCCATCTCCTAGACTATTCCGTTCCGACCTAAAAGTCTGGAATCTTCTTAATGGACCCACATTACTAGAAGTCAACCTTGTTCGTTCTGCATTGGTTCTGTTGATAAAGAAACAGTACAGGTGAATCTTTACCAAAGAACATTGCATACCAAAACAAGTATGGCTTCTTTCCTCACCTGAGTCCATCTTCTAGACTTTTCCCTTCTGACCTGAAAGGCTGGAATCTTTTTAGGTGACCTACAATACTAGAAGTCAGCCTTGTTTGTTCTGCATTGGTTCATTTGATAAAGAAACAGTACAGGTGAATCTTTACCAAAGAACATTGCATACCAAAACAAGTATGTCTTCTTTCCTCTGCTGAGTCCATCTTACAGACTATTCCCCTCCGACCTGAAAGGCTGGAATCTTCCCAAGTGACCCACAATACTAGAAGTCAGCCTTGTTTGTTCTGCATTGGTCCATTTGATAAAGAAACTGTTCAAGTGAATCTTTACCAAAGAACACTGCATACCAAAACAATTATGGCTTCTTTCATCAGCTGAGTCCATCTCCTAGACTATTCCTTTCCGACCTAAAAGTCTGGAATCTTCTTAATGGACCCACATTACTAGAAGTCAACCTTGTTCGTTCTGCATTGGTTCATTTGATAAAGAAATAGTACACGTGAATCTATACCAAGGAACACTGCATACCAACAGAAGTAAGGCTTCTTTTCTCATCTGAGTCCATCTTCTAGACTATTCCCTTCTGATCTGAAAGGCTGGAATCTTCTCAAATGACCTACAATACTACTAGTCAGACTTGTTTATTCTGCATTGGTTCATTTGATAAGAAAAGGAGTACAAATGAATCTTTACCAAAGAACACTGCATACCAAAACAAGTATGGTTTCTTTCCTCTGTTGGGTCCATCTTCTAGACTATTCCCCTCTGACCTGGAAGGCTGGAATCTTCTCGAGGTACCTTCAAAACTAGAAGTCAGTCTTGTTTGTTCTGCATTGGTTCATTTGATAAAGAAACAGTACAAGTGAATCTTTACCAAGGAACACTGCATACCAAAACAATTATGGCTTCTTTCATCAGCTGAGTCCATCTTCTAGACTATTCCCTTCCGACCTAAAAGTCTGGAATCTTCTTAATGGACCCACATTACTAGAAGTCAACCTTGTTTGTTCTGCATTGGTTCTGTTGATAAAGAAATAGTACACGTGAATCTATACCAAGGAACACTGCATACCAACAGAAGTAAGGCTTCTTTTCTCATCTGAGTCCATCTTCTAGACTATTCCCTTCTGATCTGAAAGGCTGGAATCTTCTCAAATGACCTACAATACTACTAGTCAGACTTGTTTATTCTGCATTGGTTCATTTGATAAGAAAAGGAGTACAAATGAATCTTTACCAAAGAACACTGCATACCAAAACAAGTATGGTTTCTTTCCTCTGTTGGGTCCATCTTCTAGACTATTCCCCTCTGACCTGGAAGGCTGGAATCTTCTCGAGGTACCTTCAAAACTAGAAGTCAGTCTTATTTGTTCTGCATTGGTTCATTTGATAAAGAAACAGTACAAGTGAATCTTTACCAAGGAACACTGCATACCAAAACAATTATGGCTTCTTTCATCAGCTGAGTCCATCTTCTAGACTATTCCCTTCCGACCTAAAAGTCTGGAATCTTCTTAATGGACCCACATTACTAGAAGTCAACCTTGTTTGTTCTGCATTGGTTCTGTTGATAAAGAAACAGTACAGGTGAATCTTTACCAAAGAACATTGCATACCAAAACAAGTATGTCTTCTTTCCTCTGCT
Organism: Palaemon carinicauda; assembly: GCF_036898095.1. NCBI lineage: Eukaryota > Metazoa > Arthropoda > Malacostraca > Decapoda > Palaemonidae > Palaemon > Palaemon carinicauda. The sequence goes on along the minus strand of NC_090740.1, from coordinate 131,183,998 downwards.
GAGTCCATCTTACAGACTATTCCCCTCCGACCTGAAAGGCTGGAATCTTCCCAAGTGACCCACAATACTAGAAGTCAGCCTTGTTTGTTCTGCATTGGTCCATTTGATAAAGAAACTGTGCAAGTGAATCTTTACCAAAGAACACTGCATACCAAAACAATTATGGCTTCTTTCATCAGCTGAGTCCATCTCCTAGACTATTCCGTTCCGACCTAAAAGTCTGGAATCTTCTTAATGGACCCACATTACTAGAAGTCAACCTTGTTCGATCTGCATTGGTTCTGTTGATAAAGAAACAGTACAGGTGAATCTTTACCAAAGAACATTGCATACCAAAACAAGTATGGCTTCTTTCCTCACCTGAGTCCATCTTCTAGACTTTTCCCTTCTGACCTGAAAGGCTGGAATCTTTTTAGGTGACCTACAATACTAGAAGTCAGCCTTGTTTGTTCTGCATTGGTTCATTTGATAAAGAAACAGTACAGGTGAATCTTTACCAAAGAACATTGCATACCAAAACAAGTATGTCTTCTTTCCTCTGCTGAGTCCATCTTACAGACTATTCCCCTCCGACCTGAAAGGCTGGAATCTTCCCAAGTGACCCACAATACTAGAAGTCAGCCTTGTTTGTTCTGCATTGGTCCATTTGATAAAGAAACTGTACAAGTGAATCTTTACCAAAGAACACTGCATACCAAAACAATTATGGCTTCTTTCATCAGCTGAGTCCATCTCCTAGACTATTCCTTTCCGACCTAAAAGTCTGGAATCTTCTTAATGGACCCACATTACTAGAAGTCAACCTTGTTCGTTCTGCATTGGTTTATTTGATAAAGAAATAGTACAAGTGAATCTTTACCAAGGAACACTGCATACCAACAGAAGTAAGGCTTCTTTTCTCATCTGAGTCCATCTTCTAGACTATTCCCTTCTGATCTGAAAGGCTGGAATCTTCTCAAATGACCTACAATACTACTAGTCAGACTTGTTTATTCTGCATTGGTTCATTTGATAAGAAAAGGAGTACAAATGAATCTTTACCAAAGAACACTGCATACCAAAACAAGTATGGTTTCTTTCCTCTGTTGGGTCCATCTTCTAGACTATTCCCCTCTGACCTGGAAGGCTGGAATCTTCTCGAGGTACCTTCAAAACTAGAAGTCAGTCTTGTTTGTTCTGCATTGGTTCATTTGATAAAGAAACAGTACAAGTGAATCTTTACCAAGGAACACTGCATACCAAAACAATTATGGCTTCTTTCATCAGCTGAGTCCATCTTCTAGACTATTCCCTTCCGACCTAAAAGTCTGGAATCTTCTTAATGGACCCACATTACTAGAAGTCAACCTTGTTTGTTCTGCATTGGTTCTGTTGATAAAGAAACAGTACAGGTGAATCTTTACCAAAGAACATTGCATACCAAAACAAGTATGTCTTCTTTCCTCTGCTGAGTCCATCTTACAGACTATTCCCCTCCGACCTGAAAGGCTGGAATCTTCCCAAGTGACCCACAATACTAGAAGTCAGCCTTGTTTGTTCTGCATTGGTCCATTTGATAAAGAAACTGTACAAGTGAATCTTTACCAAAGAACACTGCATACCAAAACAATTATGGCTTCTTTCATCAGCTGAGTCCATCTCCTAGACTATTCCGTTCCGACCTAAAAGTCTGGAATCTTCTTAATGGACCCACATTACTAGAAGTCAACCTTGTTAGTTCTGCATTGGTTCTGTTGATAAAGAAACAGTACAGATGAATCTTTACCAAAGAACATTGCATACCAAAACAAGTATGGCTTCTTTCCTCAGCTGAGTCCATCTTCTAGACTTTTCCCTTCTGACCTGAAAGGCTGGAATCTTTTTAGGTGACCTACAATACTAGAAGTCAGCCTTGTTTGTTCTGCATTGGTTCTGTTAATAAAGAAACAGTACAGGTGAATCTTTACCAAAGAACATTGCATACCAAAACAAGTGTGGCTTCTTTCCTCTACTGTGTCCATCTTCTAGACTATTCCCCTCCGACCTGAAAGGCGGGAATCTTCCCAAGTGACATACAATACTAAAAGTCAGTCTTGTTTGTTCTGCATTGGTTCATTTGATAAAGAAACAGTACAGGTGAATCTTAACTAAGGAACATTGCATACCAAAACAAGTGTAGCTTCTTTCCTCTGCTGTGTCCATCTTCTAGACTATTCCCCTCCGACCTGAGAGGCTGGAATCTTCTCGAGTTACCTACAAAACTAGAAGTCAGTCTTATTTGTTCTGCATTGGTTCATTTGATAAAGAAACAGTACAGGTGAATCTTTACCTAAGAACACTGCATACCAAAACAAGTATGGCGTTTTTCCTCTGGCGAGTCCATCTTCTAGACTATTTCCTTCCGACCTGAGAGGCTGGAGTCTTCTCAAGTGACCTACAATACTAGAAGTCAGCCTTTTTTGTTCTGCATTGGTTCATTTGATAAAGAAACAGTACAAGTGAATCTTTACCAAGGAACACTGCATACCCAAACAAGAATGGCTTTTTTCCTCATCTAAGTCCATCTTACAGACTATTCCCTTCCGACCTGAAAGGCTGGAATCTTCTCAAGTGACCTACAATACTAGAAGTCAGCCTTGTTTGTTCTGTATTGGTTCTGTTGATAAAGAAACAGTACAAGTGAATCTTTACCAAGGAACACTGTATACCAAAACAAGAATGGCTTTTTTCCTCTGCTAAGTCCATCTTACAGACTATTCCCTTCCGAGCTGAAAGGCTGGAATCTTCCCAAGTGACCTACAATACTAGAAGTCAGTCTTGTTTATTCTGCATTGGTTCATTTGATAAAGAAACAGTACAGATGATTCTTTACTAAGGAACATTGCATATCAAAACAAGTATGGCTTCTTCCCTCTGCTGAGCCCATCTTCTAGACTATTCCCTTTCGACCTAAAAGGCTGGAATCTTCCTAATGGACCCAAAATACTAGAAGTCAGCCTTGTTTGTTCTGCATTGGTTCTGTTGAGAAAAAAACAATACAAGTGAATCTTTACCAAGGAACACTGCATACCAAAACAAGTATAGCTTTTTCCTCTGCTGAGTCCATCTTCTAGAATATTCTCCTCCGACCTGAAAAGGCAGAATCTTCGCAAACTACCTACAAAACTAGAAGTCAGCCTTGTTTGTTCTGCATTGGTTCATTTGATAAACAGTACAAGTGAATCTTTACCAAGGAACACTGCATGCCAAAACAAGTGTGGCTTCTTTCCTCTGCTGTGTCCATCTTCTAGACTATTCCCCTCCGCCCTGAAAGGCTGGAATCTTCTCAAGTGACCTACAATACTAGAAGTCATCCTTGTTTGGTCTGCATTGGTTCATTTGATAAAGAAACAGTAAAAGTGAATCTTTACCAAGGAACACTGCATACCAAAACAAGTATAGCTTTTTCCTTTGCTGAGTCCATCTTCTAGAATATTCTCCTCCGACCTGAAAAGGCAGAATCTTCGCAAACTACCTACAAAACTAGAAGTCAGCCTTGTTTGTTCTGCATTGGTTCATTTGATAAACAGTACAAGTGAATCTTTACAAAGGAACACTGCATAGCAAAACAATGTTGGCTTCTTTCTTTTGCTTGGTCCATCTTCTAGACTTTTCCCCTCCGACCTGGAAGGCTGGAATCTTCTCGAGTTACCTACAAAACTAAAAGTCAGTCTTGTTTGTTCTGCATTGGTTCATTTGAGAAAGAAACAGTACAAGTGAATCCTTACCAAGGAACACTGCATACCAAAACAAGTATAGCTTTTTCCTCTGCTGAGTCCATCTTCTAAAATATTCACCTCCGACCTGAAAAGGCAGAATCTTCTGAAACTACCTACAAAACTAGAAGTCAGCCTTGTTTGTTCTGCATTGGTTCATTTGATAAAATGTACAAGTGAATCTTTACAAAGGAACACTGCATACCAAAACAAGTATGGTTTCTTTCCTCTGTTGGGTCCATCTTCTAGACTTTTCCCCTCCGACCTGGATGGCTGGAATATTCTCGAGTTACCTACAAAACTAGAAGTCAGTCTTGTTTGTTCTGCATTGGTTCATTTGATAAAGAAACAATACAAGTGAATCTTTACCAAGGAACACTGCATACCAAAACAAGTATAGCTTTTTCCTCTGCTGAGTCCATCTTCTAAACTATTCCCTTCTGACCTGAAAGACTGGAATCTTCTCAAGTGACCCACAATTCTAGAAGTCAGCCTTGTTTGTTCTGCATTAGTTCATTTGATAAAGAAACAGTACAGGTGAATCTCTACCAAAGAACACTGCATACCAAACTAATTATGGCTTCTTTCATCAGCTGACTCCATCTTCTAGACTATTCCTTTCCGACCTAAAAGTCTGGAATCTTCTTAATGGACCCACATTACTAGAAGTCAACCTTGTTCGTTCTGCATTGGTTCTGTTGATAAAGAAACACTACAGGTGAATCTTTACCAAAGAACACTGCCTACCAAAACAATTATGGCTTCTTTCCTCTGCTTAGTCCATCTTCTAGACTTTTCCCTTCTGACCTTAAAGGTTGGAATCTTTTTAAGTGACCTGCAATACTAGAAGTCAGCTTAGTTTGTTCTGTATTGGTTCTGTTAATAAAGAAACAGTACAGGTGAATCTTTACCAAGGAACACTGCATACCAAAACAAGTATGGTTTCTTTCCTCTGCTGAGTCCATCTTCTAGACTATTCCCCTCCGCCCTGAAAGGCTGGAATCTTCTCAAGTGACTCACAATACTAGAAGTCAGCCTTGTTTGTTCTGCATTGGTTCATTTGATAAAGAAACAGTACAAGTGAATCTTTACCAAGGAACACTGCATACCCAAACAAGTATGGCTTTTTTCCTCTGCTGAGTCCATCTTACAGACTATTCCCTTCCAACCTGAAAGGCTGGAATCTTCTCAAGTGACCTACAATACTAGAAGTCAGCCTTGTTTGTTCTGCATTAGTTCATTTGATAAAGAAACAGTACAGGTGATTCTCTACCAAAGAACACTGCATACCAAAACAAGTATGGCTTCTTTCCTCAGCTGAGTCCATCTTCTAGATTATTCCCTTCCGACCTAAAAGTCTGGAATCTTCTTAATGGACCCAAAATACTAGATGTCAACCTTGTTTGTTCTGCATTGGTTCTTTTGATAAAGAAACAGTACAAGTGAATCTTTACCAAAGAACATTGCATACCAAAACAAGTATGGCTTCTTTCCTCTGCTGTGTCCATCTTCTAGACTATTCCCCTCCGACCTGAAAGGCTGGAATCTTCCCAAGTGACCTACAATACTAGAAGTCAGCCTTGTTTGTTCTGCATTGGTTCATTTTATAAAGAAACAGTACAGGTGATTCTTTACTAAGGAACATTGCATATCAAAACAAGTACGGCTTCTTCCCTCTGCTGAGCCCATCTTCTAGACTACTCCCTTCCGACCTAAAAGGCTGGAATCTTCTTAATGGACCCACAATACTATAAGTCAGCCTTGTTTGTTCTGCATTGGTTCTGTTGATAAAGAAACAATACAAGTTAATCTTTACCAAGGAACACTGCATACCAAAACAAGTATAGCTTTTTCCTCTGCTGAGTCCATCTTCTGAGCTATTCCCCTCCAACCTGAAAGGTTGGAATCTTCTCAAGTGACCTACAATACTATAAGTCAGCCTTGTTTGTTCTGCATTGGTTCTGTTGATAAAGAAACAGTACAAGTGAATCTTTACCAAAGAACATTGCATACCAAAACAAGTATAGCTTTTTCCTCGGCTGAGTCCATCTTCTGGGCTATTCCCCTCCGCCCTGAAAGGTTGGAATCTTTTCAAGTGACCTACAATACTAGAAGTCAGCCTTGTTTGCTCTGCATTGGTTCATTTGATAAAGAAACAGTACAGGTGAATCTTTACTAAGGAACATTGCATATCAAAACAAGTACGGCTTCTTCCCTCTGCTGACCCCATCTTCTAGACTATTCCCTTCCGACCTAAAAGGCTGGAATCTTAATGGACCCACAATACTATAAGTCAGCCTTGTTTTTTCTGCATTGGTTCATTTGGTAAAGAAACAGTACAAGTGAATCTTCACCAAGGAACACTGCATACCAAAACAAGGTTGGCTTCTTTCCTCTGCTGGGTCCATCTTCTAGACTATTCACCTTCGACCTGGAAGGCTGGAATCTTTTCGAGTTACCTACAAAACTAGAAGTCAGTCTTGTTTTTTCTGCATTGGTTCATTTGATAAAGAAACAGTACAAGTGAATCTTTACCAAGGAACACTGCATACCAAAACAAGTATGGCTTCTTTCCTCTGCTGAGTCCATCTTCTAGACTATTTCCCTCCGCCCTGAAAGGTTGGAATCTTCTCAAGTGACTTACAATACTAGAAGTCAACCTTGTTTGTTCTGCATTGGTTCATTTGATAAAGAAACAGTACAAGTGAATCTTTACCAAAGAACACTGCCTACCAAAACAAGTATGGCTTCTTTCTTCTGCTGAGTCCATCTTACAGACTATTCCCTTCCGACCTGAAAGGCTGGAATCTTCTCAAATGATCCACAATACTGAAAACAGTACAGGTGAACTTGTACTGTTTCTTTTTCAAATGGACCAATGCAGAACAAACAAGGTTGACTTCTAGTATTGTGGGTCCATTAAGAAGATTCCAGCCTTTCAGGTCGGAAGGGAATAGTCTGTAAGATGGACTCAGCAGAGGAAAGAAACCATACTTGTTTTGGTAGGCAGTGTTCTTTGGTAAAGATTCACTTGTACTGTTTCTTTATCAACAGAACCAATGCAGAACGAACAAGGCTGACTTATAGCATTGAGGGTCCATTAAGAAGATTCCAGCCTTTTAGGTCGGAAGGGAATAGTCTAGAAGATGGACTCAGCAGAGGAAAGAAGCCATACTTGTTTTGGTATGCAGTGTTCTTTGGTAAAGATTCACTTGTACTGTTTCTTTATCAATCAAATGAACCAATGCAGAACAAACAAGGTTGACTTCTAGTATTGTGAGTCACTTGAGAAGATTCCAACCTTTCAGGGCGGAGGGAAATAGTCTAGAAGATGGACTCAGCAGAGGAAAAAAGCCATACTTGTTTGGGTATGCAGTGTTCCTTGGTAAAGATTCACTTGTACTGTTTCTTTATCAAATGAACCAATGCAGAACAAACAGACTGACTTCTAGTATTGTAGGTCACTTGAGAAGATTCCAGCCTATCAGGTCGGAGGGGAATAGTCTAGATCTAGAAGATGGACTCAGCAGAGGAAAGAAGCCATACTTGTTTTGGTATGCAGTGTTCTTTGGTAAAGATTCACCTGTACTGTTTCTTTATCAAATGAACCAATGCCGAACAAACAAGGGTGACTTCTAGTATTTTGGGTCACTTGAGAAGATTCCAGCCTTTCAGGGCGGAGGGGAATAGTCTAGAAGATGGACTCGGCAGAGGAAAGAGCCACACTTGTTTTGGTATGCAGTGTTCTTTGGTAAAGATTCACTTGTATTGTTTCTTTATCAACAGAACCAATGCAGAACGAACAAGGTTGACTTCTAGTAATATGGGTCCATTAAGAAGATTCCAGACTTTTAGGTCGGAACGAAATAGTCTAGAAGATGGACTCAGCTGATGAAAGAAGCCATAATTGTTTTGGTATGCAGTGTTCTTTGGTAAAGATTCACTTGTACTGTTTCTTTATCAAATGAACCAATGCAGAACAAACAAGGCTGACTTCTAGTATTTTGGGTCACTTGAGAAGATTCCAGCCTTTCAGGGCGGAGGGGAATGGTCTAGAAGATGGACTCGGCAGAGGAAAGAGCCACACTTGTTTTGGTATGCAGTGTTCTTTGGTAAAGATTCACCTGTACTGTTTCTTTATTAACAGAACCAATGCAGAACAAACAAGGCTGACTTCTAGTATTGTAAGTCACTTAAAAAGATTCCAGCCTTTCAGGTCAGAAGGGAAAAGTCTAGAAGATGGACTCAGCAGAGGAAAGAAGCCATACTTGTTTGTTCTGCATTGGTTCATTTGATAAAGAAACAGTACAGGTGAATCTTTACCAAAGAACACTGCATACCAAAACAAGTGTGGCTTCTTTCTTCTTTTGTGTCCATCTTCTAGACTATTCCCCTCCGACCTGAAAGGCTGGAGTCTTCTCAAGTGACCCACAATACTAGAAGTCAGCCTTGTTTGTTCTGCATTGGTTCTGTTGATAAAGAAACAGTACAAGTGAATCTTTACCAAAGAACACTGCATACCAAAACAATTATGGCTTCTTTCATCAGCTGAGTCCATCTTCTAGACTATTCCCTTCCGACCTAAAAGTCTGGAATCTTCTTAATGGACCCACAATACTAGAAGTCAACCTTGTTTGTTCTGCATTGGTTCTGTTGATAAAGAAACAGTACAAGTGAATCTTTACCAAAGAACACTGCATACCAAAACAAGTTTGGTTTCTTTTCTCTGCTGAGTCTATCTTGTATTCTTTTCCCTTCTGACCTGAAAGGCTGGAATCTTCCCATGTGAACTACAATACTAGAAGTCAGTCTTGTTTGTTCTGCGTTGGTTCATTTGATAAAGAAACAGTACAAGTGAATCTTTACCAAAGAACAATGCATACCAAAACAATTATGGCTTCTTTTCTTATCTGAGTCCATCTTCTAGACTATTCCTTTCCGACCTAAAAGTCTGGAATCTTCTTAATGGACCCACATTACTAGAAGTCAACCTTGTTCGTTCTGCATTGGTTCATTTGATAAAGAAACAGTACAAGTGAATCTTTACCAAAGAACACTGCATACCAAAACAAGTATGGCTTCTTTTCTCTGCTGAGTCCATCTTCTAGACTATTCCCTTCCGACCAAAAAGTCTGGAATCTTCTTAATGGACCCACATTACTAGAAGTCAACCTTGTTCGTTCTGCATTGGTTCAGTTGATAAAGAAACAGTACAAGTGAATCTTTACCAAGGAACACTGCCTACCAACAGAAGTAAGGCTTCTTTCCTCTGGCGAGTCCATCTTCTAGACTATTTCCTTCCGACCTGAAAGGCTGGAATCTTTTCAAGTGACTCACAATACTAGAAGTCAGCCTTGTTTGTTCTGCATTGGTTCATTTGATAAAGAAACAGTACAAGTGAATCTTTACCAAAGAACACTGCATACCAAAACAAGTATGGCTTCTTTTCTCTGCTGAGTCCATCTTCTAGACTATTCCCTTCCGACTTAAAAGGCTGGAATCTTCTTAATGGACCCTCAATGCTATAAGTCAGCCTTGTTTGTTCTGCATTGGTTCATTTGACAAAGAAACAGTACAAGTGAATCTTTACCAAGGAACACTGCATACCAAAACAAGTATGGCTTCTTTCCTCTGCCGGGTCCATCTTCTAGACTATTACCCTCCGACCTGGAAGGCTGGAATCTTCTCGAGTTACCTACAAAACTAGAAGTCAGTCTTGTTTGTTCTGCATTGGTTCATTTGATAAAGAAACAGTACAGGTGAATCTTTACCAAAGAACACTGCATACCAAAACAAGTATGGCTTCTTTCCTCTGTCGAGTCCATCTTCTAGACTATTCCCTTCCGACCTGAAATGCTGGAATCTTCCCAAGTGACCTACAATACTAGAAGTCAGTCTTGTTTGTTCTGCATTGGTTCATTTGATAAAGAAACAGTACAGGTTAATCTTTACCAAAGAACACTGCATTCCAAAACAAGTATGGCTTCTTTCCTCTGGCGAGTCCATCTTCTAGACTATTCCCTTCCGACCTAAAAGGCTGGAATCTTCTTAATGGACCCTCAATGCTATAAGTCAGCCTTGTTTGTTCTGCATTGGTTCATTTGACAAAGAAACAGTACAAGTGAATCTTTACCAAGGAACACTGCATACCAAAACAAGGTTGGCTTCTTTCCTCTGCTGGGTCCATCTTCTAGACTATTCCCCTCCGACCTGGAAGGCTGGAATCTTCTCGAGTTACCTACAAAACTAGAAGTCAGTCTTATTTGTTCTGCATTGGTTCATTTGATAAAGAAACAGTACAGGTGAATCTTTACCAAAGAACACTGCATACCAAAACATGTATGGCTTCTTTCCTCTGGCGAGTCCATCTTCTAGACTATTCCCTTCCGACCTGAAATGCTGGAATCTTCCCAAGTGACCTACATTACTAGAAGTCAGTCTTGTTTGTTCTGCATTGGTTCATTTGATAAAGAAACAGTACAGGTGAATCTTTACCAAGGAACACTGCATACCAAAACAAGGTTGGCTTCTTTTCTCTGCTGAGTCCATCTTCTAGACTATTCCCTTCCGACCTAAAAGGCTGGAATCTTCTTAATGGACCCTCAATGCTATAAGTCAGCCTTGTTTGTTCTGCATTGGTTCATTTGACAAAGAAACAGTACAAGTGAATCTTTACCAAGGAACACTGCATACCAAAACAAGGTTGGCTTCTTTCCTCTGCTGGGTCCATCTTCTAGACTATTCCCCTCCGACCTGGAAGGCTGGAATCTTCTCGAGTTACCTACAAAACTAGAAGTCAGTCTTATTTGTTTTGCATTGGTTCATTTGATAAAGAAACAGTACAGGTGAATCTTTACCAAAGAACACTGCATACCAAAACAAGTATGGCTTCTTTCCTCTGGCGTGTCCATCTTCTAGACTATTCCCTTCCGACCTGAAATGCTGGAATCTTCCCAAGTGACCTACAATACTAGAAGTCAGTCTTGTTTGTTCTGCATTGGTTCATTTGATAAAGAAACAGTACAGGTGAATCTTTACCAAAGAACACTGCATTCCAAAACAAGTATGGCTTCTTTCCTCTGGCGAGTCCATCTTCTAGACTATTCCCTTCCGACCTGAAAGGCTGGAATCTTCCCAATTGAATCTTCACCAAGGAACACTGCCTCTTTATTTTTTTTAACTTTTTTAGATTTTTTTTTTCAATTTTCTAGATTCTTTTTTCATTTTTTTAGACTTTTTCATTTTTTTTAGATTTTTTATGTCATTTTATTTTTTCTGAAGATATTTACTCCTTTCGTGTGTTTCCAATTTTTTGACCACCTTCATTGTTCCTAATTGGGTCTACTGGGTCAGGCTTTATTTCCGGCTTTATCAATGACAAATTATTCTCTACTAGTTTATCAAGCTTCTTATTACACATTTTGTTTTGCAGATTCCACAATGGCTTTAAGCAAGGCAGTCTCTTTTCCCACAATTCTGCCTTCGCTAACTTCCTTTGAATTTTGTCATATTTATTCAGAAATTTTACTTCCGCTTGCTGTTTTTCCTTTTCTCTTTCCTTTTCAATTTCTTCCATTCTCCCCTCTTCCTTCTTCATTATGGTTTCCAGTGTATCTTGCCGATTATTATCTCCTTGGATCGTATCTTCGGGGGTGTCATCGTCCTTGATTTTGCCAGAGATTTCATGATATTGCTCAAGGCACTTCATGGCCTTTTCTCTGTCTGGCAGGCACAAGATTTCACTTTTGAATATCACTTCTCCATCTTCTTCTTTCTTTTTCAGCTCTGTTATCCTTTTCTGTTCACATTTTCTTAAGTTCTCCAGGTCTTGTTTGAGTATAATATTCTCCTCCTCTTCCATCAGTCTTTGTTCTTCGAGTTTGATTTCAATTTCCTCAGGATCAATCTCTGGAGTCTGTATTTTGTCCTCATCTGCATCCAATAGATAGAAGTTCTCAAGTATGAGTTTATCCATCTTGTGCTTGTACATTATTTGACGAGGTTTCATGACTGGTAAAAGGAAAGGCCAATCATACAATAGCCTTTCTATGTCCTCTAGTTCTTTTTTAATGGAATTGTATTTTCTTAAAAATAGCTGTTTTTCTTCTGTTGTCACCTCTTCGTCTTGTTTTACTTCATGTAGCTTTATCTTTCCCTTCTTTATCTTTTTCTTTATTTCTGCAATTGCTTTTTCATTTGTCCTGATTGTCATCAACCCGATTTCAGTCTGAAACTTTTCCCACTCCTCTTTCTGTTTCTGTTCTTCAAGCGTTCTTTGATACTCGTCTGATGTTTCGTTGAAAGGGTCATCACGTTCGCATACGATATAGGAGTAATTATCTAGAATGAGCTCCTTAAGCTTCCCCTCCCAGTGCCTTCGAAGTGGCCTGACCTCTGAGAAGAACTGTGGCCACGTCTTCTCCCAGAGCTTCAAGTCCTTGATTTTGCCAGAGATTTCATGATATTGCTCTAGACACTTCTTGGCCTTTTCTCTGTCTGGCAGGCACAAGTTTTCACTTTTGAGTATCACTTCTCCATCTTCTACTTTCTTTTTCAGCTCTGTTATCCTTTTCTGTTCACATTTTCTTAAGTTCTCCAGGTCGTGTTTGAGTATAATATTCTCCTCCTCTTCCATCAGCCTTTGTTCTTTGAGTTTGATTTCAATTTCCTCTGGATCAATCTCTGGAGTCTGTATTTTGTCCTCATCTTCAATCTTGTCCTCATATGCATCCAATAGATAGAAGTTCTCAAGTATGAGTTTATCCATCTTGTGCTTGTATATTATTTGACGAGGTTTCATGACTGGTAAAAGGAAAGGCCAATCATACAATAGCCTTTCTATGTCCTCCAGTTCTTTTTTAATGGAATTGTATTTTCTTAAAAATAGCTGTTTTTCTTCTGTTGTCACCTCTTCGTCTTGTTTTACTTCATGTAGCTTTATCTTTCCCTTCTTTATCTTTTTCTTTATTTCTGCAATTGCTTTTTCATTTGTCCTGATTTTCATCAATCTGATTTCAGTCTCAAACTCTTCCTGTTTCATTTCCTCGGGCGTTTTACTTCTGTCCTCTTTTGTAACCTTGTCCTCAACTTTAATCAATAGGTGCAAGTACTCGCGTACGAGTTTTTTAATCTTATGTTTACAATTCATTTGTTGAGGTTTCAATGACGGTATGGGGGAATACCAATCACTAAATTGCCCTTCAATGTCCTCTAGATTTTGTTTAAGCCCTTCAAGGTCCTCCAGTTTTCGTTTAAGGTCCATATATTTTCTAATAAATAACTGTTTTTCTTTTTTTGTTGTGTCTTCGTCTTTTTTCACTTTCTGTGGCTTTACCTTCCCCTTTTCTATCTCTTCCTTTATTCCTTCGATTAATTCTTCTTCAGTTGCCCTTATCTTCATCAATGCAATTTCAATCTTAAACTCCTCGAGCTTTCTTTCATAATCTGATGTTTCGTTGGGGCTATCATCATGTTCACTTACGATATATGAGTAGTTTTCTAGAATGAGTTCCTCAAGCTTTCCTTCCCAGTACCTCCGAAGTGGCCTGACCACTAGGAAGAACTGTGGCCACGTCTTCTCCCACAGCTTCAAGTCCTTAATTTTGCCAGAGATTTCATGATATTGCTCAAGGCACTTCCTGGCCTTTTCTCTGTCGTGCAGGCATAAGTTTTCACTTTTGAGTATCACTTCTCCATCTTCTACTTTCTTTTTCAGCCCTGTTATCCTTTTCTGTTCACATTTTCTTAAGTTTTCCAGGTCTTGTTTGAGTATAATATTCTCCTCCTCTTCCATCAGTCTTTGTTCTTCGAGTTTGATTTCAATTTCCTCAGGATCAATCTCTGGAGTCTGTATTTTGTCCTCATCTTCAATCTTGTCCTCATCTGCATCCAATAGATAGAAGTTCTCAAGTATGAGTTTATCCATCTTGTGCTTGTACATTACTTGACGAGGTTTCATGACTGGTAAAAGGAAAGGCCAATCATACAATAGCCTTTCTATGTCCTCCAGTTCTTTTTTAATGGAATTGTATTTTCTTAAAAATAGCTGTTTTTCTTCTGTTGTCACCTCTTCGTCTTGTTTTACTTCATGTAGCTTTATCTTTCCCTTCTTTATCTTTTTCTTTATTTCTGCAATTGCTTTTTCATTTGTCCTGATTTTCATCAATCTGATTTCAGTCTCAAACTCTTCCTGTTTCATTTCTTCGGGCGTTTTACTTCTGTCCTCTTTTGTAACCTTGTCCTCAACTTTAATCAATAGGTGCAAGTACTCGCGTACGAGTTTTTTAATCTTCTGTTTACATTTCATTTGTTGAGGTTTCAATGACGGTATGAGGAAATACCAATCACTAAATAGCCCTTCAATGTCCTGTAGTTTTCGTTTAAGGTCCATATATTTTCTAATAAATAGCTGTTTTTCTTTTATTGTTGTGTCTTCGTCTTTTTTCACTTTCTGCGGCTTTACCTTCCCCTTTTCTATCTCTTCCTTTATTTCTTCGATTAGTTCTTCTTCAATTGCCCTTATCTTCATCAATCCGATTTCAGTCTGAAGCTTTTCCCACTCCTCTTTCTGTTTCTGTTCTTCAAGCTTTTTTTGATACTCGTCTGATGTTTCGTTGAAAGGGTCATCACGTTCACATACGATGTAGGAGTAGTTTTCTAGAATGAGCTCCTCAAGCTTCCCTTCCCAGTACCTCCGAAGTGGCCTGACCACTGGGAAGAACTGTGGCCACGTCTTTTCCCACAGCTTCAAGACCTTGATTTTGCCAGAGATTTCATGATATTGCTCAAGGCACTTCTTGGCCTTTTCTCTGTCTGGCAGGCACAAGTTTTCACTTTTGAGTATCACTTCTCCATCTTCTACTTTCTTTTTAAGCTCTGTTATCCTTTTCTGTTCACATTTTCTT
>NC_090740.1:131154360-131164360 GCF_036898095.1 Palaemon carinicauda | reverse complement strand
CGAGAAATATTTAGCAAAAGGTAAGGAGGTGTATGTTGCGTTTATGGATCTGGAGAAAGCATATGATAGAGTTGATAGGGAAGCAATGTGGGATGTGATGAGGTTATATGGAGTTGGTGGAAGGTTGTTGCAAGCAGTGAAAAGTTTCTACAAAGGTAGTAAAGCATGTGTTAGAATAGGAAATGAAGTGAGTGATTGGTTTCCGGTGAGAGTGGGGCTGAGACAGGGATGTGTGATGTCGCCGTGGTTGTTTAACTTGTATGTTGATGGAGTGGTGAGACAGGTGAATGCTCGAGTGCTTGGACGAGGATTAAAACTGGTAGGCGAGAATGACCATGAATGGGAGGTAAATCAGTTGTTGTTTGCGGATGATACTGTACTGGTAGCAGACACAGAAGAGAAGCTTGACCGACTAGTGACAGAATTTGGAAGGGTGTGTGAGAGAAGGAAGTTGAGAGTTAATGTGGGTAAGAGTAAGGTTATGAGATGTACGAGAAGGGAAGGTGATGCAAGGTTGAATGTCATGTTGAATGGAGAGTTACTTGAGGAGGTGGATCAGTTTAAGTACTTGGGGTCTATTGTAGCAGCAAATGGTGGAGTGGAAGCAGATGTACGTCAGAGAGTGAATGAAGGTTGCAAAGTGTTGGGGGCAGTTAAGGGAGTAGTAAAAAATAGAGGGTTGGGCATGAATGTAAAGAGAGTTCTATATGAGAAAGTGATTGTACCAACTGTGATGTATGGATCGGAGTCGTGGGGAATGAAAGTGATGGAAAGACAGAAATTGAATGTGTTTGAGATGAAGTGTCTAAGGAGTATGGCTGGTGTATCTCGAGTAGATAGGGTTAGGAACGAAGTGGTGAGGGAGAGAACGGGTGTAAGAAATGAGTTAGCGGCTAGAGTGGATATGAATGTGTTGAGGTGGTTTGGCCATGTTGAGAGAATGGAAAATGGTTGTCTGCTAAAGAAGGTGATGAATGCAAGAGTTGATGGGAGAAGTACAAGAGGAAGGCCAAGGTTTGGGTGGATGGATGGTGTGAAGAAAGCTCTGGGTGATAGGAGGATAGATGTGAGAGAGACAAGAGAGCGTGCTAGAAATAGGAATGAATGGCGAGCGATTGTGACGCAGTTCCAGTAGGCCCTGCTGCTTCCTCCGGGGCCTTAGATGACCGCGGAGGTAGCAGCAGCAGGGGAGTCAACATTATGAAGCTTCATCTGTGGTGGAAATGTGGGAGGTTGGGCTGTGGCACCCTAGCAGTACCAGCTGAACTCGGTTGGGTCCCTGATTAGGCTGAAGGAACATAGAGAGTAGAGGTCCCCTTTTTGTTTTGTTTCATTGTTGGTGTCGGCTACCCCCCAAAATTGGGGGAAGTGCCTTGGTATATAGATAGATATATATATATATATATATATATATATATATATATATATATTTATATATATATATATATATATATATATATATATATATATATAATAAATACTTATATGCAATGAAACAGTTTCTGAACTGCTAAACTTGAATAACTTTTGAAATAAATAATCAGTTCCTTTTATTTTTCAGATTTATCAAGAAAAATTAATGTTCTAAGAGTCTACCAAATTCGACTTTCAAGATGCCATGGACTACTGAAGAAAAAAACACTTATAGTTGAGGCATATATTCAGTTGATGTCTATCTACGTAGCTCAATTGCAATTCAAAGAACGGTTCAGATATCAAGAATTTCCTGTCCACTCAATGATCTACAGATGGGTCAACAAGTTCAGAACCCATGGGACTGTGCATAACCTCAATTGTAAAGACAGTCCCATGGGTTCTGAACTTGTTGGCCCATCTGTAGATCACTGAGTGGACAGGAAATTCTGGACATCTGAACCGTTCTTTGAACTGCAATTGAGCTGCGTGGATAGACTTCAACCGAAATATGCCTCATAAAATATGCCTCAATTATAAGTGTTTTTTCCTCAGTAGTACATGGTATCTCGAAGGTCGAATTTGTTAGACTCTTTGAACATAAATTTTTCTTGATAAAACTGAAAAATAAAAGGAATTGATTATTCATTCCAAAAGTTATTCAAGTTTAGGTGATGACCGATATTTTTTTGTGTCACCCTATATATATATATATATATATATATATATATATATATATATATATATATATATATATATATATACATATATATGTTTATGGATATATATATATATATATATATATATATATATATATATATATATATATGTATATATATGCATATATATATATGTATATGTATATATATATATATACATATATATATATGTGTGTGTGTATATATATGCATATATATATATATATATATATATATATATATATATATATAATGTATATATATGCATATATATATGTATATATATGCATATATATATGTATATATATATATGCATATATATATATATATATATATGTATATATATATATGCATATATATATGTATATATATGTATTTATATAATATATATATATATATATATATATATATATAATATATATATGGATGTAAATCAACACAATATAGTATTCAAATAAATAAATTTCTTCCTCATACTAGGGATCAAACCCTAGCCCCTTCAAATGAAAGGCCAGGTCGCTTCCAACCATGCTTTGGTGGGATGGTTGGAAGCGACCTGGCCTTTCATTTGAAGGGGCTAGGGTTTGATCCCAAGTATGAGGAAGAAATTTATTTATATATATGTATATATATATATATATATATATATATATATATATATATATATATATATATATACATATATATATATATACAAATATCTATGTAAATATATAAATCGTGCTCGTTAATATTTATTATCTTTTATAATGGCTTTTTTTAGGAAAAAAATTCCAATAAAACTGATGGAAGCAATGCTAAGTAATATCTATTACTATTTTCATCTTCAGTTACTTCTAATAGTTAGGCCTTCTCCATCATGAGGCTCAGTACTTCACAGTGTTCTAGAAGCTTTATTCCAGCTGTTACCAAGTTGTGGAATGATCTTCCTCATCGGGCAGTAGTAGAGTAGAGAGTAAATTGGGTAGTTGAATCAGTATAAATTCAAAAGTTCAATGTTGCAGCAAATGTTTTTTTTTTTTTATTTTGACCAGGCTGACATGAGTTTTTTATAGTTTATATATAGCATACCTGTTTTGACGTTGTTAATAGTTTATATATGACTTATCTGTTTTGACGTTGTTACTGTTTTTAGAATGATTTATTGTTAATTTGTTCTCATCATTTATTTATTCCTTATTTCCTTTCCTCACTGGGCTATTTTTCCCTATTGGAGCCCTTTGGCTTATAGCATCTTGCTTTTCCAACTAGGGTTGTAGCTTGGCTACTACTACTACTACTAATAATAATACTAATAATATTCCTCGAAAAACTCCTGCAGCATTTTGTATTTGCTTTGGCAATCTTGAATTATTTGGGAATACGTTTTGCCAAGCACAAAAATTCTCTCTCTCTCTCTCTCTCTCTCTCTCTCTCTCTCTCTCTCTCTCTCTCTCTCCTCTCTCTCTCTCTCCTTTACTTCTTCTTTTCTGATTTTAACATCTCTGGATGTCATAATTTCTCTCTCTCTCCTCTCTCTCTCTCTCTCTCTCTCTCTCTCTCTCTCTCTCTCTCTCTCTCTCTCTCTCCTTTACTTCTTCTTTTCTGATTTTAACATCTCTGGATATATCATAATTTCTCTCTCTCTTTCTCTCTCTCTCTCTCTCTCTTTCTCTCTTTCTCTCTCTCCCCTTTACTTTTTCTTTTCTGATTTAAACATCTCTGGATATGTCATATTCTCTCTCTCTCTCTCTCTCTCTCTCTCTCTCTCTCTCTCTCTCTCTCTCTCTCTCTCTCTCTCTCTCTCTCTCTCCCCTTTACTTTTTCTTTTCTGATTTAAACATCTTTGGATATGTCATAATTCTCTCTCTCTCTCTCTCTCTCTCTCTCTCTCTCTCTCTCTCTCTCTCTCTCTCTCTCTCTCTCTCTCTCATTTCAACATCTCTGGATGTCATATAATGTCTCTCTCTCTCTCTCTCTCTCTCTCTCTCTCTCTCTCTCTCTCTCTCTCTCTCTCTCTCTCTCTCCTTTACTTTTTCTTTTCTGATTTCAACAACTCTGGATATGTCATATTATTTTCCTCTCTCTCTCTCTAGCAAAAGAAATGGCTCAAAGAGTGATACTGATTGGGAAAAAGGAATAGAGAGAGAGAGAGAGAGAGAGAGAGAGAGAGAGAGAGAGAGAGAGAGAGAGAGAGAGAGAGAGAGAGGAGGGGGGGGGTTAGGGGGGGTTGTCATTGGCTGCAATGCATGCCTCTAAGACAGTTTCAAACTCTTTGGTAGCAAGCCTTGACACAAGATCTTCTGCATGGATATTTTTACCTTATCCAATTGTTCTTTCAGGTTAGGATTCCTGTCTTCCGGAAACGAAGCAGCTGAGGTAAAATAATACTCAATATTGATTACAGAATGATTTTGTTATAAGATTTTCCTGTCACAGTTAGTAAAACAGGATCTCGAAAAAGTAGACTGGCTTCCAGTCAGATGATTGGGTGTCCTTGCTGATGACTGACATGAATTTCACCCACTTCAGCTCTATTGATTTACAAAACAATTCCTCGTCCATTGTGATGATAAAATGATGCTGCTCTAGTGTCACTGGCAATATTTAATGTATCTCGGTCTTGTGCATGTAGCCGATGCTTGCCATCTCAGGTGAGATTTCACTTTGGTTGAAGCTAGTCCATCCCTCCATTATGTTTCCCTCATCCTTTGGCTTAATAAAGAATGCTATGTCTTGGGCTGTAGATTTTTTTTTTTACTCTTCCTTTCACTTTTCATTTTTCAATCGCTTCCTTTGTATTTTCTGTTAACTTTGGACAGGTTTTTCCGTTTCTCTCCATCATTTTAGGGACCTCAAGTCTTTCCACTTTGGATGGTCATAAATCTTTCATCATTATGTCTCCTTCTGGACCACATTGCCACCATCCCATTTTTTTATCATCAAACGTTGAATCATTTATACCAATATTGTCGCAGATAATATATGTAAATCTACCATGCACAACGTTAGGTGGAACACAGTTCCATTTCCTGGATCCATGGTGTGTGGTGTTCTCTGCTGCTTTATGAAAAAGTTTCACCAACTCAGTTAATCTTATTGCTTAGTGCAACGTACTTGGGCTTAAATGGAAGGGTAGGTAACAGGTAGATTCTGGTTTGGAATATTTTGAATTTTCAAGAAATCATGGTCACTCACTTTTCCTCAAAAATGCCAACCAGATCCCATAAATCTGAAGTAACAGGCCAGTCTATTCTATATCTATTTCCACCTCTTCAGGTCTGGTCTGAAGAATAGAAAATACGAGCAAATTCTATTCATTTTGGAAATTATTCGACTGAGCATTATCATTATAATTATCATTAGCTAAGCTACAGCCCTAGTTGCATAAGCAGGATGCTAAACGCCCAAGGGCTCCAACAGGGAAAAATACCCAGGTGAGATATGAAAATAAACTATTGAGAAGTAATGAATAAAGAATATGAAATATCCTGAAGCTAAGTAACAACTATACAATAGATCTAACCCGATACATATGATTATTTGCGGCCACAGCTACCTAATCCTAATTAATGGAAATACAAAATGACTATCGCAGATGAAACGTAACTTTTGTAAGCTCTGGTGTTATTTTTTTTTTCCGCATATAAAAAGTGAAGTGACACTTGAAACTGTAACTGTAATATGCCGTATACATTAGGTAGCCGATGTAGTAAACTCGTTAGTTTCTTTGGTCGCTACAACAAATCCATCCTTGTGAGCTAAAGATGGGGGTGGGGGTTTGGGGGGAACCTATAAGTCTATCTGCTTAGTCATCAGCAGTCACTGCCTGGCCCTCCTTGATGTTACCTTGGGTGGAGAGGGGGCTTGGGCGCTGATCATATAATATATGGTCAGTCTCTAGGGGATTGTCCTGCATGATGGGACAAAGTCAGTCTCTTGCTTGTGCCATTCATGAGCGATCTCTAAACATTATCTATATGTATACACACATTGTACAAACTCGCGTGAATCAACGAAGAATACAAGCACGAACGTGCATACTTACACACACACAAAATTGTCAATTTACAGAAGTACATGTCCTACACGAGAAATCGTCCTTCTCCTTTAAGAACACAGTGTGGAACCACATGCATTAAAATTGAAACACTTTTAACATATAATATAATCTAGGATTAGTTTCGACTTTTCGGGCCAAGCTATTGTGTGATTATAATAATTCCATTAATAACTACGGAATTTTCAAAAGGATAGCTATTAAAAAAACATCTCGTGGTGAACGTTATATTGGACCAAAATTTGTGAATTTGCTTTTGTGCCGAAATGTTTTTTGTACATGACCTAGGTGTTAATTTAACAAGGTTCAAATACCTTCATGTAAATATTCTATATCCTAATGGTTTAGCATTAAGTGAATTATTGGAATAATATCAATTGGTGAATAATGTCGACTGTGCAACTACTTTAACTAACCGAACAAGTTAAAATGACAGTGGGGTCACGTACAGAGTAGGGTTCCCACTGCTGTATAGGACAAGAAAAACAGCCGTCAAAGCAAAGTATTTGATTTGCGAGGAAATAGCTCTTTCTTTTTCAAGTTTTTCCACTTAAATAAGAGATCTATGCTTCCGACCTAGCAACCCTTTCTATAGCAAAATATCATGTTGACGCTTACTGCCTCAAACTGAATCCTCCTCTAACATCACTTTTGTCTCTTATGCCAATTTCTTCGCTTTCATTTTCCAATTTAGTAATATCAAATATTTACTTGTGTTAATAGTTCATAGCTCTAATATATATTTCAATAGAATTATCTGATCTGTTTCAATTACCATACTTAAGATCTTTTGCGCTCTTTTATCGACCACAAAGGATAACATATAACATAACATATAACAGAGTGGTGCGATGCTTGTCTCCCGTTTGCTATGCCCTAAGGTAATTCACACACACAGACACACATATATATACATATATACATATATATATATATATATATATATATATATATATATATGTGTGTGTGTGTGTGTGTGTGTGTGTGTGTGTGTGTGTGTGTGTGTGTGTGTAGGTTACAAATATCTTAAACAATCTTATAAATAAATATAACACTGTCTTCCTTGCTGCTGGAGATGTGTGTGGTGTCTTCTTGGCTGCTGAAGAGAGATTTTATAATGTCTACTTGGGGCTACTGAAGAGAGATGTATGGTGTCTTCTTTGGTGCTGAAGAGAGATTTTATAATGTCTACTTGGGGCTACTGAAGAGAGATGTATGGTGTCTTCTTGGCTGTTGAAAAGAGATGTATGGTGTCTTCTTGGCTGTTGAAAAGAGATGTATGGTGCCTTCTCGTCTGATGAAGAGAGATTGTATGGTGTCTTATAGGCTACTGAAGATAAATGTATGGTGTCTTCTTGGCTGAAGAAGAGAGATATGTCTTCTTATCTGTTGAAACGAGATGTATGGTGTCTTCTAGTCTGCTGAAGAGAGATTTTATGGTGTCTTATAGACTACTGAAGAGATTTTGTATGGTGTCTTCTGGTCTGTTGAAAAGAGATTATATTGTGGCATATATAGACTACTGAAGAGATTTTGTATGGTGTGTTCTTAGTTGCTCTAGACTCTAGAGAGATGTATGGTGTCTTTAGATCTGTTTAAGAGAGAGTTTATGGCGTCTTTTTGGCTGTGGAGGAGAGGTTATATGGTTTGACCTGAATTTCTGTTTATCACAACACAGAGGTTTTAGAATTAATACCAATGTTTAGTCTGATTCCTTTTTCGTCGAAGAGAAAGCTATGGCTACGGAAATATATAGAAATTTATTTGATTCTTTGTCTTGCGAACAGTTAACATTTTCAAAAAAGTTCTCGTTGCCATCATCTTTCACGAACATAAAGCATCAAGAAAAAAAAAAAAAGATTTGTTTATAAACATATTTAACCAGCAATTAGTATCTAAACGATTTATCTACGGACTATGTATCAGCACAACCGACTTCGATTTTATTTTTAATCTGAAAGTCATTTATGGATGAAGGCTCATTAATATATCACATTGCAATGTTTCGTTGCTTATCGCAGCGGCAGTGTGCGTGTAATCCCTTTCAGCAGCAATGAAGCATCAGCTGCTCGCAGATTCATCCGCGCTATTATTCATTCCCTTTTTTAATCCCTTTGGTTTTATTGTTTACTGACTGGATTCTTTTATTTATACTATACTTTTAAAGTTTGATTTGAGTTTTTTTTTCTCTTTTTTTTTCTTGTTGTCTGACAATTCAATTATTTATTTGGTTTCATTCTGTAGTGTTGATGAGAACATTTGTTCCATGTGATATAGTCATTCATCTTTCTTTGGCAGTGACGTCATACATCCAGGTATGGATGTATCCTCATGTGAAAGAAGTAACTCCTCCTCCTACTCTCTCTCTCTCTCTCTCTCTCTCTCTCTCTCTCTCTCTCTCTCTCTCTCTCTCTCTCTCTCTAGCCGAGTAAAACTACAGACTGATCGATATAAGCTCAGCCTTTCATATCAAATGTTGTATTTTAAGTTATGTTATTATCATCGTTCGTCAGTCTCGAAGGTCATGCATTCAGCAGAGAGAGAGAGAGAGAGAGAGAGAGAGAGAGAGAGAGAGAGAGAGAGAGAGAGAGAGAGAGAGAGAGAGAGAATCATTTCCCACGCTCAGGGAGAAGCAGAAAACCAGAGAGAAGAAAAAAAAAATAGGCGAGATTTAGTGGGTCGTCTGAAATGTTGCCGTTGTGCGATAACCAATGAAGTACGACGACTCTCAGTGAAGTGCGATGATTCTCAGTGTAGTGCGATTATTCTTCGTCCCATGCACTGTGACTCGGTCCTATCTTCCTTTTCAACAACATGCGTCACAGGGTAAATCAAAGCAGTGCGCATAGTTATCTAACGTAAAGCCAAAGGGGGGAAAATGACCCTGAAGAGAATAGAAATCTTGGAAGACGAGATCCCATCGGATTAGTCGGTGTCTGATGAAAATGGCGGACCCAAGCAACAGCACGTGAGAACTTCAACGCAATGTAACATTTTATCTCATGCTGATAAAGCCGACGGAGTACAACGGGTGAGAATATCTTTAGGAGACGTTGAAGTACTACGAGGAGTTACAGCAAATAAATTATGACACAGGTTGAAGAACGGTGTAAGGGCGAAGCGGTGCATTTTTACGGATGCAGTCGATGTTAATACTTATAATATTAATGGTAATATATTCGTGTAAAGCGTGAATGTGTACATATAAAAGTATACATATGTGCTTAAAGGCGCGCATGTTCATGCATAATCATACTTACTTGCATACAAACACAGGTTTTATATTATGTATTATAGCCACGGTATTCTATCTCATTTCTCTTCCTATTGTTTTTATAAAGATTTTATAGTTTGTAGCCTATATGAAAGATCTGTAAAATAGTTTGTAGCCTATATGAAAGATCTGTAAAATAGTTTGTAGCCTATATGAAAGATCTGTAAAATAGTTTGTAGCCTATATGAAAGATCTGTAAAATAGTTTGTAGCCTATATGAAAGATCTGTAAAATAGTTTGTAGCCTATATGAAAGATCTGTAAAATAGTTTGTAGCCTATATGAAAGATCTGTAAAATGCAGTTACCGTTCGTAAAACATTTTATTTTAATTATGCATTACTTCTCTTGTAGCTTCTTTATTTCCATGTTTCCTTTCCTCACTGGGCGTTTTACCCTGTTGGAGCCCTTGGCCTTATAGCTTCCTTTTTTGTCCAACTATGGTTGTACCTTAGCTAATAATAATAATAATAATAATAATAATAATAATAATAATAATAATAATAATAATAATAATCATAGGAAAAGTGAAAAGCCTTGATCGGAGTTTGTACCATTTTATTATTGTTGACATAATC
>NC_090740.1:131111860-131151860 GCF_036898095.1 Palaemon carinicauda | reverse complement strand
TCTGTCTAGAATAAAAGTCTCTTGTTTTATGACGTTGATGACCTGAGAGTGAAACTGTTTTAGAATTTCTGAAAAAGAAAGGAAAAAGTAAACTCATAAGAATTACACGAATGCTCCCAGAAATAATATCTAATTAGCCATTGGCAAAATAACTAATCACAACCATTTTAAGCAACGATAGTGAAACGCCAAGTCTAAGAAAGATATAATGTTTATATCGTGAATGCATAATGCCATCTTTAACGACTTCAAGAATATTTCACTTCATAGTTTATGAGGTGTGGTAGCCTATCGGAAACATCCCTAGCTCGCTATCTGCTGGACTGGGGTTAGAGACCTACCCAAGCACGATAGTTTCTATAGTCCATTTCTTTTAGCGATGCATATTTGCACCAACTCGCGGCGGTCCCCTTTTAGCTCGGAAAAGTTTCCGGATCGCTGATTGGTTGGACAAGATAATTCTAATCAATCAGCGATCCGGAAACTTTTCCGAGCTAAAAGGGCACCGCTGCGAGTCGGTGCAAATATGCATCGCTAAAAGAAATGGACTATAGTATTGTCTGCAATTTCACTATTCTTGTGAGCTAAGTATGAGAAGTTTTGGGGAGCTTGTAATCCTACCTGTTGAACCATCAACAGCCATTGCCTGGCCTCCCTGGTCCTAGCTTGGGTGGTGAGGGGCCTTGGGCGCTGATCATATATATATATATATATATATATATATATATATATATATATATATATATATATATATATATACTCAGTCTCTATGGCATTGTCCAGCTAGCACCTAGTGTATTGTCACCGTCCCTTGCCTCTGCCATTCATGACGACCATTAAACCTATAATTGAAGATGGACACGAAGGAACCGATCATTTGAAATATAAATTCAACAATCACCTGCATCATCTTAAATAAGAGATGCAATTATAAAAATAACCAGACATCAGATTCGTCTTGTCATGATTCTGGTTCAAACAAAATTACTTGAGATGTTAAAAAGATAACTGACTGTGAAATTAACTATGGCGACAAACTTTCTACAGAATGTCACGCGTTCCTTGGAAATCGATTTTAACGTGAAATCCTTATTGGCTTCAATGATCCCACGATCGATTTCTCTCTCTCAGTGGTATCTCTGAAATGAATGTCTGTTGATTTTAGGGTCATCTGATAGTGTCTTACCTCATATATAAAATCTAGCCTTTTCTGTTTTAGACAATTCTCTACACATTCTATTGATATATATATATATATATATATATATATATATATATATATATATATATATATATATATATATATATACACACACACACATATATATATATATATATATATATATATATATATATACACACACACACATATATATATATACATACACACACACACACATATATATATATATATATATATATATATATATATATATATATATATATATATATATATATATACATACATACTCGTATATGTGTATCTATATAGTATATTTTTATACGGTGTCCGGTCAATTCGTCGACGGCAATTCGTCGTTGCTCAATTCGTCGTTACTCAATTGATCGTTGCTCAATTTGTCCCCAAGTCAATTCGTCGTTGGGCAAATCGTCGAGTTCAATGATTCATTTTCGCATTCTCGGCACCTTTTTTTTTTTTTTTTGCCTTACATATTGGACCCTTTTTGCTTCCTCAAAGAAGAGAATTTAAAAGTACTTTTTAAAACTATGCTCCTAAAAAAAAAAGAAAAAAAAAATTGTCTAGCGACAATTTTTGTTCAAAAGTACTTTTTAAAACTTTGCTCCTTAAAAAAAGAATTGTTTAACGACAATTTTAGTTTGAAAGTAATTTTTAGAAACTTTGCTTCTAATATTTTATCTTTTTTAGGAAAGGGGGAAGTTACAATATAAATACAAGAGAAAAGTGTAGTGTTTATTTTCAGTCAAATTTATAGTACAAGGTAATATATAATGAAAATAGTAGACAAGTTACAATAAAATTCTTAAAAATATTGGTTAAGCATTTAATTTCTAAAATTTAAGATTGTGTGCGATGTTTTCAGAAAGGTAATTTTTTGGTTGGGATCATATCTCTCCATGACATTTTTTATACGCAAAATCATGTCTCTATATTTATTTTTCTTTTGCATTTGCTTATCTCCTAGGATAAATTTCTGCAGTTTGGAACTATCAAACCTTTCCTCACATTTCAAAACATCTATGACCTTCCAAATATTTGGATGACTCATATCAACTGTGTCTTTTAGTGGGCTGTGTTTGCATTTGCTTATCTCCTAGGATAAATTTCTGCAGTTTGGAACAATCAAACCTTTCCTCACATTTCAAAACATCTATGACCTTCCAAATATTTGGATGACTCATATCAACTGTGCCTTTTAGTGGGCTATGGTAGGCTTCTAAATTATTTGTAGTTCTAGCAATCCGAGACATGCATCTATCCCAAACATTCCAAATAGTTAATGGATATGGTGGTTCCAGACGTCGCCTTCTTTTCTCCTCTTCCTCTAAGGGGTCCTATGTTATTATTCTCGAAATAGGAAACTACCGACTGTGGCATATCATTGTACGATCGTGTGACACACGGTTGATACATGCGTGTGTCACACGATCGTACATCATCATCTACAAGTTCCTCGTAGCCATCGACATCATCATCTATCGGTAAGAAGGCAACGGGAAGGCAAGGGCAACAAAACAGCGCATTTTAAGGCTAAAACTTCTGTCTGTCTACACTCTCCTTATTCTTAGTATATATTTATAATTCTCTTCATCAACAACTTTGTTTTTTCACTTCACTTCACTTCACTTCCACTCCCAGGTAGGCTTTCAGCCTGTCAGTGGAATCAGTTGTTTTCTCCACTCAATTCTGTTTTCAAAAATTCCCTCTCTTCTCAGCTGTTCAATTGTTGGCATGTTGTTCTTTGTCAAAATCTCTTCAATTCCATCCCTCCAGCGTTTACGTGGTCTACCTCTTGATCTCCTCCCACCAGGCGTCCAGTCCCATCTCGTCCTTGCAATTCTATTTCCATCCATTCTCATTAAATGTCCCAACCATCTCAGCTGTCCCTTCTCAATCTTGTTCAACATAGGAGATACCCCAACCATCCTTCTAAAATCTACATTTCTTATTCTATCTCTCCTTGTTTTGTGCATTATTGTTCTCAGGATTTTCATCTCTGAAGCTTGGACTCTGCTGCTGTCTTTGATGGTCATTGTCCAGCTCTCTGAACCATATGTCATGATTGGTGTTAGTAATCCTTTAAATATGGTTTTCTTTACTTCTATAGGTACGTATGCATCTCTCATAATTGGATAGAGTGCTCCACAGCATTTATTATATTTCTTTATTCGTTCAGTAATTTCTTCTTTGTTCTTATAGCCGTTATCTGTAAACATACACCCTAAATACTTGAATGCGTTGGTGTCCTTAATTACCGTATTTCTTATCATGATGTTCGTTGGAGCTTGTTGTTGTTTGCTGATTGTTAATATTTCTGTTTTATTAATGTTCATCTTCAGTCCAGCTTCTGTTAAACAATCGTTCAAGGCTATCAATGCTCTTTCTAGTTCCTCCCGATCATATGTTCAGAAAGCAATATCATCAGCAAAAATCATAATGTCTCCCGAGATATTTATTCTTTCCTTGAAACTTCTTATAATTACATCTATATATGCAATGAACAAGAGTGGGGAAAGAACGCTTCCCTGCTTAACACCTGTTGTTACTCTAAACCAATTTTCATTCTTGTATCCAGTCCTTACATTATTTATACATGGTTCGTACGTGCTCTTTATTGCAGCTTGTTTTTTCCTTTCTCTGAAATTAAAATCTTGCAGGTAGCCATGTTGTTGGATGGGTGTATTCTTTAGAAGTAACTATCTAAGTAAAAACCTTTTGTTTCCAAAACAGGAAAATAATAAATAAAACAGTTAAACAACCTGGTGTCTTTTAACTTGGGGACAAATTGCCCAACGACGAATTGACTTGGGGACAAACTGAGCAACGATGAATTGAGCGGGACGAATTGGGCAACGACCAATTCACCAGGGACGAATTGCCCTAGCACCGTTTATACATGTACTGTATGAATGTGAATATATGTCACTAACTCATTATTTTGATAAATGTAAATATCAACCACACTAAAATTTAATACCGAATTCTACCTTGGGAATATATATCCACGGGAATTCATATATTGGTAAAAGCTTTCGGCTGGCCAGAGATTCGAACTCGTGCCACTCAGCCAAAACCATGCCTGCGAGGACTCTAGCATCTGAGCTATGAAGAGAGATATAAGTTTATTAAAAGTCACCGTGTATATTCCTGTCAAATTCATGAATCTGTTCTTAGAATTGAAATAAACTCATCTCCACCATGATAGCGGAATTGAGAGTTTGTAACACGTGGTTGTTTAAGATGAATATATATATATATATATATATATATATATATATATATATATATATATATATATATATATATATATATATATATATGTAATATATATGTATATATGTATATGTATATATATATATATATATGTATATATATATGTATATATATATGTATATATATATTATATATATATATATATATCTCACTTCCTCATATTATTATTATTATTATTATTATTATTATTATTATTATTATTATTACCTGCAGGATGCTATAAGCCGAGGGGCTCCAACAAGGAAAATAGCCCGGTGAGGAAAGGAAACAAGGAGAAAATAAAATATTTCAAGAACAGTAACAACACCAAAATAAATATTTCATATATAAACTCTAAAAACTTTAACAAAACAATAAGAGAAATATGATAGAATAGTGGGCCTGAGTGTACCCTCAAGCAAGAGAATTCTAACACAAGACAGTGGAAGACCATGGAACAGAGGTTATGGCACTGCCCAAGATTAGAGAACAATGGTTTGATTTTGGAGTGTCCTTCTCCTAGAAGAGCTGCTTACCATAGCTAAAGAATCTCTTCTACTCTTATCAAGAGGAACGTGGCCACTGAACAATTACAGTGCAATAGTTAACCCCTTTAGAGAAGAAGAATAGTTTGGTAATCTCAGTGTTGTCAGGTGTATGAGGACAGAGGAGAATATGTAAAGAATAGGCTAGACTATTCGGTGTATGTGTAGGCTAAGGGAAAATGAACCGTAACCAGAGAGAAATAATTCCTGTGGATATATATTCCATAGGTAGAATTCTGTATTAAATGCCATTGTGGTTGATATTTACATGTATATATATATTTAGTTAGGACAGGACAAAATTCGCTCGCTTGCGACAACGTCATAACTAAAATAATGTATTTTTGAGTTATCCATATAGACATATTCATCTTCAAATGCTGATTTTTTTGGCAAAAGTGTCATAATTTTAGCTAAAAAATTGATCGCTAGAGGCGCTAAATGTCCTAACGTCATAACATATTATGAGAGTGTTTTAACTGATTAAAATGGCTCTCCTGAAAAATAGCTATTTTTGAGTTATGACGACGTTGTCGCATTTAATGTCAAGTGCGCTGTTTGTCCACATGAATGATTTGAACTATTGTATTGATTGGGTAAACTCCTCGGAGATTTATTTTATAAAAGCACTGTAAATCGAATATTATTGAAACTGCTTGTTAAATATTTTGATGATGAAATTTGAAATTTTAAATCTGGTTTTTTTTAAATTTACACGTATCTTGTTCATGAAATTGTAAGGAAGTAGACTGTAAACATTTAGTTCACTGATTGTTACACTGTTAGCATTTTATTATGTAACGATAGTTGTTTATTTATTTTGAACGACCAACAATTAAACTCATTGATGATGCTTTGCTTTGCTTGTGGCTTTTTTTTTTTCAGTTTGGTTGCATTTATTTTTTGTGCGATTTTATTTTCTAATTTAGTTTGTGAAGAAGTGTATACGAAAGCGTTTGGTACTTTGTCTTTTACTTTCCTGTTTTCAGTGAATTTTATGCCTAAATATTTGACAGGTGCAGTTTCGTGACTGATAAGTAATATATATATATATATATATATATATATATATATATATATATATATTTGCCTCCCTCCCGATCTTCTCCCCCTAATATGTTCCTCCCAAGCCTTCTTCACTCACTCCCCACGATTCATCCCCAACACATGCCCACACCATTTCAATCATGACACACTTATCAACTCTGTAATCTTCACTATGCCTGCTATTCTTCTTATTTCATCTTTAAAGCAGTGATAGTCCTGTAATCCACCTCAGCATTCTAATCTTAGTTCTCGTCTCTTTTCGCCTTGGAACCCACGCTTCCAGTCCAAATGTTAACACTGGTCTCATTACTCTTCTATAGATCTTGACTTATAGTATGTATTGTTTACGTCCCTACCTTCCTTACTGCTCACCTTAGCTTCATTCTTATCCACATTTACTCTCATGCAACTCCTATCCAAAGTCTCTTGCCATTCTACAAACCTTCGAAGGTAAGTCGTCTTCATTTTCAGCGGTAATCACCAAATCATCTGCATATAGCAACTCCCACAACTCTTCATTTCTGATCTCTTCACTTACCAAATCCATGACCACCACAAATAAAAATGGGCTTAATGTTGATCCCTGTTGTAATCCAACATTAACTTCAAAGGTTTCTGTTTCTCCAACAGCTGGTATCATTTTAGTCCTTGTTCTTTTGTACATTACCTTACCATTCTAACCAACTTCTTCGGGCCTTTCCTCATCTTCAAACACCAAAATATCACTTCTTATGGTATTCTTTTATAAGCAGTCTTTAGATCTACAAAAGCACAGAACTTTTGCTTTCCCTGTAGCCTCTTTTCCCGTAACTGCCTTACTGTAAAGATTGCATCCACATTCCCTCTACCCCTCGTGAATCCAAACTGATGTGTCCTAATCTTTACACTCTTTCATGTAGTGCCGTCTGAAAACATTTAAGCCATGCTCTGCTTGTTTAACTCCTCTGTAGTTACCACAATAAATGACAATCTTTTTGCTGAAATAAATACCATTAGACTTTCCTTTAATTTTTAGGCATTATTTCCTCTTCTCATATTGCTCTTAATAAATTTAGCATCATTTCTTCCCCCTCTATAGCTAGTATATGGACTATTTCAATTTGAAACTGATCGACCTGGTGGTTTACCATTTTTCATTTTATTCAATGTTCACTTCTGTATTTCGTATCTCCGTCTCTAGCTCCCCCGCCGTTTGTGCTTCTTTCAGCTCCCTTTTTCCATTTTCATCATTCAGTAATTGATCAAAATTTTCTCTCCATCTCCTCTTAATGTCTTCATCCCTATGTAATTTATTTCCATCACAGTCCGTGATAACTCCCAATTGACCCAAATCATGTCTTTTCCATTTCCTCGCTTTTGAAATCTTATAGATATCCTATTCCTCTTCCCTTGTTCCTAGACTTCCATTTAATTGATCTACTGCTTTCCAAATAGTAATACCTACTTTACTCTTATAATCTTTTTCCTCTTCTCTGTACTGTTCTTCTTCACCCTGTGCATGCCTTACTTTCCAATCCTTAAAAGACTTGCACACCTCTGTTGCACGACCACTTTAGTTCTATTCAACACACCATATCCGCTGATATCCTTTACACTCTCTAATTGACCACACACATTCACATATAAATTTTATATATATATATATTTATATATATATATATATATATTATAATCATATATAGTTATAAGTGTATACAAATGCATATATACATGTATGTGTATAGGTATAGGCTCTCTCTCTCTCTCTCTCTCTCTCTCTCTCTCTCTCTCTCTCTCTCTCTCTCTCTCTCTCTCTCTCTCTCTCTATATATATATATATATATATATACATATATATATATATACATATATATATATACACACACACACACATATATATATATATATATATATATATATATATATATATATATTACATGATCAGCACCCAAGGATCCTCTCTCAATCTAGCACCAGGGAGAGGCAGGCAATGGCTATTAATGACATAGTAGGTAGACCTATAGGCTCCCCCAAACCCACATCCCTAACTCATAAGAAGGGTTAGGTTGTAGACACTACAAGAAACTATTGATACTGAGCGGGACTCGAACCCCCATCCGGCAGATCTCCTTTCCGGAACAATTCCAGAAGGCGTCAAAAGTTAATTCAATCTGCCGCTGAATAAACTCACGTGAATAGCATTAAAAAAAGGCTTTATTACTTATGAAGAAAGGGATTGATTCCGCCTTTACTCCTATCGGAAGAAATCTCTATTATTAACGACTTACTAAATTATCGAAAGGAGAAACAATCAGACGTTCAGATCTGTTTACGGAGATTCTTGATTAGGCGTCGAAATGCTGTTTATGTATGGAACTGCTTTACCTAAAATATTTGCGCCATCGGTGTTTGCTGCTCGGAACATTGTTAGCTCGATTAGATGTCCATGGCGAGTGAGGTGGTCAAAGAGGTCCATTTATCAATCTCATTTGTTTTCTTTTATGTGAAGACTGATATAATGATTGTTATCATTATTAGTTTACGTAACTTGTCAAAGATCACGGCTAAATATTTGCCTTCGCCAAAATCTTGGGAAGGGTATGTAGTTACCCATGCTTCTTTCTTAGTTTGTTTATTTGATTGTTTGTGAGCAACTTTGCACAAAAACTACTGTACTGATTTTGACCAAACTTGGTAGTCTTGTTAGGTATAACCCAAGGATGAACCTGTAACATGAAAGTACAAGTTCGCAGCCGTACTTTCAAAGTAATCGTAATGTTAAGTAAATGGCAAATATTTTGTCAATATATTTTCTTAATTTTGAACAACTTTACTCAAAAAAATACCGAACCAATTTCAACGGAACTTAGTGCCAATGTAGAGAATGACACAAGGATAAATCCATTAGATTTTGAACAAAATACTTCCCAGTACAAGTACGCAGTGGAGTTAAGAGCAAAATAAATCCCTCTGCGTTTCGAAAGCAGGCTGTCTACTGATTGCCCGTCTTGTTAGATATGTACACACATGCACACCACTCCCCTCTCACCAGGGTAGGACCACTCCCTCTCTTCTTTACCCTAGGTTCGGGGAGAGCTGAGCGTCACCGATATATATATATATATATATATATATATATATATATATATGTGTATATATATATATATATGTATATATATATATATATATATATATATATATATATATATATATATATATATATATATATGTGTGTGTGTGTGTGTGTGTGTGTGTGTGTGTGTGTATATCTATCAATCTATATATATATATATATATATATATATATATATATATATATATATATGTGTGTGTGTGTGTGTGTGTTTGTGTGTGTGTGTGTGCGTGTGTGTGTGTTTGTGTGTGTGTGTGTTGCACTATATTCCATTAATGTTATCGATCCAAGTTAATGAAGGGAAATTCTTCTCCTGAAGGTAGCTTTTCCCTTCCAGTTATATTGCACTACATTCCATTAATGTTATCAAACTAGGCCATAGGCCATCTCTTTGTCTGATGCTTTGACCTACAAGTTCCAACAATTTTTTCTAAATTATCGGCTTCTTTATTTTAGTTGTAAAATTAAATTGTCTTTTCTTTTCTTCTTTTTCCCTGCAATTGACAACTAACATGCATGTTACTCTAGTCCTTTCTTTAGGTTTACAGAATTCTACTGTATATAAGTTCTTATCGAATTTTCCTGTTTGTTCCATCCTTTGTTTGTTTGTGTTTTTTTTCAGTTCCTTAGCTAAATTTAAGCTGCAGGAAAAGTTTCTACCTTTGAGACAGGCTATAAGTTGCAGAACAATACGTTTACCTTGCTCGTGTTCTACAGATTCCTCTTTATGGCCAGTGTAAACTTCAGTATTCCAAAGGTAAATCATCTTTGCTTTACATGCTTCCCAAATCTTTATCCCATATCTATCAGAATTTGATTATCAGTTAGCTCTAAAAGGATCCAGTTACTTATCTACAATAACAGTTAACGATATACCACAGAAGGAGTCTTCCAACCCAAATTTTCCAAACATCTCAAATAGGAGCAAGCGTGTCGATGGATTTGATCCGAGTTCTGGTTTATTTATCATCAAATCTATTGAACCTAGAATATTTCATAATGGTTTCAAGAGATATTGTAATTCGAAATATAGGACGTCCATAGACTCGTAAGAGACTCTCCATACGAATTGTAGACTCCTGCTAGAAGCCGTCATCCATAAAACACGTTCAGGTTTTCTAAGATAGTTAGTTATATCTCCTAAACCCTAGACGTAATGATATTTCTTATACAATTCCTTCCTGATGGTAAGTTTGCAGACCATACTATATTTCCCTTTTTGGATGTGAAATTCTTATCAAGAGGCGATAAGCATTTACAAATATCAATACTTATGCCAAACAATGCCCTGAGAAGATTGCGTCTTTCATATCCAAAATGGTGTTCAAGTTTGTTTGTTTCTGGCTAGTACAGTGGTAACTT
Organism: Palaemon carinicauda; assembly: GCF_036898095.1. Classification (NCBI taxonomy): domain Eukaryota; kingdom Metazoa; phylum Arthropoda; class Malacostraca; order Decapoda; family Palaemonidae; genus Palaemon; species Palaemon carinicauda. The sequence goes on along the minus strand of NC_090740.1, from coordinate 131,141,341 downwards.
GTTTGCCTAGCATTCACATGGCAGCAGATTGATTCCCGCCGTGGACCGTGATTTAGATGTTTACTAGGGAGACCACTGCTGTGGTTGGGCACCCCAGTTGGTGTTGGGCTTGCCTGGCTGACGTTCTTGTGAGCATCTATTTTAATGGAACTGAAACCAGACACCTTTAACCTTTAAATATGACGCAATGCATTCCTAAAAACTTTATTTTTGGACATTTTAAAGACATTTCTTCCAAGTTTGACTATGTATCGACTTATTTGGGTTCTGTGTCCACCCTGGTCAGCATCTTTGTAGTAGATCCGTAGAGGACATGTCGGCGAATACATAATGAATGTGGACACGCAAGGTATTTTTTGACAGATTTTGGGGGCTATGACTGATTGTCTCAGTCATTGCCCGGGCAATCTGAACGAATGACGAACTTTGACGGATTTTTTTCATTCTTCGTGAGATGGTGTATTTTCTCCACAAGCTTTGGCTTTATTGAAAAATCACCAGGCATCCATGTCAACAGGACAGAAGTTATGACTAGGATTTTCTTCAGTTGAAATCAAGTGAAAATACATAACCCAAACTGTTTTTTTCATGCTTTCAACTGTTGTATTTGTGTTACTTCGTAATGCTTTGTCATGAAATACTGAATATATTATATAAGCTTTTGTGTTTGCATATTTTTTTTCTTCTTGAAAGGAAGCTTTTTTTTCAGTCTTGGCTCGAGTTATTTCACTCATCTTTTTTCGTTTTCATCAGTCGTTATCCCATCTTTTTCTCAGCATGATTTATGCACTCTTCCTTCACCACTTCTATATTTCTACAAGAGTCATCTTCATTATTCATTGTACAAATAGCTTCATAAACACTCGACCCCGTCACTTACTAACGTTAATAATGGAAACCCGATGCCTCATATCGAGACCACATCCTTATTGCTTCTTGTGGTTCCATACTCCTAGATTTTCGTTCAAAGTTCTTGTACATTTATGACGTTTTCCTTTATTTTTTAGAACATTTGTAACAATAATTACTTATCCCTTCAAAATCAATCACTGTCGCTGTGAATACTTCTATTACATACCCAATATCTACATATGATTGATGGCCACGAGTGAACCATATGCATCAGCCACCCATTGAGATACTACCGGTAGAGAGTTATGGAGTTTGTTGACTGGTCAAGACAGCACTACATTGAATCATTCTCTCTGGCTATGGTTCCCTTTCCCTTTGCCTACCCATACACCAAATAGTCAGGCCTATTCTTTACAGATTTTCCTCTTTTCCAATGAAATCGGAAGGGGTTAACTACTGCACTGTGATTGTTCAGTGGCCACTTTCCTCTTGGTAAGGGTAGAAGAGACTCTTTAGCTATGGTAAGCAGCTCTTCTAGGAGAAGGACACTCCAAAATCAAACTAATGTGCTCTCATCTTGGGTAGTGGCATAACCTTTGTACCATGGTCTTCCACTGTCTTGGGTTAGACTTAGAGTTCTCTTGCTTGAGGGTTCACTCGGGCACACTATTCTATCTGATTTATCTTCCGCCTGTTTGGTTAAAGTTTTTTAAAGTTTATTTAGGAAATATTTATTTTAATGTCGTTACTGGTCTTGAAATACTTTCTTTTTCCTTGTTTCTGTTCCTCTGTGGGCTATTTTCCCTGTTGGGGCCCTTGGGTTTATAGCATCTTGCTTCTCCAACTAGGGTTGTAACTTGGCAATTAATGATAATAATAATAATAATAATAATAATAATAATAATAATAATAATAATAATAATAATGATAATAATAATAATAATTATTTATATATATATATATATATATATATATATATATATATATATATATATATATATATATAGCCAGACACTTGATTTTTATTATATAGGGGAGATTATTTTATGGGAATTATCACGTAATCCAAGGAAGAAGGCATATCTTCTTTGCCGCTGGTGCCAATCTTAATTAATTTCTTTTAAAAGTTTTATAAGCCAATGTATGCATCTATAATAAGAAATTCAACTTGCATGATATACAGTATATGCATATACATGTATATATATATATATATATATATATATATATATATATATATATATATATATATATATATGTATGTATGTATGTATGTATGTATGTATGTATGTATGTATGTATGTATGCGCATAGATAGAGAAATAAATGGATGAACAGATTGGCAATCAGATTGTTTTATGCACATAACCAAGAGCTGTGTTATCTGTCAAAGCCTTACCTTAAATTTCAAAAGCATGGAGAAAATTCTGTTATCCCTTCATGTCTTTGTACTAGAAAAAAGTGTTCTTAAACGAGATGTTGCATAAGTATCAGTACCAGTGGATATGCTACAAAATAAAAGAAAGGAATTAGATCAGATCAAGTTAACTAGAGGGGCATTCAGTAGAGAGCAGGCCTGCGCCATGACAGTCTTATTTTGCTCTTAACTCCACTGCGTGCATGTACATCTATGTATTTTGCTCAAAATCTCACGAATTTTTCCTTGGGTCATACCCCACATGCCCACTACGTTTCCTTGAAATTGGTTCTGTAGTTCATGCGTATGTTGTTCACAAACAAAAAGTAAGTAGCAAAATATTTGCCATTTACTTAACATTGCGATTATTTTCAAAAGTACTGCTGCGTACTTTTACTGTAAAGTACTTTATCCAAAATATTACAGAATCATCCTTGGGTCGTACCCAACATGACTACCAAGTTTGGTCAACATCGGTCCAGTAGTTTTTATGTAAAGTAGCTCAAAAATATGAACCAAGAAACAGAGAACAGGGGCGAATACATACCCTTTGCAAAATCTTTGATTTTGGCAAATTCAATAACAATGGTGAGGATCACGTGATACAACGGTGCTTGTATAGCGAAATCAACAGATTCTTTAAACAAAGGACAGTCTGTAATGAGAACCAATAATGTGTATTGGTAATATGTCACACGATACTATGCTTATGCTCTTGATCCATTAACGAGGAATTAAAGGTAATAAGAAGAAATGTATAATGAAATGATTGCAGCACGTTCGTTCTTTCTTATCCATGAGAAGAAATTTTAAAATTCGAGTTGTGATACAATATAGTGAGGAGATATATATATATATATATATATATATATATATATATATATATATATATATATATATATATATATATATTTACATTACGTTGTATATACACATATATGTATATATATATATATATATATATATATATATATATATATATATATATATATATTATACGGTCTATGATATATACTTACTGTATATATATGTACACTCAACTCTCCCCCAGGCCTCGGTTTAGGTTGAAAAGTAGTCATACTATCGTGAGAAGGGGGTTGAGTGTTCGTACTATCTATCTAAATATTAAACCGTCATTTTTGACGGGTTGCGTACACGCGCGCTTCGCGCGCACACTTACGAATCTTTGAATGAAGTGTGAAAATATATTGGTGCAGCCTGAAGTGGATTCAGTCTTTTGTAAAGAAAGTAAGCATCTTACAATGTGAAGGATACAAGAGCAATAGACCTAAATGGTGAGTGGGTGAAGTATAGTTTTAGACTGAGAGTCTTATTTAGTCACCTGTTAGGATATAAAAGACAATTAAGGATTTGAAGAGTGGAAGGACTACAGAAGTTCACTGTTAAAAAATTTGTCGTGAAAATCGTTAAAAATCATGTAATAAATGTTGACAGGCATTTACCGTTTTAAAACGGATATATTGACGTAAAGCAGTGATATTACGGTCACCAACCCGTAAAAGATAATGACAAAGTAGGGTACAAATTACGGTCGCCTGTATTTTACTGAAATATGGCTGACTGTATTTTTACTGAGAATTTCTAATTAGAATTACGGTTTTTTTTAAACAAGTGTTGCTGTGATTATAAGTAAAATTCTATAGAACGATAGGATTTGAAAGGTATGTCTGGTAGAAGGAAAGGGTTTGAAGTGTTGGTAAGAGGAATATATGTTTTATTGTATAAAGCTAAAGATTAAAGGAGCTAGTAATCTTAAGGGACGGGGTTGACGAAGAAAACTCGGGAGGTGTTGGAAAAGATTTTGAATGATTAAGAAAGTCGGACAGATGATAAAACAAACTGATAAGGCTTCAACAGTGTTGGTGTCGTCAAGAATGATGTGTGAATCAAGGGGTTGCAATGAAGCACGCAAGCACAGGGAAGATGCTGTATATGACATTCGTCTCTCAAGAAAAACTTTATGATAGAATCAACAGAGATCATTTGGATAATGCTACGAATGTAAATTATAGAAGATAATTTGCTCTAAGTGTGTAAGAATGTTCCTAATGATAGTTAAAAATAGTGGTAAAATATGTGTGTGAGAACAGTGAGATAGTACCGTGTTTGACGTGAAAAAGGATTGGTTTTGTGGCTGTGGTGTGGCCAGCGAAAGGACAATGCTGGTAGGTAAAAAGGTGGGGGGATGAAATTGGTTTAGTAGTAAAAAGAGTGGCATGGTTAATGTTTGCGGATGAATTGGGGATAGTAAAGAAAAACAAGAGAAACTAGTTAAAGGAGATTAAAGATGTTTGCGAGAGGAGAAAGTGGAAACTATATATGATCAAAGAGAAGATTATGCGAGTGAAGATGGTGCATATAATCTTTATTTATAAAAGTTTATTTCATTAGTTGTAATGGGGGATGCCAGAGAATAGGGTAATCACAGGATAAGTGAAAATAATTGAAGATAAATTTGAAATCTATGAAGGAATTGTTGAGCCGACTCTCTTGAATGGATTTAAATTTTGGACGCTGAACTCCAAAGAAGGATGAAATGCAGAAGATATTGAAATTAACTCCCTATTTAATATATAAGAAATAAAGAAAATTCATAGTCTGAGGAAATGTTAAGATACTCAGAAGATGTAGTGGAAAAGTTAGCGTAAGTGCAAACATGGATTCGAATATTTGAGGTGGTTTGATCATGTGGAAAGAATGGACAACAGTAGGTTAGTAAAAAGTGTATGATTCAAGTAAAAGATAAGGGTAGGATAGATGGTGAAAGACCAATTGGAAAGCAAGGGCCTCAATATCAAGGAAACTAAAAGGTTTTCATAGGAATAATTATGAAAGATATTAGTCTACACATGCATGATGATGACACGATCTTGATAAAACTTCATATCGCGTCCCATTCGAAATAGAAGCATCTATATTCATTTTCTCTTCTTCAGTGATGAAAATTGTTAACCGAAAGGTGCGTGTAAGTACGGTATATACCTGTACATGTGGTTGTAGACTTGTGTAAGTGATCATTATAAAGTAATACAGATAATGAGGTTCGCCCTGTAAGGCCTCTTTTCATTTACTTCTTTAATGAAGTCGCGTCAATGGGGGTTTCGCTTCTAGTAATCTAGAGGCGGTAATGCATCCTGAGATTTTGCCTTTTTGGAGATGTCCCCATTCAGGAGCGTTGCTCAATAGGGAGAACATCTTATCAATTCTCTTTCCTTATTTGGATCTGATTAGCTGCGCCGGAGAGGATGAAAAAGCTTCGAGGTGGTTAATCAGCGCGCTGAAATCTTGTGCCTAAATTAGCAGCAGCAAAAAAAAAAAAAAAAAAAAAAAAAAGAAAAGGAGCTTGATGTGTCCGTGTGTCTTAATGCCACTCACGTCTTTTAATCTCAGATTCGACGATAGGTTGCATGGAGACATATATCTTGAAAATTGTTACTTATGAGGAAGCCTCGTTACCAAGACTCGAGCTATCGGTGATTAGATCAGTGTAGTTCATAATCTCTCCGACGTAAGAAATGTGAAATGATATCCAAAGGTTTATAAAAGACTGGCGCATGTGCCCTTTAATTTTCGCTTGATTTCTTACAACTTAGTATTAAAATACACCCATCTTCATTGACCCGTGTAATTCGCGCAAAGATGATCGCATTTATATACAGCAACTAAAGTATCATCATAGAATATAGTTATGAATATTACAGAAATATAACTACAGTTCTCAGTTTAAGCTTTAACCTCTCTCTCTCTCTCTCTCTCTCTCTCTCTCTCTCTCTCTCTCTCTCTCTCTCTCTCTCTCTCTCTCTCTCTCTCTCTCCAAATTTTCAAAATATTTAGATGTATTCCCTTATAATGTCATGCAATTCGGTTTTTTTTTTCTTCAGGACATGTGACCTAAATTAAAAGAAGGATAAGCATGGGATGGAGAACTTTCAGTAAAAAGAAAAAGGAAATTATGAAAAGTGAAACGCTACTTTCTCTAAAAAGAAAAGCATTTAATCAGATGATCCCACCAGTATTAACTTATGCGTAAAAAAACTTGAGCCTTACGTAGACTATATGATTTCAGATTTGACATTAACAGCATTAGCATACGCAATAAGGATTTTAATGGTCATGATCAAAGCGTATGGATTGCCCCTCTAGTATTAGTTTACAATAAGGAAAGCTGTAGTGTTCCATCATCGAAAAATATGAATCACTGTCTTTGGTTAGAGTTCTCTTGCTTGGGGTTACACTCGGCCACACTATGCTATGTTATTTCTCTTCCTCTTGTTTTGTTAAAGTTTATATAGTTAATATAGGAGATATTTATTTTAATATTGTTACTCTTAAGATATTTTATTTTTCCTTGTTTCCTTTCCTCTCTGCGGAGTTTTCCCTGTTGGAGCCCCTGGCTTTATAGCATCCTGCTTTTCCAACTAGGGTTGTAGGTTAGCTAGTAGTAATAATAATAATAATAATAATAATAATAATAATAATAATAATAATAATGATAATAATAATAATAATATCATCAGTAAACAGTCGTGAGTGCCAGTATTCATTCGTGACTCCATGACTATGACTAAATACATGCGGGTTCGTATTTATCATAGAATGACATACATTTGCTTTACTTCATACGATTGACTGTTCGTCGTATGATGCAGTGTTTTTGCCATAACATCATTTGCACAGAGCATCATCAACGCTAATTTATCACACTCCGGAGCGATGTAACATATCACGTACGTTTCTGTCGATGGTGTTTGTGTTATATGCATAGGCTACAAGAAATAGAGGCAAAAGACTAAATGTATCTTAATACATTAAATTTTCATGTATTATTTCTCATTTTTAGTTTATTTGTTATTTTTTTTTTTGTATCGTTTCTACACTGGACGGCTTTCTTTGCATGAGCCCTAGAGCTTGTAGAATCATGCTTTCCAACTATGGTTGTAGCTTGGCCATTGATGATAATAATCATATATATATATATATATATATATATATATATATATATATGAATATATATATATATATATATATATATATATATATATATACAGTATATATATATATATATATATATATATATATATATATATATATATGTGTGTGTGTGTGTGTGTGTATAATATGTAGGTAGTGGAATGGCCAGGGCACCAGCCACTCGTTGAGATACTACTGTTATGGGTCCCTTTTACTGGCCAAACAGTACTATATTGATTTCTTCTCTCCGGTTACGGCTCATTTTCCCATTACCTACACATGCTCCGAATAGTCTGGCCTATTCTTTATATATTCTCCTCTGTCCTCATACACCTGACATCACTGAGATTACCTTACAATTTTTCTTCACTCAGGGGGTTACTGCACTATCATTGGTAGAAGAGACTCTTTAGCTATGGTAAGTAGCTCTTCTAGGAGAAGGACACTCAAAAATCAAGCCATTGTTCTCTTGTCTTGGGTAATGCCATAGCCTCTGTAACATGGTCTTTCACTGTCTTAGGTTAGAATTCTCTTGCTTGAAGGTACACTCTGGCGCACTATTCTATCGTATTTCTCTTCCTCTTGTTTTGTTAAATTTTTTTTATACTTGATATTTATTTGAATGTTGTTACTGTTCTTAGAATATTTTAGTTTTCCTTGTTTCCTTTCTTCACCTTCTGAGGGCTTTGTTCTCAAATCTACAAAATCTGTTGAATATTTTTTCATTGTCATATCATGACTCAGTCCATACAGTAACACCGATCTCACTAAACTGATATATAGCCTGATTTTTATGCATAAATCCAGGCAATTTGATTTCCAAATTTTATTAAACCTAGCCATTGTATGATTTGCTTTTTCAATCTTTCATTAGATTCCAATTCTAAAGACCCTGTATTAGAGATCATAGTTCCTAAATATTTAAATGATTCTACCTCATGAATCCTTTCAACCTCCAATGATATTTCATCTTCTATTGCATATTCCGTTCTCATCATCTCTGTCTTTCTTCAATTTATCTTGACCCCAACCTCCTGAGATATTTCATGCATTCTGGTAAGCAAGCAATGCAAGTCCTGTGGTGTTCTGGTAATAAGGAAAACGTCATCAGCACACTGTAGGTCAGCTAATTTCGTATTATCAATCCAGTCCAATCCTTCTCCACCATCTCCAACTGTTCTATGCATTACAAAATCCATGAGGAAAATAAACAACACAGGTGACAACACATTCCCTTGGATACTCCATTGTTCACGGGAAATTCATTCGATAGGTTTCCACTAACATTAACTTTGCACTTACTATGCTCATGAACAGACTTAATCAGATTTACATATTCATGAGGAACTCCATTATAACGCAGGACTCTCCACAAAATTGGCTGGTGCACACTATCAAAGGCTTTTTCATAGTCCACAAATGCCATCAACAGTGGATTCCTATATTCTACACATTGCTGTACAACATGTCTTAAAATGAAAATTTGGTCAGTACAACTTCTCCCTTTTCTAAATCCTGCTTCTTCATATCTCAACTTTTCATCAATCGTTCTCTCTAGCTTCTGTAGAATAAGCATACTATATATTTTCATGACAACTGACGTGAGTGTGATGCCTCTTTAATTATTGCAATCACACAAATAATTTTTTGCCATTTCCACAAATACTCCTAGCTCCCATTCATCAGGTTTTGCCTCTTCATGCCACGTTCTACAAAATAATCTTGAAAGTATTCTGGTAGTCACTTCATTTTCTGCCAATGTCATCTCGGCAGTTATTCCATCATATCTAGGGACTTTCCATCTCTTGAGTTTTTTAAGAATAGCTTCGACTTCAAAGACACTGTATTCATTCTTGGGCACATCGAGGTCTTCTTCAGCTTCAGGTATATCAATCAAATTATTCCTTTCGTATTTCTTATTCATGACCTCAATAAAGTGTTCCATCCAATATTTGTATTTGTGTAAATTTGTAATTCTCATACCCCAGAAGGCGTCGTTAGAATAAATTTTGTCTTTGCCTTGGTATAAATTCATTTTTAAATAGATGGTGATTTATATCGGGATAAGGATACATTCCTGCATATGAAGCTCAGCTTCAATGATAATACGTTACCTGTGATAGTTGGGAGATACAGTCATAAAGCACGAGGGTTTTGGATCTAAGCATTCATTATTTATTGTAACAGTCTAAGATTAAAAGGCTATACAGATTTGTGTAATACGTTTTATTATTGAATTTGATTATATATATAGAAAAGGTTTGTTTACTAGATGGGTTCAAGAAGTGCAAGGGTGTATAAGAATTTATCCTTTTTTCTACACAGCCAATTGGCTGTTTTAGGAACTTTCCTTTTCTTCATATTATTTTTTGGTCGATTACTTTTGTTAATATAACAGTTTGGTTTCCTCCACATCCGGATGTGTATGTACCTGTTCTGCTCCATACTTGCAAAACTCTGAGTCTTATAAATTATCTATTTATCTATCACCTAGAGTCAATAATTCTTCACCATGTTATCCATGTAACCACATCTGCGTGGCACTTCCATTCACATGTACAGTTGGATGCATGAATTCCAGGCACATCTCGCTCTGAGGAAGTGCACCCTGTCACATCCTTATTCAGGATGCCAGATAACTGATAATCAATCAATCAATCAAAACCTTACTGTGCTGTAAGTTCCTTGTTCGTTCGTTTAGGATTGCCTTATCGTATGTAAGACACGGGATCTAGCGTTGGCAGCCCGTATGCAAGTTCTTGTATGTAGCCCTTCCCTTCACCTCTTCCATCTCCCCCTACGCCCTCTAGTTGGCCACACGCCGTGCAGTAACGGTGTGACAAGGTGCAATTCCTCAGAGCGAGGTGTGTCAGGTATTCCTGTGCCCTACTGTACAAACATTTCTACTTGTTATTGTTTATATCACCATATTTCTCCTGTTAACAATCCATCTTGATTATCACAAACTTCACAAACAAATATTCATATGCACTTGAACTGTTTTACTTTCATAAGGAGTATTTGTTTAGTTCAACAGTAATTTCAAAAATACTATGTTTGCTTTGGTAATCACATTATTTTATTTACTCTGTTGCCCTCGATGCCTGTCCTATTCAGAGTTATATTTATGAAAGAGAAAATAATGAGGAAAAGAGTTCTTTATATTTTGTGCCATAGATCGTCTATTATTATTAAAAGGAGGAGATTTACCAGGCCCAATGAGTCAAACTGGACTGCTATAGAGCTGGGCCGAATAAATTCGGGAGGGATAAATTATAATATGTATTAAATCTTATTGATATAAAATTAATTAAAGATAAAAATCTATGATAAATAAGAATTTTTATTTTATCTATTAAATCTATTCTTAAAAACGTTAGAATATTAAGTATAGTATTTTTCTTAGATTCCGATAAAATATCTCATTATGTTTTCTGACTGAAGTCATCCAAAGGTTAACTTAGGGCAACTGATGAATACGTTGGTATAGCTATAATTTGAACTCGTGGAAATGAAAGAGAGATGACATAATTCGAGCATGCTTGGAAAGAAAAAGAAAGAGTGACCTAGAAATTGTATGTCTCATACCTTCTCAGCTTCGAGAACTTATGAGAGTATTTGAAAGGGGGCTCGATGTTTATTGGTGAGCTTCTTTGTAAGCGTATGTAGAAGTTATCATTTTCAATTATTAAAAACAGATTGATTAATCTGATTTCAGCAGTTAGATAATGAGAATGGCAATGGTAATAGAATTAATGTTTGAAAAGATAAAATGCATAGTAGTAAGTGTACCTACGTACAAAATACGTAATGAATTACCTTGAAATAGGATAGACAGTATTATTATTAATATTATTATTATTATTATTATTATTATTATTATTATTACTTGATAAGCTACAACCCTAGTTGGAAAAGCAGGGGCTCCAACAGGGGAAATAGCCCAGTGCGGAAAGGAAACAAGGAAAAATAAAATATTTTAAGAAGAGTAACAACATTAAATATCTCCCATATAAACTATAAAACTTTAACAAAACGAGAGGAAGAGATATTAGATAGAATTAATGTTTTAAGAAAATGAAATGCATGATAATAATTATACTTACATAATACATAATTAATGTAATAAATGACCTTGGAATTATATAATCAATGTCCCTACATATTCAGAATAGATAAAATGAATGTTTTTTTTTTTTTTTTTTCTCCCGACGAATGAAACTCGTTCTGTTCCTATTAACGCTGATTTTATTCTCGCGCAGCAGATGAGCCAGATCATCATATATATGATTTTCACGGATTATTTGTGCAAGGTTGAAGGATTAATAATTCATGATGGCCGTAGCACGATGTCAAATACAGCCTGATGGGTAACAACGGGTTTGTCTCTTTAATATTTAGAAAAGGTTTTAACAAGCGTTTTTGTGTTCCTTTTTGTGTCTTGATGTTATATAGGAAATAATGAAGGATTTTTTTGAATTTACATACTGTGACACGTTCTTAAAAATAGGCATGCCAACTTGTATGATTTTGTGAATATGTCTGTATTAAAAAACATTATTATTATTATTATTATTATTATTATTATTATTATTGTTGTTGTTGTTGTTGTTGTTGTTGTTATTTATTATAATTATTATTGTTATCATCATTATTATTATTATTGTCATCATCATCATAATTTAAGCTACAACGCTAATTGGAAAAGCTGGATGTTATTAAGCCCAAGGGCTCCGACATGGAAAATAGTCCAGTGGGGAAAGGAAATAAGGAAATAGATAGATTAGTGAGCCTGAATGTACCCTCAAGCAAGAGAACTCTAACACATAAGTCAAATTTTCATCGGAGATTGGTTCTTTAAATATACGTATTGAGTTTAGCCTGCATAGGACATACTGTATAATAGGAGCTAATTTGATATTTATGTGGATTATTCCTCTAAATTCCTAAGAATTTCATTGATTAAATACACTTCTCTTTCAACGATTGGGTGTTCCGGCACCCAGAAAATTCAACTCAAAATACGTTATGTTTATTAATCCAACATTTAACTAATTTAAAAATAGCCTAATTTCTTTTATCACTGCGATATATTCTTGTAGTTAAATTACAATAGATGGTATAAAATGGTCTTCTAATGTTGGGAAGTAATCTTGTAACTAACAAGTCTGTAAATGCAATACCCAACTAATATATCGGCTACAGAAAAGCCTCTCTTTAATGAAGGCATGATATGAGACCAGTAGCTATTTCAGATCAATCCTAGAAACAATCCTAGTTTGTTCCAAGCTGTAGGTATAGAGCATTCATGCAGACATATGGTGTACAGTTCAACCAGTTCTACCATGAAATCTCCTCCATCTATTGTCAAATCAGTTGTTAGGCTGTCTTCTCCTGCGGCTTTACCTCTTTTCATGCTTTTTAATGCTTTCTTTACTCCTACTGTTACTTTTGCTACCGGCTCAGGTGTTTCATTATATTCATTGGTGAAGTTATTTCTTATTTAACCTCTCTTTCCTCTGCCTCCGCTCCAAGGGAGTAATGAAAAACACCGATTTGTCTGTTCAAAGTTATCCAAACCTATGAATATCTTAGAAAATTCAAAACACAACCTCCACTTATAGTCGCAAGGATTATATGGTGTCGTAAACTTAAACTACGAATAACGCAACCCCTTATCATCGAAAGCATATTTCCATTAATATATTATATGCTCCGAATGTTCAAAGATTTATTGACCTTGCAATGTGTATCTTCCTTATCAGGCAGTTGAATCGGTGGAACTTCAACTGCTCAAACTTGCAGCGAATGTTTTTATGTTGAACAGTCTGGTATAATAACAATAATAATAATAATAATAATAATAATAATAATAATAATAATAATAATAATAATAATAATAATAATAATGATGATGATGATGATGATGATGATAGTAATTATAGAAAATGAAAGAAAAATACTATTTGAGATTATGTTTGGTATTACACGGTTTGCATTTAGAATCCATCATATATCGTAGGTTCATACTGTATCATTCAATTGATGTTAAATATTTTACATTAATATTGCTTAAAGGATTATTCTAATGTACAGCATGAGAAGCATTGGTGATTTTTATACAGTGATCCAAAGGAATCACATATTCCTATCAACAAACTTACAATATATAGAAAGGGATCGTCCAAGAGCTTCTTTTAAAAATATAGACTTATTCATCTAGAAACAACTGCAATGAACCAAGTTTGAAGTCTCTGTAACAACGATGTCCAAACTTACGGCTGATTACGGGAATTGGACATTTTGCTCTACCGTGACCTTGACCTTTGACATTGACTTTCCAAGATGTAATCATTTCCAGGTCTTTACATAGCAGTTAATCCCTGCAAGTTTCATTACTCTACGATTAAAATTGTGGCCAGGAAGCTGTTCACAAACAAACACGAACACAAATTACAAACATACAAACAGGGGCGAATACATAACCTCCTTCCAACCTCGTTGGCGGAGGTAATAATAATATGATGGTTGATATGAAGACTGTCTTCCAATAATTCCCCTAAGGTTAAGCTCCTTTGAAATTACTGTTTAAAGTCCGCTCATGAATAGCAGACGCAAGGGAGAGTGACAATGCCCTAGCTAGTAGGACAATGCCCTAGGGACTGAGCTCATATACTGTACATATGATCAGAGCCCAAGCCTCTCTCCACCCAAGCTAGGACTATGGAGGGCCAGTCAAAGGCTGCTGATGACAAAGCAGATGAATCTATAGGCTCCTCAAACCGGTCATCATTAGCTCACAAGGATGGTGTGATTGTAGACACTACAAGAAACTATCGAGCTTGAGCGGGACTTGTACCCCAGTTCGGTGATCGACAGGCAGGGACGTTTATAATAGGCCACCAGAACAACAGCCTTGTTCATGGAAAGCTACTAGACATAATCGCTGTCTTATGCAAGTAAAATAAATGTTTTCTTTTGGTGGTGAAGACGAATCCATTTAGTTCTCCATATTATTTTATACAATTACTTACCTCCATAAGTACGACCCTACTTTACTTCCCGTAATTGAGTATGGGAGTAAGGGAATTTAATTTTGTTACCATTGGCTTGACTCCTACTAATCTTTGTTCATAAAGTCAAGGGAGTTACCAGCTTTTCATTTCCACTCATTCTGCTATTCATTCATATCAAAAGCTGCCTAAATATGCTTTTTGTTCTTACAATATTAATAGAACATTTGATTTAACTAGTTAGAGACCTAACTTTTTTTATCTTCCTTTCATCGTCGTAGATCTTTATATCCCAATCCTGCTAGGAATATCCCATTGATTCATCGATACTTCTGTAAATGATTCTTATTCCCTGAACTAACGATTCAATTCTTTTCGATCTCGGCTCAATTACTAGAGAAATTGATATATGAATGAATCAATGGTTCTCTTGTCTATTTTGACAGCCAGTTGAATCGGTGGAACTTAAAAAGCTCAAACTCGCAGAATGTTTTTATGTTGAACAGGCTGACATAAGTCCCTTTTTATAATTTATATATGAAAGTTCTATTTTTATTTTGTTGCAGTTCTGTACCGCTCGTGTTTCACACACGCTTGTACACTTTAACGGTATTTTCTTATTTTTTTATATCTTGCTCTACCCCTCACTGTTAACAGAACCTGTTTAAACTTTCCTTTTCATGAATTATTTTAATTGAATTTTTGTGATATTCTTGTGTGGAACCTGTTGTACATAAACTCGCCATCTGTTGAAAGAAAGTCAGTTGCTTTCTCCTCACCGCTTGGTTATCTTCTAAAAGCACACTCGCACAATTTGTTACCACCGGAGTGACCAGCTCCTTCCTGCCTTTTCCCTACCTGTTGTGTCTTACTGTTACAATGCCGCCCACCGAACTTGACTCTTTGACACACACTGCCTCAATAGAACTGCTGTCTTACGCCAGCGGAGAAGCGTTTGCCTAGTTGCAGCGTGCCGAAGTCCAGTTTCGCATCAAGGGCGCGACTCACTCAAGCACCAAAGCAAACTATGTTCTTGTGGTGGTCCCCGAGGACACTTTCCTGGATTGGCTTTGTGAGCAAGGGGACTACCCTAATTGTGTACAACGCCCTCAAAATATACCTCCTGGAGCAGTACTTGCCATTGCCAGCTTTCTGTATAGCCAAGCTTGTTCAGCTCTCTCAACAGCCGTTCGGGACCAAAAGGCTTTGCTTACCCTCAGGGAAATGACCAGTATTGCTTGTCAGCAACCTGCCGCAGACAGCTCTCCTTGTGAGGTGAACCTACTTCGTGCCCTGTGAGTATGACAATTACCCGAACCTGTACATGCTGCCATACCTGATGTTGATATTTTGCCCATGAAGAACCTGATGATCAAAGTTGATGCCACATCACCACGTTCAAGAACTCCATTAACGCCTCCACTCCTGACGAAGAGGACAACTATTCGACATTGACTTGAGCTGACGTGATTGCAGTAGAACACAGCCGCCCACCCTATGACGTGCCAGAGTGGCGACAAAGCCACCCATCACCCACTACTAACTCATACCCCAACCAACGACCACTATAACCACTTACTGACATCCATAGGCTTCAGTTATGATACTACCACTCCAGATTTGGGGCTGCTGCAAAGAAATGTGTGAACGGTTATCAGTGGCCATAAAATGTGTAAGTAGGCCATTGCTTGTGGTGGTGGCCTCCCCTGTCACTTATCTTTTCTTTTTACATAATGCAGGCACGACCGTGCGATTTTGGTAGACATGGGTGCTTGCCATTCTCTTCTACCAAGGCCACTCTCCAGGACACAATGTAGTCTGTCTAAGCCTGCCAACATCCGCCTGATAGCATCCAATGGATCCTCGATCCTCACCCATGGTTATGAGAACCTCACATTATTGTTTGGAAGTGCCAGATATGATTGGAAGTTTCTCGTTGCTGATGTCACATTGCCAATCCTTGGTGCAGATTTCCTCCTTCCTGGTTGATGTTGCTCACTGATGGTTCGTCAAAGCAGAGTCTTACTCATTGACACTTCGTCAACCTGGCCCCTCCAACCTCACTTTCCACATTAGTGCACCTACCTCCTCACGTTGCACCCAGAAGTCTTCCGTCCAGAACTTCGCCAAACACCCACTGATTCTGCCAAACACAGTATTTATCATCATATCAAGACGATAGGGCCCCTAGTGTTCGCCAGAATCAGACGTCTGACACCGGATTGGCGGTCCCCTACCCACATCACAAGGACATCATTACCTATTTAATGTCATTGACTGCTTCACTAGTTGGCCTGAAGCCATTCCCATGGAAACTTCAATATCCTCCTCATGTGCATCTGCCTTACTCTCAGGGTGGATAGCGAGATTTGGTATCCCTGAGCATATTACTTCTGACAGGGATGTACCACTGTCACCTCTCAATTGTGGACATCACTAGTGAATCTCCTGGGCTTCACCCTGCATCAGAGAACCGCCTACAACGCTGCTGCCAACGGAATGGTTGAATAATTTCATCACACCCTCAAAGCAGCTTTGATATTCCTTTGTAATGACTTCAACTGGTTTACTCAGCTTCCCTGGGTCCTCCTGGGACTAGGAAATACTCCTAATGGTGCATGGCCACCTGTTGGTAGTTCCTGCTGAATTTTTCCCGTCTATAACCTCCTCCGATAATTTGCAGCTCTTACATCACATTGTGGGAAAATTTACTCCTTGCCACCAGACTTACAAGCCTCAGGGAAGCAGCACATACCGACAGATCTGCACTCAGCAATGCACGTTTTCCTGTGCAACGACATTAGCAAGCCACTGCTATGGGTCCTTTCCTTGTGATGTGTCATGTGCCAAAGGCTTTCTTCATTAACATTCGTGGCAAAGAAAACTGGGTCACTATTGATCGCCCAAAACCTGCATATCCCCTGCCAGATGACCTGTCTACAGTATGCCTCTCTAGAGCAGGGTACCCTTTTTCACATGTATGTAATTTTTAAAGGGAGCCATGTGCTGCACTTGTTTCACACACACTTGTACACTAATGGTATTTGTTTTTTTTATATATCTCGCTCTACTCCTCACTGTTAACAGAACCTGTTTAAGCCTGCCTTTTCAGGACTTATTTTGTTTGAATTTTTGTGACATTCTTGTCCGGAACCTGTTGTATACAAACTCGCTATCTGTTGAAATGAACTCAGTTGCATTCACCTCGCCTCTCAGTTATCACCTAACAGCTTACTCGCATGGTTCTTAAATATTTTATTTTAATTATTCATTATTCTCCTTGTAGCTTATTTCCTTATTTCTGTTCCTCACATGGCTATTTTCCTAGTTAGAGCCATTAGGCTTATAGCATCCTGCTTTTCCAACTAGAGTTGTAGCTTAGCTAGTAATAGTAACGATAATACTTGTTCATTTCCAATGTTAGCTTTCCTTTTGAAACTATCCAATTGAAGGAGCCATCTCCATTCATTAATTCAGTGGCAGCATTCTTTAATCAATAAAACCTTGAAAGCAAATTAGATTTAACCAAATCGTATCTTTAGTTAAGTAAATCAAACTACTTCCAGTAAGATTTTTCTACAGACACGATGAAACTTACGGAGTCTTTCGAGGTTGGTTCTGATACATTTGGTGTCGATAACAGTTTCAGTTCAAAGTTTGGTAGACAATCCTGTTACTTATGACTTTACTCCCTAGCTTTCGAAGTTCATATCTTGCTTTTAACGTGGCATTTTATTCCTGTTGCTGATTAACAGCTCAGTATTTGTACCAAATCATTTCCCTATCTCGTTGTGCTTCTTGGTGTTCTGTATCCTCACTTTTTTATCAGCCCTCCATTCTATTAAATCTTTTCCAGATTCCTGTTTTAGTAATGAATTAAATTTACATATTTCTTCTTATCTTGTCTCATGTCCACTTTCTATTGCTTGCGTACAGTATTGAATTGCCTTTCCATTTTATGATACCAATTGGGCGATGCCAGAAAACCAACCATAGTGGGGTGCATTACTGCAAAACTCTTTGCCGTTCATATGTCCGGATGAATTGTGAAGTTGGGTGGCAAGGGGAAAAAAAAAAAATTTCATATAGATTTTTCCACTTTGAGACAATTTGTATTAAACCTCTTACACAAAAAATGGAAAAGCTGAAAACAAGAAAGAAAAATGATAAAAAATTGAAGGAGAAAAACAAAATTCCATGTAGATTTTTCCACTTTGAGACAATGTGTATTAAACCTCTTACACAAAAATGGAAAAGCTGAAGACAAAGAAGAAAAATGATAAGAAATGGAAGAAGAAAGGGGAGGTACGTAAAGATTTATTTTTCATAATTTAGAAAATTTCAGCGACTGTTAGGTGGTTTTATTTTATCAACGTTTTTAGGGATCAAATTTAAAATTACATCAGACCTGAATTAAAGAGTTCTATATATCATAATATCCATCAAAACAATTAGTGTTCTTTTTTAAATCATAAAGTACATTACTAGCTATAGCTAGTTTTGAATTATTAAACCATATGATAATTGCTTTAATTAGAATGGCTATTATTTGAATATCGGCATAACTATAAAGGAATTTGAAGATGTATGATGATTTTCTCTCCGTGTTTATGTAATAAGGAAATCTGCATAGTCAATAGGAATGCGGTATGTATTTAATAGATAATTTTAGAAGAAAAAAAAACACTATTGGTTTTCCGAATTGCTTAACACCGGCTTCATTTAATTATTTAAAAAAAAGATAAAACTAAAAATGAATCTTGATTTTGTAAGGCGTAGATACTTATAACTTCGTCTATAAGGTTTATTTGTTGGTTAATATCTTTCTTTCATTATAGAAAAGGATAAATTACAATGAAGAGCAAGTTAAGATATCTTGAAATTCATATAATAATTGGCACAGTACAACACGGGACTACTGCAGCTCAAAATGGAAAAAAAAAAAAAAAAAAAAAAAAAGGCAGGCTAATCTGGGTTACTTCAGGTAAAATACAAAAAATTACCCGTAATTAATACATTCATTAAGTTTCTTATCCTCAACCTATACCTGCACAAAGGCTTTGATAATTTCTCGAACTTGGACCACAATACCAATTAATCATAAATGCATTTGGCATAACATATCCTTGAATCAAATCAGCATAGTAAATGACAATGATGTCCAGACGAATTTACAGGTACAAGTGAACCCAGGAAGAGAGAGAGAGAGAGAGAGAGAGAGAGAGAGAGAGAGAGAGAGAGAGAGAGAGAGAGAGAGAGAGAGAGAGAGAATGTGATGTGATGCATAAAGGCAGAACTTGAGACAACAATAGAAAGAATACAAAATGAAACAAGTAACAAAGAACTACAGTCAAGCCATTAGATTTCCATAAAGGGGTTAGAATCTGCCAGTGGGCTATTAAAGCTAGAAAAAGACAGAAAGGCAAATATGAGGAGGGAGAGAGAATAACTTGAATTAAAATCAGAGATCAACATGAAACAAAGAATCAGTATCTAGAATATATATATATATATATATATATATATATATATATATATATATATATATGTGTGTGTGTGTGTGTGTGTGTGTGTGTGTGGTTGGGGGGGGGAGGTGGTGACCAACCACCCGTTGAGATACTACCGTTAGAGAGTTATGGTCAGACATTACTACATTGGATCCTTCTCTCTAGTTATGGTTTTCTCTCTTTGCCTACACATACACCGAATAGTTTGGCTTATTCTTTACAGATTCTCATCTGTCCTCACACACCTGACAACACTGAGATTACCAAACCATTCTTCTTAACCCAAGGGGTTAACTACTGCACTGTAATGGTTCAGTGGCTACTTTCCTCTTGGTAAGGGTAGAAGAGACTCTTTAGCTATGGTAAGCAGCTCTTCTAGGAGAAGGGCACTCCAAAATCAAACCATTGTTCTGTAGTCTTGGGTAGTGCCATAGCCTCTGTACCATGGTCTTCCACTGTCTTAGGTTAGAGTTCTCTTGCTTGAGGGTACACTCGGTCACACTATTCTATCTAATTTCTCTTCCTCTCGTTTTGGTAAAGTTTTTATGCTTTTTATAAGAAATATGTATTTTAATGTTGTTAGTGTTCTTAACATATTTTATTTTTCCTTGTTTCCCCCTTTACTGGGCTATTTTCCCTGTTAGAGCCCCTGGCTTATAGCATCTGCTTTTCCTATTAGGGTTGTAGCTTAGCAAGTAATAATAATAATAATAATAATAATAATAATAATAATAATAATAATAATAATGTGTATTTGTGTGTATATATATATATATATATATATATATATATATATATATATATACATATATTATGTGTATTATATTTTCTATGCTATTACTCGCCTTGGTAGAACCACAATTTTAAAAGCAAGGTGTAGAGGCAAAGAATAAAGAATTACAAATATATAATAAAACCAACTAGTTAATTTTAAGATCAGTACCAATATATAAGACAAATAACATATAAACTATGAAATGAGACGTATGTCAACCTGCTCAGCAGAAAAACATTTGCACCAAGTTTTAAATTCTGAAGTTCCACAGATTCATCTATTTGACCGGGAAAATCATTACACAATTTGTTCACAGACGGACGAAAACTTCTAGAACAAAGAATAGTATTGACCCTCATGTAAGAAGAGGTAGGAATTTTTTAAATTATCTTACATTATTCACTAAAAGCTTATTGAATGGCTATGACCGAGAGCGATATGCAGATCAAGGATAAGAAATATATGAGCGCACGTGCGTGTGCGTGTGTGTGTTTGTATAAGCCATGGAATAAAGATGTAAGAGTTCTAGTTGACGAAAATGTGAGTTTTTAAAGTGCAGCTGCATGATAGAAGAGAAACTCAGGCACAGTAAGATAAAGGATTGATAAGGTAGTTAATAATAGAATGAGGAAGAAAGCCTCTTCTTCTTCCGAACCGTTATCTCTACATTAAGGGGTTAGTTGCCTGATGCGCCTTCTCCAATGCCTTTGATTACTGTGCTATAGATCTTAACTTTCGCCTTGATTGACATTTTCCTATCCCATATCACTCCTGCTTCCTCCTTCCACTTTCCCATGCTGCTTTTATCCTATCCTCAACTTCAGCCTCACATCCTCTCCCTGATTTATAGTAGATCCCAAGTATCTAAATTGTTGGACCTGTTTTATAACTGCTCCTCTACTTTCATTTATGGTTATCCTGTCCCTACCTTCCTTTGTGCTAACCATGGCTTTAGTCTTATCCACACTCACCCTCAAACCCCCATTTTTCAAAGTCTCTTTGAAATTCTACCAGCCTTCTCTGTAATTCTTTTTCATTTCCAACAGTAATCACCAAATCATCTGCATATAGCAACTCCCTCAACTCTTCATTTCTGATCCCTTTACTTGACACATCCAAGACCAACACAAATGAAAACGGGCTAAATGCTGACCCCTGATGTATTCCAATACTAACTTCAAAGGTTTCTGTTTTTCCAACAGCTGTTATTACTTTTGTCCTTGTTGTTTTGTAAATCATCTCTACCGTTCTAACCAACTTCTCCGGGACTTTTCTCTTCCTCAAGCACCAAAACATGACTTCTCTTGGTATTCTGTCATAAGCCTTCTCTAAATCTACAAAAGCACTGAAGAGCTTCTGGATTCCTTCTAGCTTCTTTTCCTGTAACTGTCTTACTGTAAAGACATCCACAGTCCCCTCATGAATCCATACTGCTGCTTCCAAATCTTTACAATCTCTCATCTAGTACCCTCTCTGACACTTTCAAACCAAGTTCTGTTAATTTAGCTCCCCTGTAGTTACTGCATTCCATGATGTCACCTTAATGAGAAAGAAAGCATGGTCTGTACCAAATCCAGAGGAGTGAAGGTGAAGTGGAGTGTTATGGAGAATATTAGTTGCATAGAGAAAACTTAATGATTATAGAAATGATGAGATGATGTAGGACATTAGTGTAATTCTTTGTCGATGGAGTGGGTGTTTTGAGTAAATGGTGAATGCAGATGATAAGAAGTAAATTGAGGGGATGTATGCAAGAATTAAATGGGTTAGGGTAAGGCTGAAAATATTCAAGGAAGTGACTAACTATTTAAGAAGGCCCTTTCAAGTTTACAAAAGAAGATAAAGGTTGGGATTTGATTGCATTACAAGCGGTATGGTACAGTATGGTGTGATAGTGATATTAAGGGACTGACAATAGTAATAAAGCGTATGTAACTTGGAAAGGTCTAAAAGATAATAATGAAATGAATAATTGCTGTGTTGTATAAAGGGAAAAGTGATGAAGGTGACTGTAAGAATTATAGGGGAAAGAAGTGAAGAGAGTAAGGAAGGCTGGCGGAAGAATTGAAGAGACAGTGAAAGATGGAAATGGAAGGTTGTTAAAAGGAGAGGAGGCAAGGAAAAGGTGGGCGGAATATTTTGAAAGTTTGCTGAATGTTGAGGATAATAGGGAGGCAGATATAATTGCTGTTCCAGGTGTTGAGGTGCCAGTGATGGGAGATGAGAATGAGAGAGAGATTACAATAGAGGAAGTGAGGAGAGCACTAGATGAAACGAGAGTAGGAAAAGCATCTGGTATGGATGGTGTGAAAGCTGAGATGTTGAAGGAAGGGGGTGTGACTGTACTTGAATGGTTGGTGAGATTGTTTAATGTGTGTTTTGTGTTGTCAATGGTACCAGTAGATTGGGTTTGTGCATGTATTGTACCACTATATAAGGGTAAGGGAGATGTGCATTAGTGTTGTAATTCAAGAGGTATTAGTTTGTTGAGTGTAGTTGGAAAAGTGTATGGTAGAGTATTGATTAATAGGATTAAGGATAAAACAGAGAATGCAATCTTGGAAGTACAGGGTGGTTTTAGAAGAGGTAGGGGTTGTATGAATCAGATTTTTACAGTTAGGCAGATATGCGAGAAATATTTAGCAAAAGGTAAGGAGGTGTATGTTGCGTTTATGGATCTGGAGAAAGCATATGATAGAGTTGA
Organism: Palaemon carinicauda; assembly: GCF_036898095.1. NCBI lineage: Eukaryota > Metazoa > Arthropoda > Malacostraca > Decapoda > Palaemonidae > Palaemon > Palaemon carinicauda. Next base: position 131,118,081 of record NC_090740.1, on the reverse strand, counting down.
TAGGGAAGCAATGTGGAATGTGATGAGGTTATATGGAGTTGGTGGAAGGTTGTTGCAAGCAGTGAAAAGTTTCTACAAAGGTAGTAGAGCATGTGTTAGAATAGGAAATGAAGTGAGTGATTGGTTTCCGGTGAGAGTGGGGCTGAGACAGGGATGTGTGATGTCGTCGTGGTTGTTTAACTTGTATGTTGATGGAGTGGTGAGAGAGGTGAATGCTCGAGTGCTTGGACGAGGATTAAAACTGGTAGGCGAGAATGACCATGATTGGGAGGTAAATCAGTTGTTGTTTGCGGATGATACTGTACTGGTAGCAGACACAGAAGAGAAGCTTGACCGACTAGTGACAGAATTTGGAAGGGTGTGTGAGAGAAGGAAGTTGAGAGTTAATGTGGGTAAGAGTAAGGTTATGAGATGTACGAGAAGGGAAGGTGGTGCAAGGTTGAATGTCATGTTGAATGGAGAGTTATTTGAGGAGGTGGATCAGTTTAAGTACTTGGGGTCTGTTGTTGCAGCAAATGGTGGAGTGGAAGCAGATGTACGTCAGAGAGTGAATGAAGGTTGCAAAGTGTTGGGGGCAGTTAAGGGAGTAGTAAAAAATAGAGGGTTGGGCATGAATGTAAAGAGAGTTCTATATGAGAAAGTGATTATACCAACTGTGATGTATGGATCGGAGTTGTGGGGAATGAAAGTGACGGAGAGACAGAAATTGAATGTGTTTGAGATGAAGTGTCTGAGGAGTATGGCTGGTGTATCTCGAGTAGATAGGGTTAGGAACGAAGTGGTGAGGGAGAGAACGGGTGTAAGAAATGAGTTAGCGGCTAGAGTGGATATGAATGTGTTGAGGTGGTTTGGCCATGTTGAGAGAATGGAAAATGGTTGTCTGCTAAACCTTGGAAGATCAAGGTCACAGGTCAAGGCCACGGTCAAGCAAAATGTCCGATTCACGTAATAAGCCATAAGATTAGACATCGTTGTAACAGACTTCAAATTGGTTCATATTTAAGTGTATGTAAATCCACAGTAATTAATACATGTTAAGGTCAAAGGTCAAGGTCGAGAAATAGGTCGGGAAATAAGCTGCCGCGGCGGAAGTCTGCGCTCTACTGAGTGCCCTACTAGTTTCAATATAGGATCCTTATTGCTTGGATTGTGCTAAATGTTTTTCTTTTGACAAATATGTTGCATATCAGTAGATGAAATGTCACATAAAAGGTAACATTAATTTGTAAAAGAGTTTTTTTTATTTCTTTTTATTTATGTTTATTTATATATACAGCTGAACTCGGTTGAGTCCCTGGTTAGGCTGAAGGAACGTAGAGAGTAGAGGTCCCCTTTTTTGTTTTGTTTCATTGTTGGTGTCGGCTACCCCCCAAAATTGGGGGAAGTGCCTGGGTATATGTATGTATGTACATTACTTTGTATTTCTGGATGGTAAGAGGTAGAATAGTATTGAGAATGTAAGGTAGTGGCGATGGATTCATAGGAGAAGTATGTCGTGGTTCCAGGCTAGGGGAAGGGTGAAGAGATCAAATAGTTTTTTTACAAAAGTGACCCTAAATGTTTGAAAATTTATGGAAAAAGTTTTATTGAGATACCTGGACCTAGAATGGATGGTATAGATGATAAGAAGTTTAGAGATGTTGAAAGTTTTTATGACAGAAGTGAAGCATCTCGTAAATTATGTAGGCAAGAGAGTGAATGGTTTGGGGTAAAAGTCGAGTTAAGACAAGGGTGTGTTATGTTTATGTGGTTGTTCAATTTTTATGTGAGAGGTCATAGTTGTTCAACCTCCTTATGGATAGAGTGATGTAAGAGGTCAGAGAAAGGACAGCGGATATAGCCACACAGTTCTGGAATGAGAAAATTTGTTGTGAATAGATTTTGGAGTTGCTTATGTTTGTTGATGACACGTGGCTGATTGGAGATAGTGAAGAGAAGCTAGACAGGCAGGCAAGAGAGTTTTAAATTGCCTGGCAGAGGGAAAATCTAAAAGTAGATGTGAGAAAGAGTAAGTTAATGGAAATAAAAGAAATGAGGAACATCGAGTAATGTAAGTTAGTATGGATGATGGAACAATAGAGATGGATGATTTGTATAAAGAGGGAACATGGTATTTCGAGGCAGCTCAGTCATGTGGAATGTAGGGCAACAATAGGCTAGGAAACAGAGGAAATTAAAGCTTAGAAATGGCCAGATAGATGGTGTGAATGATGTAATGTAAAGTACTGCACCTGTGCATTCAAGACGGGGTGAATGCTGATGTGTGTAGAGGGTTGGTGAAGGCGTATGAGGCAACAAATATTGTAGAAATTTTATTGCACAACAATTAAAGGCGTAATGTTATTCCCTTGAGCCAACCTTTATTAAGGGAAAGACGTGAATGTTGATCATAATCATATATTCACTATTATTATAATTATTATTATTATTATTATTATTATTATTATCACCACCTGCTAAGCTACAACCTTATTTGGAAAAGCAGGATGCTATAAGCCTAGGGGCTCCAACAGGTAAAATAGCCCAGTGAGGAAAGGAAACAAGGAAAAATGAAATATTTTAAGAAGAGTTACATTAGAATAAATATCTCCTATATAAACTATAAAAACTTTGACAAAACAAGAGGAAGAGAAATAAGATAGAATAGTGTTACCGAGTGTACCCTCAAACAAGTCAGTGGAAGACCATGGTATATAGGCTATGGCACTTCCCAAGACTAGAGAAGAGCTGCTTACCATAGCTGAAGAGTCTCTTCTACCCTTACCAAGAGGAAAGTGGCCGCTGAACAGTGCAGTACAGTGCAGTAACCCTTTGGGTGAAGAATTGTTTGGTAATCTCAGTGTTGTCAGGTGTATGAGGGCAAAGGAAAATATGTAAAGAATATGTCAGACTATTCGGTGTGTGTGTATGTAGGGAAATGGAAAATAAACCGTAACCAGAGAGAAGGATCCAATGTAGTACTGTCTGGCCAATCAAAAGACCCCATAACTCGCTAGCAGTAGTATCTCAACGGATGGCTGGTGCCCTGGCTAACCTACTACCAATGGAGAGGATTATCTTTTGCTTTCCATAACTTTCCCCGTGCCTCTGAACGCAGTCAGCGTGAAGAAGAGCTTTGGGAAATAACTTCATCCAGAAATAGTTGCAGTGATTTTATGAATGGAAGGAGCAGCAACACTGTGGAGGTGCCTTACATATAGAAAAATGTATTAGTCATATATATATACATATATATATATATATATATATATATATATATATATATATATATATATATGTATATATATAATATAATATACGTACGAATCTGGTGTTTCAGCTGGACTTTTAGAATAAGGCTGGTTGGCCATTACCTTTTTTTCTTAACTCCAACAAATGCTGATAACCAGCTATAGCTTTTGTGTTGGGCATGCTGATTAGAAGAGGCCAATGATGCCAGGTTCTTTATCGAAAGGTTGCTGATTTCTTAGTGCCAAAGTTATCTGGAGTTTTTTTTTTTTTTTTTTTTTTTTTTTGTGTGTGTGCATTATATCAAGAAGAGATTCTTTTCCTAATAATTGGAGAATTTGTAATGTTGCTCTATGTTATTGTTTGGTTGGCTTAACTGTCAAAATATATAATTTTTTTTGTCTATTTTGGCCCTAACATGTAAGTAAACAAGTATGCTGAAAGTAATAATCTCTTCCTCAGTTTGCCGCCTTGCTTTCACTAAGGCTTTGAAGCATGGGATGCCATTATAGTCATTTCCAGCGCTGTACAGAAATCCCCTGAATATGGTCAGGAAATTCTGTATGTTTGGCCTTGATTTTGACCATGATAATTCTGAGGCCCTTGTTTTTAAAATTCAGCAGCTCATAGTTGGTGGATATCTTACAGTGTAGATTTTAATGGATACTAGGATGAACATAGGAATATAATATTAGGGATTCATCAGAGTTTTTGACCTGTTTCATTTCATATTTTATGCTTTTTGCATAGGCAGATGGTTCTGCTCTCTTTATATTAACTCCATCTCTTGAAAGTAGACCTCTGATGTGTGTGTGTGTGTGTGTGTAAATAATTACTTGATTAATTGACAAAATAATGTCCTAATCAATATCAATATGGTGGAAGAGAGTTTGTATATAGAATATCCCTTATGTAATATAGAGCAACCGGGTGGATATATACTGTATATATATATATATATATATATATATCAGTCAAGGCCACCCATACTAGGTTGGTTTGTTGTGAACGATCAAACAAAGTCTTTCACCATCCACAGTCTTCTGTTGACTTGATGGAAACTGGCCAAACCCCAGCCATGATTAAGGACATGTCTGAAACCTTTGTCCTAATGCGGATTAGAAGCGGTTGTTTTTGTTGATATTGTTGTGTGTACAGTGTAAATATATATATCAATATATATATATATATATATATATATTGATATAGATATATACATATATATATATATAGATATAGATATATATACACACATATATATATATGTGTATACAGTATATATATATATATATATATATCTATATATATATATATATATCAATATATATATATATATATATATTGATATAGATATATATATATATATAGATATATATATATAGATATATATATATATAGATATATATATATATATATATATAGATATAGATATAGATATATATACACACACATATATATATATGTGTATACAGTATATATATATATATATATATATAATGTTTTAGTGTTTATAAAAGCTAGCGACAATTCAAAGGCTTATGGAAAGAACACTGATGAGAATAACAGCAAGAGACACAAAAATATGAACATGGATACGAGAGCAACATAAAGTAGAGGATATTCTAATAACATGTTAGAAAAAGAAATAGACATGGGCAGGACATATAATGGAGATATGACTGACCATAGATGGACGTTAAGAATAACAAAAAGGGTCCCTAGAGATGGCAAAAGAAGCAGGAGGAAGTAAGAGAAGACGATGTATTGATGAACTAAGTAATTTTGCGAGTGTGGACTGATATAGAAAGACCATAAACAGACACAAGTGGGAGGACGCGAGGCCTTTGTTTTGCAGTGGACTAGTAACGGCTTATGATATATATATATATATATATATATACACATATATATGTATATATATATTTGTTTGTATATACTGTATATATGTATGTGTATATATATATATATATATATATACACACATACACACAGAGATCTGATCTACAACCCACAGCTGTTGATAACAACTGATTTCCAAAATCAGTGTTAGTTATACAAAAGAAAATGTATTTTAGGAATGTGAAAATGATGTAGTTCAACGTTTCTCAGATCGAACACGGGTCTAGTCGGTATTTAATCGAACACTATACTCTATGCACACTATGAGAGAGAGAGAGAGAGAGAGAGAGAGAGAGAGAGAGGTGGGTAATCATTGATCATTTGATGTATTGAAGATTAAGGGCTTCTAAAGACACATGCACACAAATTTCTCTCTCTCTCTCTCTCTCTCTCTCTCTCTCTCTCTCTCTCTCACACACACACACACACACACACACAAATTATGAATATGTAGCTAACGCTTGAATTAACTTAAAATGTATAGTAACAAGAATTATCCTAAAATCTGATCTCATAACAACGACATTAAGCAATAACCCTTTTTTTTTACAACCTCTCCTCCCCCTCCATTCCTTCTCTATCCCTCCCCCACCTGAATCTTTCACCCTCCTAAAATTCTCATAGTGACTCTGATAATAGGTATGCACGCACGTATGAGAGTAAAGCACGAGCGTGTGTTTGTGTGTGTGTGTTTTTTTTTTTTTTTTTTTTTTTGGTGTGTGTGTGTGTGTGTGTGTCCTCTAGGATGGGTAAACCATGCGTCAGTTGGGTGGGAGTGGGCTGATTGCCATGGTGTGACTTATCTCCCGAATAAAGGAAGTTAGAAAACTTTCTAAAGAGAAACGTCTTGAGGTTAGGATATCGCAGCGTGAATAATTATTTGATTAATTGACAAAATAATGTCCTGATCAATATCAATATGGTGGAAGAGGGCGTGAGACAGTCGAGTTTGTACATAGAATATCCCTTGTGTAATACAGAGAAACCGGGTGGATATATATATATATATATATATATGTATATATATATATATATATATATATATAATGTGTGTATGTATATATGTATACATATGCACATATATATATGGATAT
>NC_090740.1:131101860-131106860 GCF_036898095.1 Palaemon carinicauda | reverse complement strand
GGGGGAAGAAAACAAACAAAACATGTTTTGATAAAAGAATTAAGATTTTATGAAATAAATGTAGTAAACTTGGATGACAGAGGAGGTTTGTGCTGAGGTAGTGTAGTCTTTGGGTGAGGAAGCAGGGAACAAAGTGAGTAAATGAGTTCAGTTTTAAATTTGAGCGAACGCTCTAGAGAAGAAACGAAATGGAAAAGGGGGTTTAGAGAGAGACAAAGTTTGAAGTTCTGATTGAGTTGACGATAAATAACATTTAGGATCAGATACTGTGTCTGTAATGAGTATTTTCAGGTTAGATTTATCTTCCATGTTTTTTCTTATATGATCTTTCAGGTTTCCTTTTGCTCAAACTCAATCTTGAGTGGCATCTTCGTCTTCTTTGTTTCTTTACTCAGATCTTTTCACCCTGCCCATATGAAATCCTATATAATACCTCCAAGACACATGCCAAGCTTTTTTATTATTGTCTTCTTTCTCGTCTATTTTACCGATTATTTTTTTATTTTTAGAAATATCACGAGTCACAATATTGAGAACTTGAAAAAACTAATACGAATTATCCAGGGGTCGTTTAGCTCAAATATCCTGCAGCGAAATGAATTGTAGATTATTAATGCAATACAAGAAAGGTAAAGAGGATTGGAAAATGTGTGTTTGTGGGTTACATGATAACAAGAGAATAGGAAAACTGGTAAATGGAGAGATGAAATGTAAATGTAAAAAAACCCTAGTAGGTAAAAATAGACATCAAAATATCTAGAGGTGGCTTTGGTACTTATTATTATCATTATTATTATTATTATTATTATTATTATTATTATTATTATCTAAACTATAACCCTTGTTGAAAAGTAGGATTCTATAAGGCCAAGGACTCCAACAAGGAAAATAACCCTGTGATTAAAGGAAATAAGGAAACAAATAGAAGAATGTGCCTGAGGGAACCCTCAAGCATGAGAAATCTAACTGAAGAAGTGAAGAAAATGGAAGACAATAAGTTGATGAAAAACATAAGGACTTTATAACTCGGACGTTTAGTTGGAGGGGAGGAAACATAGGTTTAAAAGTTTAAAGGCCGCTCATGAACGGCAGAGGCAGGGGACAGTGACGTTGCCCTACCGAGCAGGACAATGCCTTAGAGACTGACCATTTATACTTATGATCAGCGCCCAAACCACCTCTCCACACAAGCTAGGACCAAGGAGGGCCAGGCAATGGCTGTTAATGACTCAGCAGATAGACCTATAGGCTCCCCCCCCCCCCATCTTTAGCTCGGCGGCCAAAGAAATTAACTATTTTGTAGTGGGAAATCGAATCCCAGTCGGGCATTTACCTGTCAAGGACGTTACCACATCGGCCACCACAACCCTAGGAAAGTGTCAGTGTATGAGGAGAAAGTCTTAAACATTCATGAATAATGAAGGTTTGGATTGTTAGTGCGCTGTACAAAACACTGGATTTTATGGTAGCTCCATCAGAAGGTTCATTACAGATTCAATAGAGGCATTGAAAGCCACTCATGACTTGATTATTTTCAATAGAAACATCTTCGTTACACTGCATTTCGCTTGATTAGTTTAGCTTTGTTGGGCGTGGTTAGTCTATGGGTGGGTGACCGATAAGCCTTGTTAGATGCCTTCAGCACTAAAGTTCCTTCATGATTCCTTTGGAGGTCTCAGGAGCAGTAACCTCATCCCAAAAGCCCCTGATAATGACGGTGAGGATCTCACCATTTGTAATCGTCTCATATTTTGGAAAAATATTATTATTATTATTATTATTATTATTATTATTATTATTATCATTATTAGCTAACCTACAACCCTAGTTGGAAAAGCAAGATGCTATAAGCCCAAGGGCTCCAACAGGGGAAAAATAGCCCAGCGAGGAAAGGAAATAAGGAAATAAATAAACGATGTAAGAAGTAATGAAATATTAAAATGAAATATTAAAATAAACAAACATTATAAACATTAAAACATAATTAATATATAGACTATAAAAAGACTTAAGTCAGCCTGTTCAACATAAAAAACTTTTCTGCAAATTTGGACTTTTGAAGTTCTACTGATTCAACCACCTGATTAATAAAATCATTCCACAACTGGCTATATATATATATATATATATATATATATATATATATTATATATATATATATATGTATATATATGTATATATATATATGTATATAAATGTATATATATATATATATATTATATATATATATATATATATATATATATATATATATATGAATACACGTATTTATATATGTATACTTACACACATCTATACATACATGCTTATATATACTGTACATTTATATATATGTATATATGTGTGTATGTGTGTATACATATACATATGTATATATATTACATGTGTATATACTAAATATGTGGATAGTGTTTGTATTGATGCATATATGTCTGTACACACACATTTTTCAAGAGGAGATCTAAAAACAAAACCCATTCATAACATTTTGTTCGATTTTAGTGTTCTGTGTTACAAGGCTGCAATGAGATTAATATCATTCCCTCTGGGCAGCGTTAGCACAACAAACCCCTCCAGAGCACTGAAGCCATTACAATCTGAAAGTACTTTTGGTTGCAGCAATGAAACTGATAGACAAGCCAAAGTTGCTGGATGAAGAGACCTATTTAAACTTTATCTTTCCGAGAGAAGGATGTGGTTATTGAGAGAGAGAGAGAGAGAGAGAGAGAGAGAGAGAGAGAGAGAGAGAGAGAGAGAGAGAGAGAAATTGACATTCATCAAAGGGGACATATTTAGGTGTTTATTTTCAAAATCTGAGAGAGAGAGAGAGAGAGAGAGAGAGAGAGAGAGAGAGAGAGAGAGAGAGAGAGAGAGAGAGAGAGAGAGAGAAATTGACATTCTTCAAAGGGGACATGTTTAGGTGTTTATGGTCAAAATCTGAGAGAGAGAGAGAGAGAGAGAGAGAGAGAGAGAGAGAGAGAGAGAGAGAGAGAGAGAGAGAGAGAGAGAGAGAGAGATTCATCAAAGGGGGACATATTAATGTGTTTATGGTCAACATTTGACATCGGTGTCGCATTTTCATCTCTCTGATTTTAAAAAAGATATTTGTCAATTTCTGACTGAATCATTTCCTTAGCTTCTTTTGTATTTGTTATGGCAATGAATTTTTAGATTCATTTTAGTTGTAATGGTCAATATTTTACCTCATGCCTGTTATCCTGACTAGTTTTTAAGGTTATGAATTAAAGAAATAAATCAGTTCGAATACTTATAAATATACTTTTGATATCCTCTCTACCGTTGGACTTGAAAGTACTGTATTTCGAGATTGTCAACAAATGATTGTTGTTGCAAAGATTGCCATAAGAGGAAGCCAAATTAACATAATCTCTTTTTGTTGCAGGCAACACCTAAGGAGAATGGAGTTCATTAGAGGGAAGAAGCAAAACATTCATATTCAGTCTAAAGATCCTAAATATGAATTCAAGAAGGATTTTACAACAGTGAACATGTAAGTAAATAGGAGAGAACTGTAACTGCTTGTTATTATCATTATTATTATTATTATTATTATTATAATTATTATTAATATTTTTTATTATTATTATTGTTGTTGTTATCATCATCAATCATCATCATCATCATCATCATCATCATCATCATGGGAGTAGACTCGGTTATTGCAGGTTTGCTAAAGGTCATGGCTGCGTCAGAAACGTTGAATTTGTAGAAAGTCTTCTCCGGTCTTTTTTATAAATTACTTATTTCTGTTACCGCATTCCTCCGCTAAGGATCGATTATACACGAATCAAGAGGAAACCGTTAGCAATTGTTAATTGTTTCTTCATGTGCATTAATATAATGTATATTCTGTACAGAGATTGTTACAGTTTTTACGTTTTCTTGAAGGGGGTACCACAACGTTTCGGGCAATTGCCTAGTTTATCATCAGGAAGAGAGTCTAGCGTTTATGATGTTCCCAGGGAGTGTACTTGCTATGGTATTAGTCCTGCAGGTGGAAAGCAGCAAATATTGTGTTGCAAAAAGAAGCAGGAAATGTTATGTGTTGCATTAAGACACGATTTTCTTTCTGTATCAAGAGTGGCTCGAGGGTATGCAGGCAGTAATTGACATGTCTGATTATTATAATATTTGCGATAGTGTCCTGCATCTTGATATCTCTCCCATAGATGTTCTTATAGGGCAAGATGCATTTGGAAACGTTTAAGGGTATCATTCCGATATAGTTGTCGAGACTAAGGCATCTCTTATGGGGCAACTTGGTTACCCCTTGTTTTGAGATGCACGAGATGGACTTGGAAAGCTGTGTGGGAGTCCCTCATTTTAAAGACATCTCGTTCCATTGGGTTATTGGTTATTCTTCATTATCAGTCTCTTGCATTTGAAGTTTTGGTTATAACTAACTTGCCAATTTAACTGTTCTGTTGTTGTCTGTGGGGTACAGTTGGCTCTATTGATTCAGGTACACTTCGCGGGAAGGTAAGGAGACGTCAGTGTACTGGAAAAATTAGTGAAGCCAACTATACCTGTTATTCATTAGGCTTTCTGGGCTAGCACGTTCGTCCCCCAAATACCTGATTATCATTGTTTTGTAGTATATGATTATCGTCTTACTTCACTGCACTTTGCTTGTTCTGGTTCTCATACTTGCTGTAGCATTCAGATTTTTCATGGCATTTTAAGAAATGCTAATTCGAAAACCAGGCGTTATATGTAAGGTTCTTTATTTATAAAGTGACAGTGTATTCTTATAGTTGTCTTTTCCATTATTCTCTACTGTACTGCCATTCAGAGTAAATTGTCGCTAGAAAATATACTGTTTTGCTATTTGCATTTCTCAACTTAATTTTGAACTGGGAACTTTCATTAACAACGATAAAGCTTATTTTTCAATTTTCTTTTCTTAATTTATCAACTCCCACCTTTCCTTTTTGTTATGTTTAACCAAGGAGTAATATATATATATATATATATATATA
>NC_090740.1:131076860-131099360 GCF_036898095.1 Palaemon carinicauda | reverse complement strand
TACAGCTGAACTCGGTTGAGTCCCTGGTTAGGCTGAAGGAACGTAGAGAGTAGAGGTCCCCTTTTTGTTTTGTTTCATTGTTGATGTCGGCTACCCCCCTAAATTGGGGGAAGTGCCTTGGTATATGTATGTATGTATTTATATTACTTAAAATTGCTTATCAGTGGGTTAATGTTGATATATGACTAATAATTTATACATGATATACTGTGCTGTACATATATATATATATATATATATATATATATATATATATATATATATATATATATGTAATGTGTGCTTGTATATGTGTATATATATGTATATATATATATTTATGTATATATATATATATATATATATATATATATATGTATATATATTTATATATATATATATATATATATAAATTTTTTACATACATGAGAAACATTTCATCTCTTGAGCTTCAAAGCAGTAGCCAGAAATGTAGCTCGAGTGTCTAAATATCTTATGACTGTAAACACCAAAAAGAATTTCTTTCACCGAGAGGCCACAAAACATTGTAGCTGATTTCGTTCATGCGAAAGGAGAGTTTACAGCTTTTTGCTTTGCCAAGTTGAAACACAAAATTCCTTCTCTTTTAGCGTTTACTCGACTCATCATATTTCATGCAATGATTGTTGTTGTTGTTGTTGTTTGTGGGGGAGGGAGCAAAAAAACTAGTGCTATAGATACACGTTTTATGAGCGATGTCTTTCTGAAGGAAAAGAAAATAATTTTTCACATCATGGGGGTCCTTTTAAATCAGACAATATGATAGAAATGAATTGGCCTTCCGGAAAAAAAAATGACATCATTGGACTTTCTTCAAAATCAGACCATATAATAGAAATAGATTTTCCTTCGCTTTACTTTGGTCCATATGAAAAATTATTTATTTTAATCAGCGTTACATAAATCATTACAAACGGAAATTAATGATTTCATAACTACAAGTCAGATCTTCATTCTGTGATTCTTTAGTATAAGACCTATTTATGTGTATATGAATTAGTCAGTTATGACTATTTTATTTTTGACGACTTGTAATTTATCGTATAAACCTATTTGGTGGTAGAATCAGCATACACGCACACATTCATAAATAGGTCAATGAGTTTTATGTCTTACTTCGCTAATTGTTCAGTGGCCACTTTCTTCTTGGTAAGGGTAGAAGAGACTCTTTAGCTATGGTAAGCAGCTCTGCTAGGAGAAGGACACTGCAAAATTAAACCATTGTTCTCTAGTCTTGGGTACTGACATAGCCTTTGTACCATTGACTTCCACTGTCTTGGGTTAGAGTTCTCGTGCTTGAGGGTACACTCGAGCACACTAGTCTATCTTATTTCTCTTCCTCTTGTTTTGTTAAAGTGTTTATAGTTTATATTGGAGATATTTATTTTAATGTTGTTATTCTTCTAAGATTATTCTATTTTCCTTTTTTCCTTTCCTTATTGGGCTATTTTCCCTGTTAGGGCCTCTGGGCTCATAGCATCCTGCTTTTCCAACTAGGGTTGTAGCTTAGCTAGTAATAATAATAATAATAATAATAATAATAATAATAATAATAATAATAATAATAGTCAATACAGTATACCTTTTCCAGTTTCGGCTAGTATTTCACCAAGAGGCCACAATCTTGGATCTTGACTATAGATGCTATTTTGAATGACGAGGTTTAGATCAAAAGAAACACAATTTGTTCCAAATTAGGATGCAAATTTTTGGTTTTAATTATTGAGATAATTTTTCTGCATTCATATACACCTCTCTCTCTCTCTCTCTCTCTCTCTCTCTCTCTCTCTCTCTCTCTCTCTCTCTCTCTCTCTCTCTCTCTCTCTCTCTCTCTCGTTTAAATGAGTAATGCAGCCTTGCGAAATAAGTTGGAAGAATATTTTTTTTATAAACAAATTTATTTAAAAGTGTGATTTAAATGAAAGAATGTTATTGGAAGATAATGTTCCCAGACTTGATTTTCAATCACTGCTACTATTGGATGAAAATCACGGTCTCAATGAATAATAGATTGAAGACGGTTTTAGACCAACTAGGTGGTCATTAATCAGTGAAGTAGCTGGGTTAGTGCAGTTTTTAAATAACTTTAAAGATATACCAGGCTTAGTTAGACTCGGTCGTTAACCAGTCCAAAAGCTGTGCTAAACATACTTAGTAATCGGTGAGAAAGCTTAGATACAGTCAATGACCAGTCTGAAAGCTATGCTAAACCTACTCAGTAATCAGTAATAAAGCTTAGATGCATTCATTGACCAGTTTAAAAGCTATGCTAAACCTACTCAGTAATCAGTTAGAAAGCTGTGCTAGGGTCTACCGTCAAACTGTGAGAAAAGTGTGCTAGGCCAAGCAATCAATTAGTAACAAAGCTGTGCTTGGCTAGATCCAGTCATTGACCAATGTAAAAGCTGTGTTAATCCAAGTTATTAAGCAGTGAGATAGCTATGTTAGCCCCTGTCTTGAAGCTGTAAAAAAAAGTGTGCTTGGCCAAGTCGTTGACCATTGAGAAAGCTGTACTAAGCTGTGGTAAACCCTTTCGTCATCAAGCAGTGAGAAAAGTACGCTGAGCCTATTCGCTTAATCTTTAAGAAATGAGAAAGGTGCGTTTTGGAATGACATTTTCTAATAGCCGATCCTGGTCGTCGGATATTTCAAAAAACATGTTTTATGTAGCTGTTGTGAAAATGGGTACATATTGATATGTGATGATTTTCTGTAAATTACATATCTTGGATGACACCATTTGCAAGGATTTATTCATGGACATAGATTTGTTTATAGATATTTTCTGTGTGGGATTGCGTCTAGTGTAATGCACATGATAATTGGGGTTTAAAGTGATGCTACTTTCAATCTCATTAAAATGACAAATATCTCCGGTTGAGATCAGGCTATGGCTTTTTCCGGTAGAATATTATTATTATTATTCTTACTATTATTACTTGCTAGGCTACAACCCTAGTTGGAAAAGCAGGATACTATAAGCCCAGGGGCTCCAACAGGGAAAATACCCCAGTGAGGAAAGGAAACAAGGAAGAAGAAAATATCTTTAAAACAGTAACAACATTTATAAATATTTCCTATATGAATTATAAAAACTTTAACAAAACAAGAGGAAGAGAAATTTAAAACAATAGTGTGCCCGAGTGAACATCTTCGGGTTTCGTCAAGTTCCTTCCTCAGTGTTTTGTCAATATTTATAGATTTAAAAACAAAGGTCTATAAAGTGCATCTAGCAGGTCTGAATAGAGCAGTGACGTCATCTGGCTACATATGCCCGGGGAACTTGGGTCGTAACTCCAGCGTCCAATAACATAAAGGTCTTAGTAACCTTCGATTGCCGTTTTCAGTTAAAACATATTTTTCATTTTTCATTTCTCTAATTAACAGTGCTCCTGTTAATATCAGCAGTAGGTTGATATTAACATCCTTACCCGTTAAAAATAGTTCACTTTTGATAGAAATAAAAAAAAAAACTTGTTTAAGCGCAACCTTGTCTAGTGTTCACTTGTTTTTTTCATTTAATTTCTTCCTAGAGTATCATGTGTATATATATATATATATATATATATATATATATATATATATATATACACACAGTATATATACATATACATATATATATATGTGTATATATATGTATATATATGTATATATATATAAATATATATATATATATATATATATATATATATATATATATATATACAGTATATATATATATAATATATATATATATACACAGTATATATACATATACATATATATATATATATATATATATATATATGTGTGTGTGTGTGTGTATGTATATATGTGTATATATATGTATATATATACATACATATATATATATATATATATATATATATATATATATATATATATCCTGACTTTTTGATGCTGAGAAAGAAGCTGTTTTTCTTTGTTATATTGCGATTGTTTTCGATTTTCGCTTTCAGAGACAATAGCATCCTGAACAATCTTTCTCTGCTTTCTTTTTTCCATTCTTGAATCTCTTTACAATATGATAGAAATTATCTGTGAATTGATAGAAACTGACTTTTTACTATTACAAATACCCATGACAACAGTAGTGAAAAGTGAGAGACCAGATGTTATGAACATTTATAGAAATAGTTAAAAGTTTTGAACAATTATATTTAAATGCTGTTGATGAACTAGAGGGACACTCAGTAGAGTGCAGATCTCCGCCGCGGCAGCTTATTTCTCGACCTTTTTGGTCGGACTTGACCTTGACCTTTGATTTTAACATGTATCAATTGGCGTGGAATGTCATACACTCAAATATGAAGCAAGTTTGAAGTCTCTGTGACAATGATGTCCAAACTTATGGCTGATTACATGAATTGGACATTTTGCTTGACCGTGACCTTGACTTTTGACCTTGACCTTCCAAAATTCAATCATTTCTAGCTATTTACATAGCATTTAACCCCTTCTATTTTCATTACCCTATGATTAAAATTGTGGTCAGGAAGCTGTTCACAAACAAACACACACGTAAATTACAAACATACAAACAGGGGCGAAAACATAACCTCCTTTCAACTTCGTTGGCGGAGGTAATAACTGTATAAGACGGATGAGGATGACGATAAGAAAGAGTATATCACAAATTAAATGAACGAATGTACGTGGGTGATATCAACTTTTGTCATTTTATAATATATGAAATAACCTTCAAGTAATTTGACAAATGGTATATTTGAAATGACAAACGGCTTCAGTTTTAAGGGATTTCTTATTACGGGGGATTGAAGTGCTAAGAGCAAACACGACTTGCAATAGCATGGAATATACTTTTCTTGGAATCACAATGCCCCCGTTTGAATTAAATTTCGTTTTTTTTTTTTTTTTTTTTGGGGGGGGGGGAAATCGATGACGAATGATATTTCCTTTTCTTTATTATAGGTATTGTATATTAACACAGAACAAATAAGGCATCGTTGTATTCATTTATATATATATATATATATATATATATAATATTTATTATATGTATATTTATATATATATTGTGTGTATCTATATATATATATGTATATGTATATATATATATATATATATATATATATATATATATACATATATACTGTATATATATAGTATATGTACAAGAAAATTCGCGTGTATAGACTGGCATGTAAAGACCATCTACATATATAAGTGGAAGGACATGTCTGATGTTATGTGTGTGTATATATATATATATATATATATATATATATATATATATATATATATATATATATATATATATATATATATATATATATATATATATACAGTATATATATATATATATATATATATATATATATATATATATATATATATATATATCAGACTTAATCAGCCTGTGGAACGAGAGAAAAAAAGAGAAAAATTAGTGCATGACGGTATTATACTTTACCGCTCAAATAATACTTGCAATTGACTACTTCATGAAGAAAGTAGAATCTTTTTTTTTTTCATCCCCTAAAAATCAAAACTTATTTTGTAATTATTTTTTTTTTTAAATAAAAAAACCTCGGCTTGTGACAATAAAGTACACCTTCTATAAATCCTGAACAATAATGTATCTTTTAATCGTATCTGCCACATAGTGTACACATTCAGTACATATCCCAGAATACAACGTGATATTTGGCGTAAGAATATTTCTCGAATCATCCCTGACGTTTATACGTTTTGGATCGGCCTCTCTCGTGAAATAAGCCGGATACATGATATCTACGTCGTATATATTCTGTTTGCTCCTCTTTTTTTTTTTTTTTTTTTTTTTTTTTTTTTTTTTTTTTTTTTTTTTTTTTTTTACGGCGTACCTGAACAAAGTCAATCCGGTAGTGAAGTTACATAAAATAATCGATAGATGAAGAGGTTATAACATACGTCATGCAATTGCTTCCGGTTTATTTTTTATTAGTGTTATTTTATTTATATTTCTTTCGATAAAATCTTTCGATTATAACCGCTGAGAATGAATTTTTACGGGATATTTGCATCTCTATATCATCAGTAATACTATATAGTGGATATCCTTCATTACGAAAAGTTCTTTTCTATTCCAATTATTCAGATATATTATTGACCTATATAGACGTCTGGCCGAGCATGTTTGTTTATGATAACTACACAACTGATTAATCTTTTAATATAACAGACAGTAAAGAAATAAGCATGAATGATTTCAATGTGTAATGCTATGCTTTACTATTTGTATAGAACGCAAAGCATACCTAATCTAATGTGCCCTATGAAACTTATTTTTTTCTACAGTGTTAAAAAGTTGCTGTAAAAAAATACGATAAAAATCATGGAGTAAATGTTGCCTGACATTTACCGTATTAAAAACGGATATATTAACGTAAAGGAGTGACATGGTCACCATCCCGTAAAAAATAATAACAAAGCTGGGTAAATTTACGGTCTCCTGTATTTTACTGAAATACGGCTGAGAACAGTATATTTATATGGAGAATTCCCGATTAAAATTACGTTTTTTTTTTTTTTTTTTTTTTTTTTTTTTTTTTTTTTTTTTAATAGTGTACACATGTTATATGAGATGTAATGAAGTGGGACGCTAAGAATATTGATTGAAATTTCCGGTCCAATATTTGTGAACGCTTTTTCAAGTCTTGGCCAGATTTTACCGAGTTTCTTCGTGTAATGAACGGTGCTTAAACCTTCCTACCCATGTATGGTTTCTTCCTTGTTATGCAGTATCAAATTATATTAAATATATAACACTGTGAACGTTAGCAGTCCTTTTGAAAATTATACTAAATTAAGAGAGATCAGGATGTTTATAGAATCATCTAATTATTACTTTTAAAATCGAAGAATCTCGGGAAGTCTTGTTCTGTTCAACTCGATATATTCTTCAGATGAAATTTAGCACCAAGGAATTGTGGCTGAATATCATTAAGTAGATCATTCAATTTCCTTTTTCGGATAATTTTCTTTTAATGCAGTGATATGGAGATCATAGAATCTAACTTTACTAGGTTCGAACCAATACCCGATGTCTTGCAGAAGTTTGAAGAACATCACGTATCAGCCAAAGGGTGAAATTTATTCATTCATTTCTGGTATTACAGATCGTTGTAATGGTTATGGGATTTTTATTGTTATCAGAACGAGAAAAGAAGCGTCATTTCATCTCTCTCTCTCTCTCTCTCTCTCTCTCTCTCTCTCTCTCTCTCTCTCTCTCTCTCTCTCTCTCTCTTTCGTAAAGGCTCATATAACCTCTCTCTCTCTCTCTCTCTCTCTCTCTCTCTCTCTCTCTCTCTCTCTCTCTCTCTCTCTCTCTCTCTCTGTCTCTCTCTCTCTCTTTGGTTGTATATATACATATCAAAAAGAGAGTAGTAGCGCAGAAGATAAGAGGCAATTTGAAAAGCTTCGAGATATGCTATTAGAACATAATATGCAACAAATAAACCACATTCCAACAAGAAAGGACAATGTCCTAGATTTAGTATTTGTGAATGAGGTGAATTATGTTACAGAAATAATAGTGTATAACATTGGAATTTCAGACCACAATGTCATAGAATTAATAGTCCATTCCAAAGCAAGTGAACGCAGAGATAAACAAAGCACAGAACGATGGGAAGGATATGGAAAATATGATTTTCATAGTAAGAATATAAAAGGGTCAGAAATATATGAAGAATTGAACAAAGATTGGAAAAATGTATTTATAAGTGATAATATACAGGTAAATACGGACATACTGTACAAAATACTGGAGATAATTGTTGAAAAATATGTACCGAAAAAAAACAATAAACAAAAGACGTGCATACCAAGAGACAGAAGGATCTTATTTCAGAAAATAAGAAAGTGGAAGAAAAATCTTGCAAAAGAAAAAATATGTTTGGAAAATGATGGTAATAAAAAGTAAGATAGAAAAGGCAGAACAAAAGATAATGCAATCGAAAGAAAATGAAAAAAGGGACTTAGAAGAAAGGGCACTTCAAAATATTAAGAAAAACTCCAAAGTACTTTACTCCTATACAAAAAAGATGAATAAAGGGAGATTAGAAATAGGCCCTCTAAGAATTGAAGGATGGTTAACGAATAAGAAAAAAGGAAATATGCAACATATTAGCAGAAAAATGTTAGAGTGAATTCACATCAAGAATTGCGAATGAAAATAATGAAACAAATGAGAGAAAAAAATATTGAATATCTTAACGGATATAGATATTAATGAAGCAGATATTGTGCAGGCTATAAGCGAAATGAAAAATGGATTGGCGGCCGGGCCAGATGGAGTTCCAGTGCAAGCCGCTTGCAATACTGCTAAGACAAAGTGTAGATATGAGCAATTATAGACCTGTTAGTCTAACATCACATATTATGAAAGTGTATGAAAGGGTAATAAAAAAGAGAATAATGAATCATTTGGGTAAAAATAATTGATTTAATAAAGGTCAACACGGTTTTGTGCCCGGAAAAAGTACACAAACCCAACTGATAGCACACTATGAAATAATATACAAAAATATGATAAATGAAAAAGACACAGATGTGGTCTATCTAGATTTTACAAAAGCCTTTGACAAGGTAGACAATAATATATTAGAGAAAAAATTAGAAAGCATAATATTGTGGGAAAGAAAGGAAAATTGATAAAAGAATTTCTACAAAGCAGAAAACAGATAGTGGTTGCAATTAACGAGAAATTAGATGAAGATCAGGTAATATTTGGCATGCCACAGGGTACGGTGTTAGCTGCACTGCTGTTTGTTATTCTGATCTCAGACGTAGACTAATATTAAAGACTCTGTAGTGAGAAGTTTCGCCGATGACACGAGAATAAGTAGAGAAATTACTTGTGATGAAGATAGGAACTCATTACAAAGAGATCTAAACAAAATATATGAATGGGTGGAGATAAATGGGATGGTATTTAACTTCGATAAATTCGAATCAATAAATTATGGAAACAGAGAAGGAATGGTATATGCATACAAGGAACCTAATAACGAGATAATCACAAACAAGGAAGCAATTAAAGACCTTGATGTAATGTTAAACAGGAATATGTTATGCAACGACCAAATAGCAACACTGTTGGCTAAATGTAAAGCTAAATTGGGAATGCTATTCAGACACTTTAAAACAAGAAAAGCTGAACACATGATTATGCTTTACAAAACTTATGTATGTACACTCGAGTACTGCAATGTGATATGGTACCCACACTACCAAAAGGATATTGCACAAATAGAAAGTGTACAAAGGTAAGAATAGAAAAAGTTAAGGACCTTGACTACTGGGAAAGACTGCAATTTTTAAAATTGTAAAGTCTAGAAAGGAGAAGAGAACGCTACATGATAATACAAGCATGGAAGCAAACCGAATGAATTACTGAAAACATCATGGAACTAAAAATATCAGAAAGAGCCAGCCAAGGTAGATTAATAGTGCCCAAAACTATACCAGGAAAACTAAGGAAGGCACGCAAGACATTAATCCACTACGCACCAACATCGATAATGCAGTGACTATTTAATGCGCTGCCAGATCATCTAAGAAACATATCAGAAGTGAGCGTAGATGTGTTTAAGAATAAGCTCGATAAATACCTAAGATGCATCCCAGACCATCCAAGACTGGAAGATGCAAAATACACCGGAAGATGCATTAGCAACTCTGGTGGATATATGAGGTGCCTCACACTGAGGGAACGTGGGGAACCCAAGCAAAGAATAAGGCAATAAGGTAAGGCTCTCTGTCTCTTTGGAAAAAAGTTAGAAATTGAAATGGAAATAGAATTTTTTTCAAATAACTTCAGTATTTTAGTGAATATCAGCAAGGTTATTTCGGTGCGAAATAGCATGAAATATATATATATATATATATATATATATATATATATATATATATATATATATATATATATATATATATATATATATATATTTGTGTGTGTGTTGACTTCAAAACACGCAATTCCATAAAGAGAGCTCTGGACAAATCCGTGTAATGATCGGTTAGCATGGCTGAGTCTGTAGTCCAGTGTAACAGGGTATACCAAAGAGCGTGTGCTGGCCTATTGGAAATGTCCCTGGTTAGCAATTTGTTGGATGGGAGTTTGAGACCTGCTGAAGCTGTATAGTATTTAGTACTGCCTACAACGTTGCTGCCCTTGTGTCCTAGGGATAGGAGTTTGGGGGATCCTATACTTGCTGAGTCATCAGCAGCCATTTCCTGATCCTCCCAGGTCGTAGCTTAATGGAGAGATCTTAGGCGGTGATCATATGTATTTATAGTTAGTCTCTAGGGCATTGTCCTGTCCCATGCCTCTTGTCATTCATGCTTAACTTTTAAAAACTTTCAATGGTTTTCCCTTTCCTGTGGCTAATGGATTTATGTTCAAGGACATTTTCAGTGTGTACAAGAGATGTCTACAGGTTCAGGTTTTCCAGAAACCTCCAATGTGAAATGTGTCTGCTAGGGGAGGACAGTTCATCACGTGAGTTATAGACTAATCACTGGAAAGAAGGCATGGTCACCTGGATGTTTGCTTACTATTGGAAGCGATATTTTGTGATATGAGTAGGCCCCAGTTATATTTGACCTTCTCTTACATGATTAAGGAGGTTGGAGGGCCTAGGGGGACAATGCACTTTCTCCCAAAATTATATTTTCATTTATTAAAATTCTTTATTCTAGGTTATGAATCATGAAGTTTCAAATGTTTCGTACTAGAGTATATAAAGATACTCATGAACCCCAGAGGTCAATTTACCTGCAGAGCAAAATAATAGTTCATACGTCATGTGAATGGAAAGATCTAATAAGTTGCTCCACTAAGCTCAATATAGGGTATCCTTGATGAAGATGTTAGATGTCCATCTTAGTATAACCTGCTGAGGGATATGGTTGAGAATCCTCCCCCTCCGACAGACATCCCATATTAGGTTCCACTATTGAGAAAAATCAATGCAAGCATGCTGAATCAATTAGATTTGTTTCAGGTAATGTCTTAAAAACACCTTGCGCCAGACCGACCCATAGAGCTCTGGCTATCCATAAAACTATATAGTCGCAAAGAAAGCTAAGCAACGGGTAATTCATCATAGGGGTTTGGGTATGAAGAGGAAATCTGCCTTCTTAACGATGGAGATCTTAAGACAACGGATAGCTCATGTAGAAAGGATCTCGTTGATCTGGTTCAGAAACATTCTATCCTCTATAGATGTAGATCTCTGCAATTATGGTTGCATGGTAAACACCAGACAAAGGATGTTACAAAAGTGCTGTAAAGCTGAATTGTAGAGAAAAACTTGTTGAAGTAGCCTCTTATTCTTGCCCAGTAAGAGAAGACGTATAGTCAGTATCAGGATATTGCTGTGAGAGAGGGAGGAACTCTCATTCTCGAAAGAATATTACCAGTTCACCGACACTTACCTTCAAGGATAAAGTTAATGAATATACTGCCTCCTGAAGGAGCTCTTTTGAGGCAATACTTGTATTAGGCAATTAAGAAAAAAAAACACTATCATGTGACCAGAACTCGGTTAATCAAGACGATTGTTGAAAAATGAAGGAATGAGTAATCTTGTGAAACATGTCATGTCCAAATCTAACTTTAAGTTAAAAGATTTCCCTCATGAAGAAAATCATGACTGGAATAATCACAGCATTCTGGGTTCTTAAACCATACCCCTATTTTTCGGAAATAGTTGTCAAGTTTTTAATGAAGACTTTTACGAGTAAGTTCTTGTTTAACTTGATTTTCAATTTCAGAAGATCACCATTAGTTCTAAGACATTTGTATGAAATGGAAACGCTCTAAGCTGATGGGACCATTTCCCAAACATGTAGGTCTCCCTTAAGGGACCTTTCCAACCCTACTTAGATACATCCGTTTGAAAAATCATGGAATTCTTGGACGGTATAAAAGATGATATAAAAGATGACTAAAATGGAGGGAGAATGGCAATGCCCACAGTCTGAAACTCCTTTTACAGCAAAGGGGTAACGGGGAATGTCTGTCCTGAAGCCCACATAAGGTAGCTCTCCACCAAAGCCAATTGAGATCTTTTAACCTGGTCTAAAGAATTGGGTTGAGAATTGAAGTAAACTGGAGCAGGACTGGCCCCATTCCAGCTGCCACTAGAGGAAAGTGGACTCTTAACCTTTGATAAAGATTCTATCTGGGAATCCTTGAGAAGATTTAAGATTTCTGACCTATTGCAATTTGCACCCTTGAATGTGACAAGATATTCTTTTCTTGGAATCCTTGAGAAGATTACGGTGGAATCAGACATATTCCAATGTGGACCTTAACCGTGATAAAGATTCTTTTCTGGGAATCCTTGAGAAGATTTAAGGTGTATTCTGACATATTCCAATAAAGACCTTGAAAGATGAGACTCAGAGTCAGTATCAGTAGCTTTCTGAACACTCGTCTAACTATATTGAGGACGTTGGGGTCAGGAAAATGAGGCTTAACATCAGCAACCTCATCCCTATACACTTAGCGAGTAAATAAATCACGCAGAAATACGCATAAAGTATTTATGCATAATATTGCTTAGCACATGCGTATGTGCACGTGCATACACACACC
The DNA here is from genome assembly GCF_036898095.1 of Palaemon carinicauda. Classification (NCBI taxonomy): domain Eukaryota; kingdom Metazoa; phylum Arthropoda; class Malacostraca; order Decapoda; family Palaemonidae; genus Palaemon; species Palaemon carinicauda. The sequence continues at coordinate 131,086,732 of NC_090740.1, read as the reverse complement.
CATATATATATATATGTATGTATATATATATATATATATATATATATATATATATATATATATATATATATATATATATATATATATCTCCTTGCATGAATGAGGACATTCTAAGACTTTTGTACCACATTGGGCTTGAAATGTCTGCATTTGTTATATATATATATATATATATATATATATATATATATATATCTATATATATATATATATATATATATATACATATATATATATGTATGTATATATATATATATATATATATATATATATATATATATATATATATATACATATATATATATATATATATATATATATATATATATATATATGTATGTAAGTGTGTGTGTGTGCGCATGCGTATGAGTTTATGTGTATGAATGAATGTATGTATGTTTGTACGTGCATACCATTAGTGTTTCAGTAAGGAGTTATGCTATGTCCCCAACGCTTATCATATTCAGTATCAATAATCACATCACACATCATTGTTTAGAACCCTATGACGTCCACATATGTCATGCCAGGGCATCTCATCTCATCTCATTTCAAAACTTGGTCATCCCTCGTGATCTGTCCTATTGCCAATCTCATTTCATACATGATAATTTCAATTACGGAATAAATGGAATATCTGAGTTTGTATCGAAATCCCGAAAACGTTATTTCCACGTTCTCGCTTGCACAGAGATATAGATTTATCCCAGATTTTGTGATTGCAGAAGGTTCGTATATTCATTGTTGCTTTGAAAGGAAAATTTGTCATAAAGAGAAATATGAACTAGGGAAGCAATTGTTACCTACATTTGTTTAATTTTATTTATAATAGAGGGATGTACAAATACTTAGAAGGATTTTGGGGGGTAGGTAACTGCTTGAGGGTACAATCAGGCACACTATTCTATTTAATTTCTCTTCCTCTTCTTTTGTTAAAGTTTTTATAGTTTATATAGGAGATATTTATTGTTGTTACTCTTCTTAGAATATTTTATTTTCCTTTTTTCCTTTCCGCACTGAGCTATTTTCCCTGTTGGAGCCCCTGGGCTTATAGCATACTGCTTTTCCAACTAGGGTTGTAGCTTAGCAAATAATAATAATAATAATAATAATAATACTGGATAGATTTCAGAAGATTCATGACTGTGTCTCTGCGCTCTCGTTATTTAAGAAGATTTAAAATCAATTGTGGTTTTCAACTTGAATCAATACGAACCAGATTAATATTATGAGGGAAAAAGTAATCAACGCTAGATATTTGTATAGATGAGGTTTTCATAATCCCCTTGCTTTGGGTTACACTCAGACACACTATTCAATGTTTCCTAATTTCCTTTCCTCATTGGGATATTTTTATTGTTTGGAGCACTTTGGCTTATAGCATCTTACTTTAACAATTAGGTTTATAGCTTATCTAGTAGTACTAACAATGATAAAACTCGGATTTTTATTTCGTGGTGTCACGAGATAATATATTTTTCACAAAGAAATTTAGATTTTGTGCAGTTCTGGTGCTGTATTACTGAATACTGTTGTGGATGAAATATATCACAGTTGTCCAAAATTCTAGCATGCGATATTTTTTAAAATGTGTTATAAGAAACGAAGTGTTTTGTTCCGATTTGAGATGTGTAATATATTATAATGCCGAAGATAACGTTTTGGTAATTCCTTATCTCTTTATTCTTTCGCAACTGGAGACATAGAATAGTAGAAATTAAATAGTAATTTAGCTGAAGAAATAAATAATTATATGGATAAAATGAAATATATAAGGATAAGAGTTACGATGACATTGACGTTGAAAAATTAGACGAAGTTATTGAAATACCGAATTCAACTCCTTGAATTTTGGATAATATATATCTCCTGATTATATTTTAGAGACCTTTGCAAATATACTTTAATTTCAATAATATCAGTCATGCAACAGTGTCGATTTAACAGTAAATGAACAATACGCGATATGAAACGTTAAATACTCTGAACGAACAAGTTAAAACGACAGTGGAGGTCCTGTAGAGAGTGGGGTTCCCCTGCTGTATGGGACCGGAAAAGCAGCCATCAAAGTAAAGTAAGTATTCGGAGCTTTTGAGAGCGTATTTATATCTACGGTTTTACATTTGGTTAAATGCATACATTTAACCAAATTCTTACTAACATTTCCTTAAACGATTTTCTCTCAAGAATGAATAAAGATTTTAATCTGCAAATAAATGAAATTTGAAAACATTGAATTGGTTGAAATTATATGAAAGGTATTTAGCATTACTGATCACCGTCGTTCCATGAGCAGATTGAGGACAAGTAAGAAAGGAACACAACGTGAAAGTGCTTAGCCATTCATTCTTTAACTCTAATACGCAAAGATCACTTACGTGTGTTAATAAAGATAAAAGAAAGGTTATTTTAGACTTTAAGTAATAGGCGTGGACTCAGAATTAGATTATTAAAGGCTTTTTTCCATCGATTTGAATCTTTTTATATATATTTCGCTGGATTTTAATATTATTCATGAGTTACTTTTTTTTATTGTTTAGTCCTCCGGGAAAATATTAACAATTACTGCAGAGATGAAGTGAGAGATTTTGTTCAAGAAATTTCGTATTAGAGTGCGTGTGATGTGGGATGCAATTGCCTTGAGATAATGGGAGAAAGAACCAGAAAACTTTCGTGCTAAAGGAAAGAAATTACCTTAGAATATCAAATGATTGTGGATATCATCAGGCATCCTTCAGAATCTAAATGATTGTCGGGATTTAGGCCAACTTGCGCCAGATTTGGTTTTTTCAACTTCCTGTTCACTGTTTAAAAAAAAAAAGAAAAAAAAATAGAAAATAGAAAATAAAATAGTAGTAATTGAATCTAAAATTCTGCTGGTATGTACAATGAGAAGCACAAACATATTTTTTTGGTCTTTATTTGGAGGACCTGTGAGGATTGTGACGTTCATCATTAAACGGACACACACACACACACACACACATGTATATATATATATATATATATATATATATATATATATATATATATATATATATAGATATATAGATATATATATACATGTAATTTCGTTTTGATAAATTAATGATCTTTAAGCTGTCTTGGGTTAGATATTTTGCCGTGTCATACAGTTTTCAAAGATGCAAAAGATTTCTTAAATTATTTCAAAGTATCTATCCAGTGTTGGAGGATTAGATAATCTTGATGATTAGAAAGTTCCTGTTATAAACAAGATTATTTGAAAAGGGTCGTTAATTGTAAACCACTTTAATCTTTTTTATATTGATTTTGCTTTTATATTGCTTGTTAGATTATTCATAAAGCTTGTGAGGTAGTCACCTTAATCCGCTACAAAATGTATTTTTTTTTAAGTCATATTTTATGAGATTATACTTTCATCCATGATTTACGTATTAAGATGTTTGATATCTTTAATTGCCTTTTTTTTTCAACCATTTCACTAATAAAGTGAATAAAAATAAGAGTCATTCAGTAACAGCTCTATAATTATTAACACCTACCAAATGGAAATCATCATAAAGGTATTAAGGAATACCTTTAATAAAAGCTGTACAAACTAGTACAACCAACATCTTAACTAAAGGTGACTATTTTGATGTACGAATGGCACTCCTACATCTGTTATTAAAACCCGAGGCTTCGCCAGTTAAGTAATTGTACAATACTTAACTTCTGACACTGGGTACAAGTCGAGCTTTGGAGTTAATGCAAAGACTAAATTACTTAATTGCAAGAACTGGGCAATTGCATCTCATTTGTATGCAAATAGGTTGTGTTGGAGTACACTATGTTTATATACAGTACATATATAATATATATATATATATATATATATATATATATATATATATAATGTATATATAAGTATATATATATGATATATATATAAGTATATATATATATATATATATATATATATATATATATATATATATATATGTATGTATGTATATACATGCATACATATACCAAGGCACTTCCCCCAATCTTGGGGGGTAGCCGACATCAACAAATGAAACAAAATAAAAAGGGGACCTCTACAATCTACGTTCCTCCCAGCGTGACAAGGGACTCAACCGAGTTCAGCTGGTACTGCTAGGGTGCCACAGCCCACCCTCCCCCGTTATCCACCACAGAAGAAGCTTCATAATGCTGAATCCCCTACTGCTGTTACCTCTGCGGTCATCTAAGGCATCGGAGGAAGTAGCAGGACCTACCGGAACTGCGTCACAATCACTCGCCATTCATTCCTATTTCTAGCACGCTCTCTTGCCTCTCTCACGTCTATCCTCCTATCACCCAGAGCTTTCTTCACTCCATCCATCCACCCAAACCTTGGCCTTCCTCTTGTACTTCTCCCATCAACTCTTGCATTCATCACCTTCTTTAGCAGACAGCCATTTTCCATTCTCTCAACATGGCCAAACCACCTCAACATATTCATATCCATTCTAGCTGCTAACTCATTTCTTACACCCGTTCTCACCCTCACTACTTTGTTCCTAACCCTGTCTACTGGAGATACACCAGCATACTCCTTAGACACCTCATCTCGCACACATTCAATTTCTGTCTCTCCGTCACTTTCATTCCCCATAACTCCGATCCATACATCACAGTTGGTACAATCACTTTCTCATACAGAACCCTCTTTACATTCATGCCCAACCCTCTATTTTTTACTACTCCTTTAACTGCCCCCAACACTTTGCAACCTTCATTCACTCTCTGACGTACATCTGCTTCCACTCCACCATTTGCTGCAACAACAGACCCCAAGTACTTAAACTGACCCACCTACTCAAGTAACTCTCCATTCAACATGACATTCAACCTTGCACCACCTTCCCTTCTCGTACATCTCATAACCTTACTCTTACCCACATTAACTCTCAACTTCCTTCTCTCACACACCCTTCCAAATTCTGTCATTAGTCGGTCAAGCTTCTCTTCTGTGTCTACAACCAGTACAGTATCATCCAAAAACAACAACTGATTTACCTCCCATTCATGGTCATTCTCGTCTACCAGTTTTAATCCTCGTCCAAGCACTCGAGCATTCACCTCTCTCACCACTCCATCAACACACAAGTTAAACAACCACGGCGACATCACACATCCCTGTCTCAGCCCCACTCTCACTGGAAACCAATCACTCACTTCATTTCCTATTCTAACACATGCTTTACTACCTTTGTAGAAACTTTTCACTGCTTGCAACAACCTTCCACCAACTCCATATAACCTCATCACATTCCACATTGCTTCCCTATCAACTCTATCATACGCTTTCTCCAGATCCATAAACGCAACATACACCTCCTTACCTTTTGCTAAATATTTCTTGCATATCTGCCTAACTGTAAAAATCTGATTCATACAACCCCTACCTCTTCTAAAACCACCCTGTACTTCTAAGATTGCATTCTCTGTTTTATCCTTAATCCTATTAATCATTACTCTACCATACACTTTTCCAACTACACTCAACAAACTAATACCTCTTGAATTAAAACACTCATGCACATCTCCCTTACCCTTATATAGTGGTACAATACATGCACAAACCCAATCTACTGGTACCATTGACAACACAAAACACATATTAAACAATCTCACCAAGTACAGTCACACCCCCTTCCTTCAACATCTCAGCTGTCACACCATCCATACCAGATGCTTTTCCTGCTCTCGTTTCATCTAGTGCTCTCTTCACTACCTCTATTGTAATCTCTCTCTCATTCTCCTCTCCCATCACCGGCACCTCAATACCTGGAACAGCAATTATATCTACCTCGCTATTATCCTCAACATTCAGTAAACTTTCAAAATATTCCGCCCATCTTTTCCTTGCCTCCTCTCCTTTTAACAACCTTCCATTTCCATCTTTCACTGTCTCTTCAATTCTTGAGCCAGCCTTCCTTACTCTCTTCACTTCTTTCCAAAACTTCTTATTTTCTTCATATGACTGACCCAATCCCTGACCCCACCTCGGGTCAGCTGCCCTCTTTGCCTCACGTACCTTGCGCTTTACTTCCACATTTTTCTCTCTATTTTTTTCAAACTTCTCTATACTATTACTCTACAGCCATTCTTCAAAAGCCCTCTTTTTCTCCTCCACTTTTACCTTCACTCCTTCATTCCACCATTCACTGCTCCTCCTCATGCTGCCTCCAACAACCTTCTTGCCACACACATCACTTGCAATCCCAACAAAATTTTCTTTTACTAACTTCCACTCCTCCTCTAAATTACCAGTTTCTCTTACTCTCACTTCGTCATATGCCATTTTCACCCTTTCCTGATATTTACTATTTACCCCGGTTTTATTAGCTCTTCAACCGTCACTAGTTCCCTTTTACATCCACCTACTCTATTCCCCCACTCTTTTGCTACAACTAATTTTCCTTCCACCAAAAAATGATCATACATACCGTTAGCCATACCCCTAAACACGTGCACGTCTTTCAATCTTACAAACATTCTTTTAGTTATCAACACATAATCCATTAATGCCCTTTCTACTACTCTTCCATTTGCCACTCTTACCCATGTATACTTGTTTTTATCTTTCTTTTTGAAAAAGCTAGCACTTATTACCATCTCTTGTTCAACGCACATATCTACCAGTCTCTCACCACTCTCATTTTCACCTGGTACGCCATAGTTCCCAATGACTCCTACCTCTCCAGTGCCCACTCTAGCATTTAAGTCACCCATGACAACTACATAATTCCTTCTACCCAGTCCTTCTACACACCAAGTTAATTCATTCCAGAACTCATTCCGCTCTTCTTCACTTTTCTCACTACCTGGCCCATACGCACTGACAAACGCCCAACATTCCCTACCCAACCTATGTATATATAATGTATAAATATACATTACATATATATATATATATATATATATATATATATATATACTTATGTTTTTATGTATTTAAGTACACACATATGCGTTTTTACATACACGTGTATATATATATATATATATATATATATATATATATATATATATATATACACTTATGTTTTTATGTATTTAAGTACGCACATATGCGTTTTTACATACACGTGTATATATATATATATATATATATATATATATATATATATATATATGGGTGATTTGGGGGAGCCTATAGGTCTATCTGCTGAGTCATCAGGAGCCATTGCCTGGCCCTCCTTGGCCCTATCTTGGGTGGATAGGGGGCTTGGGTCGTTGATCATATTTATATATGGTCAGTCTCTAGGGCATTGTTCTGCTTGATAGGGCAATGTCACTGTCCCTTGCCTCTGCCACTCATGAGTTACCTTTAATCCTTTAAAATGTGAAACCAGATTTCCACAAACCGTTTGATTTCAATTATTTGTTTTTAATCTTAATATATTCCAAAGAGCTTCTACATATATCCATTTATGCCAAATATTTGTTCTTTTATTTGCAAAGTTCTCTGTTGACTATTTCTTAACATATTCCTCATCTACCTCAATGGCATGCTACTTTTTTTAGAATGATTTATTGTTAATTTGTTCTCTTCATTTATTTATTTCCTTATTTCCTTTCCTCATTGGGCTATTTTTCCCTATTGGAGCCCCTGGGCTTATAGCATCTTACTTTTCCAACTAGGGTTGTAGCTTGGATAGTAATAATAATAATAATAATAATAATAATAATAATAATAATAATAATAATAATATATTGAATTCTACCTTTGGGAATGTATATCCACTGAAAATTCATTTATAATAACTGCTTCTGGCTGGGCAAAGACTCGAACGAATGCCTCTTAGCCGTGATCATGCCTGCAGGGACGACTCTAATCATGCTGGCATGGTTTTGGCTAAGAGACATACGTTCGAATCTTTGCCCAGCCAGAAGCAGTTATTATAAATGAATTTTCAGTGGATGTACATTCCCAAAGGTAGAATTCAATATTGTATGTATGTATGTATGTATGTGTGTGTGTGTGTAATGTACTGTACATGTTCATAATTATATATTTACACGCTCATATATATATATATATATATATATATATATATATATATATATATATATATGTGTGTGTGTGTGTGTGTGTGTGTGTGTGTGTGTGTTGTGTATGTGTGTGTGTGTGTGTATTTTAGTAATTCAATTTGAAGGTGAAAAAGTTCTAGTGTTCATTTTAAGATACCTTTCATTCGCTGATGTTCCAAGATTGTGAATGCTCCATCTTCACTTATGTAAAAATTTAGCACATTTATAGATTAATATAATCTGAGACGAAAATATGAATTAAATTACAAAATAAAAGTATGCATGACCAAATATTACAAAGTGAAAAGTATAGTTGTTAGGTGAGAAGGTAAAAACTGAGGGTCATTCTGTATCGAGTTTGTTTGGGTCCAACTGCAATTCACAAGCGGTGTAAAGGAATTGGCTTGGACTTTTAATTAAATTGTGGGGCAGCAAAATAACAAAGAACTGATTGGTAATAGCGGTGTGTGTGTGTAGATAGGAATGATAACTTTGACTGAACTCAAAACAAAGGGGATTTACGATAATTTCATATAATATCTTGTAAAGTTGGAGTTGGAATATATCATAAGTTACTTTGATATAAAAAATCTTCATTCAAGTAACTTTTAAAGTCATGGTTAGAATTTAAACAATATAAACAATTATAAACAATATTTATATATTTGTTATTTCGTGAACATGGCAAGGTTTATTTATTCGACATTGTCTGTTTTATTTATTTACCCACTATGGTCTGTTTTACTTCTGGATATTGACAGGGGAACATTTTATTTATCGGCTTCTGTTATGAATATATAGAATATGACCAGTGAGGATCAACAACTGTGAGGAAAGTAAATCTGGGGATTGATATTTCCAAGAATCACTTCTAAAAATAACCGAATATTAGTAATACTTTACAAGGGGAGATCTGATATATCCTTTAGGTAGTGGTTTCCGGTAACTTTTTGACGCATTTTGCCGGGGAGTTCAATAGTAAATGACACAAGTCAGCATTAAGATAGGTAATAAGCAAAATCCATAGGGCAATGAGATTAGGATAAGGTGCTTTAGATACCATAATTTTGTATTGGCATAAAGATACCAGAAGAGGAAAGATATAAAAAACGTCATACACATAAGCAGTATATATATATATATATATATATATATATATATATATATATATATATATATATATATATATATATACCTTAACGTGATGAAAGTTTTTTCATATTGCCATGATCACACTAAAGTGTCCCACCATCACCAATCCGCACTGGCCAGCATGAAAACAGACATGTCTGAGGCCTTTGCCCTGCTGTGGACTAGAAACGACTGCATTTGTTGTATATATATATATATATATATATATATATATATATATATATATATATATATATATATATATATACACGCATATATACTGGAAGACAATATATGAATAGCTGTAAAGTAGCTAATTGTTTAAACAAAGTTATAAAAAAAACAGAATATATAAATAAACGAATGAAAAATCAGCAAAAGAAAATATGTCAGAAAGAAAACATGTGAGAATTTATGACATGCAGGTACTATAACAAATTGAATACATAACAGTAATATTCAGAAGAGGGCACACTACATCCGTAGATGGTTCGCAAAAAGAGGAATTTCAACTGAAGGCCACTTGGTGCAAAGTGATGCCTTTGAAAGAGGAGGTGGAGCAAAGCATTTGACGTACAGAATTCAGCTGTGCTAACATCATTTCAGGATAAAATTGTGATAGAAACTTTTTTTTTTTTTTTACGGAAAATAGATAGTATAGTTGATAAAGTGGTATAGTTTAAAGGTTTAAAGGC
>NC_090740.1:131066860-131071860 GCF_036898095.1 Palaemon carinicauda | reverse complement strand
GGTGAAGTGTCTAAGGTCTATGGCTGGTGTATCTCGATCAGATAGGGTTAGGAACGAAGTAGTGAGGTGAGAACAGGTGTAAGAAATGAATTAGCAGCTAGAGTGGATATGAGTGTTTTGAGGTGGTTTAGCCATGTAGAGAAAATGGAAAATGGCCGTCTACTGATGAACGTGATGAATGCAAGGGTTGATGGAAGAAGTACAGGAGGAAGGCCAAGGTTTAGGTGGATGGATGGAGTAAAGAAAGCCCTAGATGACAGGATTATAGAGGTGAGAGAGGCAAAAGAGTGCTAGAAATAGGAATGAATGGCTAGCGATGGTGATGCAGTTCCGATATGCCCTGCTGCTTCCTCCTGATTGACTTGGTGACCGCTGAGGTATCAGCAGTAGGGGATTCAGCATATTAAGCTTCATTTGTGGTGGATAACGGGCGAGGGTGGGTTGTGGCACCCTAGTAGTACCAACCAAACTTGGCTGAATCCCTTGTCAGGCTGGGAGGAGCGAAGAGAAGTTATATATATATATATATATATATATATATATATATATATATATATATATATATATATATATATATATATATATATCCTTATGTATTCACAACAATAAATTGACTATTGAAATTATAGGAAACATTGCTAATATCCACCGATCTAAGTACGCTTCCTACATTTTATGATTATTATTGTTATTATCATTAGTATTATAAACTGCCTGCTACCCGAATTGGATAATTAGATTGCTAGAAGGCCCAGTAAGGAATTTCATTCAATAAAGAAAAGAAAACTGAAATAAATAATAAAAAAAAGAATTTTGGGCCAAGTTTTAGCTAAATGGTTCTACGATTTTATTATATGATAGAAGGAACAAAAATTTTTATAGTGCATTGAGGATCCCGAAAGAAAGGGCCACGGAAGAAGAATTAGATAAATTCTTGGAACATAGGGATGCGAGGGATGATCAGAATTATGAGATAAAATGCACAAATTATAAAAAATCTTGTTTGAATTATGCAGAATCTAGTTTGAATTATGAAAAACATCGTACCAATTGTAGGAAAAAATCTCGTGTGAACAGTTAAAATTCCTGTACGAAGTATGAAAAATCTTGCACGAATTATGTAAAATCTTTTATGACATGAAAAATTTGCACAAATTATGAAAGATCTTGAACGAATTATGAGAAATCTTGTACGAATAATGAAAAATATTGCATGAATTATGAAAAATATTTTACAGGATGCCACTGAGTTAGTTTATTGAACGACGTTACCAAATATTTGTATCCCTATCATTTATAAGGGATTCAGTAGATCTCGATTTATCGTCAAAAATTAAAAGTCGAGAAAACAATATTCAAAACATGACGGAACAAAAGAAAAAAAAGGATTTCTGAGGAAAGATAGGTGATTATTTTTGCAACTGACGAAAACAGACCGGATATTTATCTAAAAAATTTATATATAGCCGATAGAACGAGACCTGTAATTTTAAGTAAGCTGCATGCAGTTTAATAAATATTGTCAATGGAATGATCTAAGGTTCCGGACTTATTAAACATTGTCTTTCATGTTTATTAAGGTTTATCTTCATCCACCATAATTTGCACTAAATACTAATTTCATTGCGAGTCCGACGATGTCACTAATAAGACGAAATTACTAATTACAGTTAAGTCTTTTAACTGTTCCTTTTTGTGACAGTATTACTTATTGTATGCTCATCACGTGTCATCTGTCGTCAATTCTATGATTACATGCACATTCATACACACACACACACACACACACATATATATATATATATATATATATATATATATACATATATACATATATATATATTTTTATATATATATATATATATATATATATATATATATATGTGTGTATATATATATATATATATATATATACCGTATATATATATATATATATATATATCAGCCGAAACTAGTCCATTGCAGAAAAGAGGCCACAGTCGTCTTCTCACTTGCATCTTCGCATCTGTTCATGGTCTTTTATACCAGTTTATATTGGCAAATTTTCTCTTTTTTTCAATCCATCGCCTTCTCTTCCTCTCACTGCTACTTTTGCAATCTCTAGGGACCCATTCTCGTATTCTTAATGTCCATCTGCCATCTGCCTGTCATTTTCTCTAATATGACCTGCCCGTGTTCATTTCTTTTTCGCACATGTTAGAATATCCACTACTTTAGTTTGCTCTCGTATCCATGTTGATCTTTCCCTTTCTCTTAGTGTTAATCCCTTCATCATTCTTTCCATAGCTCTATTGAGTTGTAACTAGCTTATGGTCTAAGTTTCCAAGAAACTGATTCATAAGTTAATACTGGTAGGACCATCTGATTAAATACTTTTTTTTTTTTTTAGAGAAAGTGGCATTTTGTTTTTCATAATATCCTTTTGTTTACCAAAAGCTCTCCATCCCATGTTTATCCTTCTTTTACATTCGGTTTCCTGTCCCGGAGAAACACTTACTGTCTGTCCTAGGTACATACTGTACTGTATATTCATTAACAATCTCTTGAGGTTCGTTCATAACCCTTATTTTTTTGTGTATCTGCGTTTTCATTGAGCATCATCTTAATTTTACTCAGATTCATTTCCTGTAAAAAAAAAAATCTGCTTTTTCTATTCAAGCATTATACCATTAATGTTTATTCCTACATTTTCTCAATGAAAAAATTTAAAAACTTCTTCTAGAGATGCTATTGATAATTTAGGAAAGATGGAATTTCTGTCTAGCTCTTTTCTCAATCGAAATTTTCATCCTTTTTTGTAGTTTAGGATTACTGTACTGTCATACCCGTTTAGATGTATTTATGTGTTATAGCATAAGATTCATCTATTCCTTGTTTTTGAAGGGCTCCCATTACTTAGGTTTTAGTAGAATCAAAATCTTTCTCATAGTCTAAAAACGCAATACATATAGTGGTCTGTTAATCTTTCATGAAGCTGGTTAATTACACGGATATGGTCAGTTGTTGAATACCTGCTTCTAAAACCTGCCTGCTCTCTTAGTTGATAGACGTCCCGCTGTCTTTCTATTTGGCCTAATAAGATTTTTGTGAATATTTTATATATTATGGAGAGTAAACTTATTCGGTGATAATTTTTCATGTTTTTTGTGTCCCCTTTTTGTGAATTAGTATGATGATAAGTTTTTCTCAGCTGTACGTATAGAGCATTCTTGCTGACATTTTATGTAAAGTTCAGGGAGTTTTACTACTACCAAGTCTTCTCCATCTATTATTAAGTCAATTGGTAGGCCATCTTATTCTGCTGCTTCACCTCTTTTCATGCCTTTTAATGCTTTCGTTACCTACCCTACTGTTACTTTTGGTACCGGCTCAGGTGTTGAATTATTTCTGTTAGCAACGTCATTTCTTATACTGCTATTATATAGCATCTTTTGCAACTTTTATCACTCCATCTCTTTTTCTGATAATATTTCCATTTTCATCATTTAAAGCAGACATCTGTTGGCGCCTGGTTCCAAATATTCTTTTAATCAATTTTATATATAAATATATATATATATATATATATATATATATATATATATATATATATATATATATATATATATATATATATATATATATATATAGTTTGTCATTTAACGAAACATTTTGTTGAAAATTGATTTCTGAATATGTCCCCTTGAAATGCGTATAAAAGCAAATTGAAAAAGTTATATATACGGTAAATGCAATAAATTTATTATTCTCGCTAATCTTATAAATACCTTTTGTATGTATCTAATCATTGCTGCAAATTCAACAGTTGTTTTTTACCTGGCATTCGAGTGCTTGTGTCTGCTGATTATGAACTAAGAATAAATCAGCAATTAGGAATTTGTATGAGTTATTCAACATACGTTTTCGTCGAAGTGAGCTAAATTATTTCAGGAATAACTGTTTGCGTTTCACTTGGATATATTTATCCATTTATTCGTGATGTTACGTAGGAGGAGAATGAATCTCCAGATGATGCAAGAGAGATTTATTCTCATTTAAAGGATTACTTGGAAATACGGAACTATTTATCGCATTCCTCTTCCCAAATACTGAAAAGATTGGAATGACTTTATTAGTATTAACTTTACAAAACATTCTTTTTAGATATGATCTTATTGTCGAACAGTCTTAGCACTAGTAAGTCGTGATAATATGAAACCACTTTAATGAGGGAGGAAATTATATTATCTTAATTTGGTCTTAATTCCATCTTCTTGCCTGTTGTTTTTTTACTTGATTAAGGCTAGATCGAAAGTTACCTTTTCATTTAACTTTTAAATGATTAATATAGGAAATTATATTATCTTAATTTGTTCTCAATTCCATCTTTTTGACTGTTGTTTTTTTTATTTGATTAAGGTTAGATCGAAAATTACCTTTTCATTTAACTTAGTTTATATCTTAACGATTACTATTTTCTTTTATCCATTAATTTTGCCTCATCATTTCTTTCTCTCTCTGCATATTTCTATGCCAGCTACATAGGAAAGACTACCAATCTAACACGAATAGATTTAGGAAAAATTTGACTTACATTTCTAATGTAAAAAGTTACTTGTTTTATCCATTGCCACATTCTCTCTCTCTCTCTCTCTCTCTCTCTCTCTCTCTCTCTCTCTCTCTCTCTCTCTCTCTCTCTCTCTCTGAGCGACCTGGGGGAACCAAAACATAGAATAAGGCAATAAGGTAAGTCTCTCTCTCTCTCTCTCTCTCTCTCTCTCTCTCTCTCTCTCTCTCTCTCTCTCTCTCTCTCTCTCTCTCTCTTAGAACTTACTCGTATACCAAGGGAATTAAGATTGATCGATAAGTAATCTTATATATTCTTCTCATTACTTTATTACTTATTGGAATTTTTTTTTATAAGATTAAAAGGAGGATATGAACTTTGCCATCATTTAAGTATTTAAAAGAAATCTGTACAAATGTGTTTTTTACCATATTTATTCAAAACTGACCCTGGG
>NC_090740.1:131054360-131064360 GCF_036898095.1 Palaemon carinicauda | reverse complement strand
TTTAACGTCCCAAAGACTGAAAACTAGATGGTCTTTGATACATAACAAGAAGACAATCTTTCTACCTACTTATAAGTAGATTCCTGTTTTTGTCAACATTTTTCCACCTAATTTTTAAGTTCTTAAGAAGCTTATTCGCAATTTTTGTTGCTATAACGTTGTCACTTTCAATATATTTGATACTTCTAAGCGAAAAATTATATAGGCTAATCCCCCATCATTAAAATTATGCGTAAAACCATTTTTTACTAATTCACTTGCTTCGGTCAGGAGAACTTGATAATCCACACACACACACACACACACACACACACACACACACACACACACACACACACACACACACACACATATATATATATATATACATATATA
This sequence comes from Palaemon carinicauda, assembly GCF_036898095.1. Lineage (NCBI taxonomy): Eukaryota > Metazoa > Arthropoda > Malacostraca > Decapoda > Palaemonidae > Palaemon > Palaemon carinicauda. The sequence goes on along the minus strand of NC_090740.1, from coordinate 131,063,985 downwards.
TATATTATATTTATATATATTATATTTATATATATTATATTTATATATATGTGTGTTCATCTTGCAATTAAAATATATTTGTAAAATGAGAAATTCTATAGCTTAGTAATAATTCTATATCTAACACTTATTTTTTATGAATACCTTTTTCCATTCTTTTCTTAATCTTCATGCTCATAGTAGAATAAGTTGCAGCAATTAGCCAAAGGTATATTATAGTGGTGATTATTATAAAATTAACTACCATTTGGCACCACTACCAATCTTTGTAAAGCTTTGCAATTTTTGTGCCTTATTATGAACTTTTATGTTAGTGAAAATATTTAGTAAGTTACGGATGACTTATTAGATATAAAAGTTATAACATATTTGGCTGGAAAATATTGCCCACTACTTTTATAGTATTCAGTAATGTAAATAATAAAATAGAAATATAAGTGTTCTTTGTAACACACCTTTCACAAACAGTACCTAAAGAACAGTAACAATTATTTGTATACGAAAGCAGCGAGAAACCAAGAGGAAATCGTTCAATCCTCTTTTAACAAGTGAACATCTGAGAATAATAGAGTTGGTCATGATATATAACGTTGCATTCCTTTAGGCCTAATATATTATGTACTTTTGATTTTATAATGGCCAAAGTAATAGTGAAAGATCAAAAACTTCATTGTGTTCACATGCTAGCCTACTGTGCCATGGCATCATTTGTCTCTTGATCGATGAACTCCTTCATGATGATTATAGTACACTGATGTCTTCTTCTTTTCCGTCTTTGCCTTCAGCTTTTCCCATTCCTATATAGGGTCGCTGTTTCTAGTCGGCATTCTCCATCTTCCTCTGTCCTGTACATCCTGTTCTCTTAGACCCTTTTCCTTTATGTCATTCAATAATGACATAAAATTTGGAAATCAAATCGCCCGAAATTACTTATAAAAATCAGACTATATATCAGTTTAGTGAGATCGGTGTTACTCGATGTACATGAGTCATGGTATGACAATGAAACAATATCCAATAGATTCCCATCTGAATTTGTTGGACAGAACATTCATTTCATTCTACCTTGTTTTGAGTATTGTTCTCCTGTCTGGTGTTCAGCTGCTGATTCTCATCTTAATTTGTTGGACAGAAACTTACGGTCTATTAAATTTCTTATTCCTGATCTAGATATTAATCTTTGGCACCGTCGTGCAATTCGTTCATTATACATGTTGCATAAGATTTTTCATAACTCTGACCACCCTTTACATTCAGATCTTCCAGGACAATTCCATCCTGTTCGTAATTCTAGGCAGGCAGTAAATTCTAATAGCCAGGCCTTCTCCATCGTGAGGCTCAGTACTACACAGTATTTTAGAAGTTTTATTCCAGCTGTGACCAAGTTGTGGAATGATCTTACTAATCGGGTGGTTGAGTCAGTAGAACTTCCAAATTTCAAAGTTGCAGCAGATGTTTTTATGTTGAACAGGCTGACATAAGTTTTTTTATAGTTTATATATGACATATCTATTTTGACGTTGTGACTGTTTTTAGAATGATTTATTGTTAATTTGTTCTCATTATTTTATTTATCTATTTCCTTATTTCCTTTACTCACTGGGCTATTTTTCCCTATTGGAGCCCATGGAGTTATAGCATCTTGCTTTTCCAACTAGGGTAGTAGCTTGGCTAGTAATAATAATAATAATAATAATAATAATAATAATAATAATGATTTAGTAGATTGGTGATAAAAGCCCTGAAGGATATTGTGAGTTAAATGACAGGACAGGATTAGAAACGAAACTATAAGAGATTACTCGAGTACCATATGTGGATGAGATCATGGTGAGGAGTAGATGGAGATGGTTTGAGCATGCTCTTCGCACTCCCCGAGAGAGATTAGTTCACCAAACGTTCAGTTAGGCTCCGCAAGGCACTAGCAGAGTTGGAAGACCCAGACCTAATGGCTGAGGACTATGAAGCGCGAAGTAGGAGATGATGAATGGAGAAGTATTGTTTTAAAAGCTCAAGATAGAGACGACTGGCGAAATCTAACCGAGGCCCTTTGAGTCAATATGCGTAGGAGGAGATGATAATGATGGTGATGATGATGATTCAATAATTTATCTTTCCACCTGAACTTTGACCTTTCCCTTCCAGTACACCGATGTAAGAAACGTAAATGACCCCTGGCACGCTACTAAGCATTGTCATGCGACTCCGTGACCCGCATGCTTACGAACCCCATACTGTTCGAGCACTTTCATCTTGTGACACTAGGCAATGTTTTGAGATAGGAGAATGATAGGGGCTATTGCTACATAAGCGAAACTTATGGAGACGGTTAACGTAATTAATTGTCTCTTTCGCACTATAGATGCAAAGACAACCAGATGTTGGCAATATGTATTTGTTTGTTGGTTATTATTATTATTATTATTATTATTAGTAGTAGTAGTAGTAGTAGTAGTATCTAAGCTACGACCTTAGTTGAAGAAGCAGGATGCTATAAGCCCAAAGGCTCCCCGATGAAAAATAGCCTTAAGAAGGATCCAACTATTCGGTAAACAGCGAAATATTTGTTTTCTGCTTTCGGTAGTGTCCTTAAGTCACGGCGTTTTGAAGCAGTCCTGAATTATTGTAGGGTTATGCATGACTAAAGAATGACGCCGAAAAATGTTTATATATAGAACTAAAACAGATGTTTCAGATAAGACAAGATAACCTCGACTGTAAGTAAGACTTTCCTATAAAAGATTGTTTGAACCGCAATCGCCTGCGAGTCATACACGGTCATATACTCCCTGTGGCGCCGAAAACAGTCTCCTACTGGGTACGAGGATGTACCCGGGAATGTATCTTGAAGGAGGAGAACGACCTCACGGAAGGAAGAAAAGAATCACAGGTGTGAGCACATGGCTCGGGCTGGGTCTTCCGGTCATGATCCCGAGAGGGGAGGAGGCAGGGCCCAGCAATGCTGCTGGTGCCGTCGAGGTAGTGGATAGCGGGGGAGGTGCGGGAGATGGATGGTGAGAGGGAGGAGGAGGGGGGTGGAAGACTGTATGGGGTCACACATGCTCTCGCACCGGGGCGAAGGGAGAGAGGGGCGTGGTTATAGGAAGGTGGAATGGGCGACTTGACTTGGGTGGTGGTAGTTGATGGCGTCGCCCCCTAAGAACTAGAGGGGTTGGGGAGGTGCCGAGAGAGAGAGAGAGAGAGAGAGAGAGAGAGAGAGAGAGGTGTGTTGTGGGTAGAGTGAGCGTTTGGTGTGTATGAGTGTGTGCCGAGGGTCAGTCGTATACCGTTCAGTCCCGTGTTGGCAGTGGTGGAGGTGAGGGTCCACAGCGCAAGTCCCAACTCCCGTCTTCACTCGCTCACTCCAACTCCGACATCATCTCCTAAACGATAATATTTGCTTCCATTAAAGCTTTTCCCTTACTGAAAAGTAGAAATATACTTCACCTAGAACTTCCACGGAGGGCTGACTGCACTGGTCATGCTCTCCTGACAATTTTTTACCCCTTTTTACACCCAATAAAAACTTTTTTTTTTCCCCTAACTTCCCCTCCCTAGATAGAAGAGGAGCAAACTGTCAGAGGTTATCTCGTCAATTGTCTTTCAAAACAATTCCACAACGTTGACTTACTACTTCTTCCTCCACTCCTACTATTAACAAGAGACTCTCTGGCGCCAAAAATATAAAAAAAAAAACCCTTCCCCTTTGACTTCTGTTCAAAACTCCCCCCCAACTAACCCGACCCTTTGCGACGTATTACAAATCGGTGAGAGAAGAAGAGAAATACAGAAGTGTTGTGGCATTTAACCTTTGTAATCGGAAGAGAGAGAGACAGACAGAGAGAATCTTATTTTTCCCTTTGGTTGTTCCTCCTCCGCATTCTCCTCCCACGACAGAATTGGATAACGGCAAGGAGGAGGAAATAAAAAAAAAAAGGGGCGAAGAGGAGCCGAATCTCTCGGAGAGGTTCTGGCCCCCCTCCCGCCTTGGCACTGTCGCCGACACTTGGAGTAGCCGCCGTCAGATAGGTAAGTGTTCTTCGAGATGACGATGATAATGGTGATGATGTTCATGTTGGGGCAGATCATGATTGACATCTTGATTGTGTGTAATTTTTATTTATTTATTATTTTAAGTTTATTAGACGTAGGGTGTTATTTGCTGTTTCTTAGGGGTTATCCGTTTTCTGCATTTTGATGTTGAAACTTTTTGTATTAAATGATTTGTTTTTTACTAAATTTTTGAGCAGAATGTTTTCATGTGATAAGGCCTTTCATAATTATTAATATATATATATATATATATATATATATATATATATATATATATATATATATATATATATATATATATATATATGTATGTATGTATATAAAATACACTTTACGTATGTGTGAGAGTATGTATTTGTTGTGTATGCATATGTATGTATGTATGTGTATATATATATATATATATATATATATATATATATATATATATATATATATATATATATATATATATATATATATATATATATATATGTGTGTGTGTGTGTGTGTGTGTATAATCAATGTGTTTATCCATTTATTCATCGCTACTTGTGCCAAGACGTAGCTTTAAACATCATCAATTAACTGCCCCATATGAGTTTCCTTTTGAAGTTCCTATTCCACTACGGGAAAACGTATAATGAATGCTCCACGCACCGAATAATGTCACAGTTCACTTCATTCAAATGCTTCCGTTTTAGGAAAATGCAAGAACTAAATATATAAATAAAAGAATTCACGTTTTACTCTTCCGGCCGAAACGCACCGATGACCTCTATGCTCTGTGCGTCGCTGTAAGTAACTTGTTAGGTCATGCGTTCGTTTGTGTAATGTCGCTTTTGCCTTGTTGTGTCGTTTGCGTTCTCGGGTGTCGATTACCTGGATCCATTCCTTAAGTTTCCTGGATGTTAGGATTACTGATGTTGAAAAATAGGAGAAAAATGAAAATGGGTATTTCACATTAATCGCACTTTTAACATTAGTGATATTTCATCAAGTTTACTGATGTTGAAAAAAAGAAAAATAGGTAGTTCAAAAACATGAAAATGGTTATTTCACATTAATCGCACATTTAACATTAGTGATTTTTCAAGTTTACTGATGTTGAAAAAAGACAAATAGGTAGTTTAAAAAATCAAAATGGGCATTTTACATTAATCGCAAATATAACATTAGTGATTTTTCCTCAAGTTTACTGATGTTGAAAAAAAGAAAAATAGGTAGTTAAAAAAAATGAAAATGGGTATTTCACATTAATCGCACATTTAACATTAGGGATATTTCCTCAAGTTTACTGGTGTTGAAAAAAGGAAAAAAAAAAATCAAAATGGGTAGTTTGCATTAATCGCATATTTAACATTGGGTATTTATTCATCAAGTGTCCTGGATGTTAAGATTACTGATGTTGAAAAATGAAAAAAAAAAATGGGTAGTTTACATTTATCGTATGTTTAACATTGGATATTTTTCCTTAAGTTTCCTCGATGTTTAAGGTTACTGATGTTGAAAAATGAAAAAAATAAATATATAAATGGGTAGTTTACATTTATCGTATATTTAACATTGGGTATTTTTCCTTAAGTTTCCTCGATGTTAAGATTACTGGCGTTGAAAAACTAAAAATGGGTTTATTGCATTAATAGCATATTCAACATTGCTTGGGGACTTTAACTTGAGTTTGTCGGATGTTATAGTTACAGGTGATGATGTTTTTTTTCAAATTAAGATAGGTAATTAACATTAATAGTATATATAACGTTCCTTGGGGATTATTTGCTTTTTTCTGTATGTTAAGAATTCTAATGCCTTAAGCAATATACATCAATTGAATAAATATCTAAAGATGGTATTATTATTATTATTATTATTATTATTATTATTATTATTAACTAAGCTACAACCTTAGTGGGAGAAGCAGGATGCTATAAGCTCCAATAGGGATGATAATGACAAATGAGTTATATTTATAACTTTTAATCTTGTAAGCTTTCATTTTTTTATATTTTACTGATAAGCAGAACAAGTAATGCACCTTTTATCTTTACCAGATGAACAATACACGTCAAGTTAAAAAGAAATAATAGAAAACCTTTAATTGTTGCTTGAATAATCATTATTGTTCACAAAGGCGGTGAACCAATAACAGAACTAATTGCTCGTTAACCACTTCTACTACGCAGACAAGTCGTTCTAAGACTCGATTGCCAAAGAATCACAGCCGCCAGATCGTAATCTACCTATTAAAAGAAGTTTTTTGTTTACCGATAATAAAATACAAACGATAATAATGAAATCTACGTCCTTTTCGTGAACAAAATGTCTGAAGGAAGACTGTAATGTTATCCTTTTGTTATGATTTAGATATAAGGAATTTTAACCAACCCTAACTATTTGTACAAAATTTATTGTATGGCATCGAAATCGTATTGAACAGTAAGCGAAAGAGCCTCTGCAGTTTTAATAGAGTATTGTTTGTTACCGAAAATAAAATACAATCGATAGTAATGAAATCCACGCCCTATTCTTGAACAAACTGTCTGAAGCAACACTATTACTATCCTTTTCTTATGAATTAAATCTGAGGAATTTTAACGAACCTTAACTATTTGCACAAAATCTATTGTATGGCAACGAAATTGTATTGAACAATTAGCTAAAGAGCCTCTGCAGTTTTAATAAAATATTGGCCTGGTATCTTGAGCATTTACATCGAAGACTCTGTTCTTACAGCAATGCAGCGGCGCTGACGCCAAAGATTGCCACTAGCGACTGCAATTCGCTAAAGCCCGAGTCCAGACTAGACGCCTCGACGGACAGGCTGGTCCCTTAGACATCTCATTGTAATGGAAAAGACATTTTAGTGCATGTGCCAGACCTTTGAAAAAGCGTGACTTCACACACAACATATAAATGGGTTGATTAAAATATTAGCTGATTGTTTTTTTTTTTTTTTTTTTTTCAGAATGAAAATCATTTAGAGATTTGATAGTTTATCTAGTGCATGTGCCAGACCTTTGAAAAAGCGTGACTTCACACACAACATATAAATGGGTTGATTAAAATATTAGCTGATTGTTTTTTTTTTTTTTTTTTTTCAGAATGAAAATCATTTAGAGATTTGATAGTTTATCTAGTGCATGTGCCAGACCTTTGAAAAAGCGTGACTTCACACACAACATATAAATGGGTTGATTAAAATATTAGCTGAATATTTTTTTTTTTCAGAGTTAAAACCATTTAGAAATTTGATAGTTAATCTGGTGCCTTTGCCAGACCTTTTAAAAAGCGTGACTTCACACAAAACATTAGAATATTAGCTGATTATTTTTCTTTTTCAGAGTGAAAACCATTTAAAAATTCGATTATTTTTATGGGAATGAATTTTTTATTTATTTTAATTGTAATTAACATAATCTTTTTGTTAAGTAATAACTTTTAGGCCTTTAATGATACCTTAGATTTTATTTTTGAACACATAAGTATTGATCATATTTTCAACGATATTTGAAAAGAAAATATCTAAACTACGCCATATTCGATTTCATTTCCTTTAAACAATTATAGATCTAATATCAGAATAAAGTACAATATATCTAGAGTCTCTATTATACATTTTACTTATTTCTCACTAAGATATCACTTATCAATTCGATATACACGCTATTTGCTTGTGTGCGTTGAGTGCGGAGGTTTCTGGCAGAATAATTTTGAAAAATAAGTGTGTTTAGAATATAAGTTTACATGAAACAAGATATAAATGTCATCGGTGGATTTAATCCGGCATATTAGCTCTCTCTCTCTCTCTCTCTCTCTCTCTCTCTCTCTCTCTCTCTCTCTCTCTCTCTCTCTCTCTGTATATATATATATATATATATATATATATATATATATATATATATATATATATATATATATATATCTCACGTGTAAATACATATGTAATATAATTATATGCCTATAAATACTTAATGTACTGTGTGTTTATATATATATATATATATATATATATATATATATATATATATTTATACATATATATACATATATATATATATATATATATATATAATAGTTCTTTCGTATTCGTTCGGTTACTTTTGAAACTCGAATTATACATTTAATCCTAAACTGGAAGTTATTTATATTTGGCGAAGTTCATATTACATTGTCACTTGCTAAAAATTAAACTAAATAAATTAGTTCTCTTATTATTGATAATTTCCGTTATAACAGATGAATTTGTGCATTTATTCATCTTTTTATAATTGTTATATCACTTGTATATTTTATCGAATTTATATTGATATTTTCGTGCTTATCTACTTTCTAAAACTGACAGCGGAGTGAAAACGGTTTCCTTTTTACGTAAAAATAATCATAATCATCAATGGCATTATTTCTATTGTCAGTGTATGTGTGAGAGAGAGAGAGAGAGAGAGAGAGAGAGAGAGAGAGAGAGAGAGAGAGAGAGAGAGAGAGAGAGAATCTGATGTTAGTTTAGTACCTATCAAATAAGGCTTTCTCTCTCATCCTATCTGAAAATAGATGACATTAACGTTCTGTTGATTTTTTATTTTTGTAATTTTGTGAATGTTGTTATTTTACCATTTCATGTTCGTAAGTTACAAAAAATTGTGTATTAAGCCGGAGCTTACAATCCTGATGACATTGAAAGCTTTTTTTGAACTTTACTATCAAACACATGTATATGTATATACGATGTGTTTATATGTTAATAGTTATGTGTTTTTTTAATACAGAATTCCTGTCAAAGAAGGGGCAACTCCAAAGAAAAACAAACGCATTAGATAGATCGATAGATTTTTATTGACCACAAATTCTACATTAAAAATTACAATAAACATTATTACATATTAACATGCATCTATTATACAAATCGGGATATTTACATTATTCTATAATGAATGTAGTCCATGAAATTACAGGATTTATAATAGTTCCTTAGCATATATCACAATTAAAATCATTAAATATATTTCCCATAAATCACTTTTAACGTAAAATTAAAAATTACTATTAAACCAAAGAACATTGCCTTTCTCCCTCTGTGTGTGTGTGTGTGTGTGTGTATGTGTGTGTGAAGCGCTTTAATATAATGTTCAATGTACATCGCCGGAACGAAATAAAAATATGTAACAATCAATATATCGAGAAATATTAATATGTTTTAATACGGTGATAACGAACGATTTGATAACATATTTCCGCAAAGTTTTCATGATCCATAAATGTATTAATTACTTTCGTTGTCATGATTGGTAAGTGTTTACCATATTTACATGACGATCCCCCTCCCCCCCCCATCTCTGTCTGCCCGATAGGCACGGCCTCATGATGTAAATACGGTAAATTATGATATTGTTAATTCATAAAAAGTGAAGAGTCTTTTTGGTCATTTCGAATTTGATAATTGAGTTATCTTCCTTTTGAGGTTTGATTTGAATATCAATTCCTGTGAAGGTGTTTTGGTATTTGCAGTCTTCCGTTATCAAGTTTAATTTTTCTCTTGTTTTCCGGCATTTATTGGTATTTAGACAGATAGGGATTAAAAGGGACTATTTTTATTTAT
>NC_090740.1:131041860-131051860 GCF_036898095.1 Palaemon carinicauda | reverse complement strand
TTGTCCCCTCCCCCAGACTTTCCTGAAGACTTTATCATTTCCCAGTCAGTTATCGAGGTTTGAATAATGAAAAAAAAAAGTGTTAGTCTGCAGAAAATTATTTTCTGACCAAATATAATCTCAACCGGGACACATTTGTAATAATATACGTGTCCTTACAAAAAAGGTAATGGTGTATACCTTGATATATTTTTTTTTTTTTTGTAATTGTAATCAATGAACTAAATTGGCATCTGGAACCTTCTTTGTGGCACTTGGCAATTGCATTGTGAACAGCTCTGGGAGAACCTTATCACTCTCTCTGCCAAAATCTCGCATTTTCGGGAAATATGATCCGAAAGGAAAAGAAACGAGCCTCTGTGTAATAAAATAAACGCGGGAAAATAACTAGGGTAATGAAATGACCTTATATTGAGGACTGAAATTGAAAACATTTTTTTCTGGCCGTGCAAGAGTGAGTTCGCTGGTATATATGAATTTATAATATCAGTTTTTAATTGCGACTGCTGGTTCGGTGTGCTAGAGTTTATTAAAAAAAAGAAGGGTGGGTAAATAAATGTTTTATTTCATCATTACCTGGCGAAATAGCCTCATGTATATGCAGTCCATATTCGGAGGCAAGCAAAAAAAAATGGATTGGAAAACTAGTGGAAGACATACAGAAATAAAACCTCATCCGATTGCTCTTTGGAATGTTCTGTGTGGTGTGGAATTAGATTCTCCTCTCTCTCTCTCTCTCTCTCTCTCTCTCTCTCTCTCTCTCTCTCTCTCTCTCTCGTAATGGGAGAGATTAGTACTGATTTGTTATGTGATAAGAATTCGCTAATGACCAGGTCTACTTATGGCGATTATCCGAGAGAAACATGCAGTGAGGAAAGAAAGAAAGAACATTGACATAAAAAGTACAATGGAAAAAAAAATCACTTTCAGATGTGGCAGCTTAGAGAGAGAGAGAGAGAGAGAGAGAGAGAGAGAGAGAGAGAGAGAGAGAGAGAGAGAGAGAGAGAGATAATCGTTTGGTAGAATGGGAGGTTTTGATTTTAAAGTGGCTAGGGAGGATAGGCATTAAGTTGTTTTACATGGGAACAACATGGCTGGATTGTGGAGGATTACATTATAATTTTTTGTTAATGATCATCATCTTTTTTTAATAAGGTTGATAATCTATTGCCAAGTTTTTATAGTTTATTTAGGAAATAATTGTTTTAATGTTTCTGTTTTTAAAATATTTTATTGTTCCTTGTTTCAACTCCTCACTGGGCTATTTTCCCTTTTGGGGCCCCTGGGTTTATAACATCCTGCTTTTCCGACTAGGGTTGTAGCTTAGCAAGTAATAATAACAACAATAATATATTATATTTAAAATATCAGATACTTATGGTGATGTTTTATATATCATAATCCAGTAATTAGAATGTTTTATGTAGTGTATTTTACGTTTCCCGACTTCATTCGTTCATTTTTAAATATAAAATCTTAAAAGATTATGTTAATATTGAACTTATATGGACATCTAAAGTGTCTCAAGCCACTTGCTGTAATATATTACAAATATATACCTTAAGATGGTCTCTTTAGATATAGTAATTAATTTACTGGTGCATTAAGGTGTGAATTATATCTGTTTAACAATAATGTAAAAGATTTGAAACAATTATTCAACCATAACAAGTACAATTTACGTTGTTATTTTTTAGCTACTTTTCTATCTTTATAGTATTGTAATATATATATATATATATATATATATATATATATATATATGTGTGTGTGTGTGTGTGTGTGTGTGTATATATATATATATATATATATATATATATATATATATAGATATATATAGATATAGATAGATAGATAGGTAGATATATGTATGTATATATAGATATATGTATATATATATGTGTATATATGTGTGTAAATATATTATATATATATATATATATATATATATATATATATATATATATATATATATGTATATATGTATATATAGGTGTGTGTGTATTAATATATGTATAAATGTGTGTGTATTATTGTATGTATGTAAGTGTGTAAGTATGAATGGATGTGTCCTTGAGTAAGAAATGTTTTACGAACAGCAGCAGGCTAATTATATTTTCCTGTTTTTCATGCTACTGAAGTTTAATCTAACATTGTTTGATGTTTCAAAATATTTTTGTTATCTTACAGAATACTTCCCATTTTTCCCCAGTCAGAAAATTGGATCTCACTCAGGAGATTTTGCGATAACACTTGATAATGTTGGACCTTTGAAGTCAAGACAAGAGGGAGAATAGACAAAGTAGAATATTAAATTATGATAGAAATATATTTTTATCTATACATGGGCTAAATTAACTATAATTAACGTTTATATCTTCGAATTATTTAACTGGATTTTATTAATCGTTTGGGATGTTAGTCGCTTACAAGAATGATGCTAGTTTGAAACATTATTACCTCCGCCAAATAAGTTGGAAGGAGTTTACTTTTTACCCCCGGTTTATGTGTTCGTTTGTGAACAGCTTCCTAACCCCAATGTTAATCGTAGAGTAATGAAACTTGCAGGGATTAACCTTCATGTGAAAAGCTGTAATTGATTAAATTTTGGAAGGTCAAGATCAAAGGTCAAGGTCACGGTCAAGCAAAATTTCCAATTCACGTAATCAGCCATAAGTTTGGACATCGTTGTCACAGAGACTTCGAACTTGGGCCATATTTGAGTGTATGAATTTCCACGCCAATTAATACATGTTAATGTAAAGGTCAAGGTCGAACAAAAGGTCGAGAAATAAGCTGCCGCGGCGGAGGTTTGCGTACTACTGAGTACCCCTCCAGTTATTATTATTATTATTATTGTTGTTGTTTTTATTTTTATTATTTTTACTATAGTTATTTGTTTAGATGCCTCACGTGGCATATACCAACAAAATTGTAATAATGACGACTTCTTTTCAACTATTTTCAATTGATTATTAGTAAAAATTATATACGAGAAATAAAAGCTATAATAGCTGATAGGGTCTCTGTAGGACTAAAATCAATCGAGAGGAAATAAGTGTATTAGTTGAATATTAAAGTTAAGGATTTAGACATAAATAGTTGAATATTTTTTAAGTTTACGTTCTGTTTAAAATGGCAAGGTTGTATCAATGCGACTCGGGTAATAATATTATTTGACTTTTTCGGGGTAAATTTACTATAGAAGAAAATTTCATGATAATAATAATAATAATAATAATAATAATAATAATGAGCTATTATTATTATCATTATCATTATTATTATTATTATTATTATTATTATTATTATTATTATTATTATCATTATTATTATTATTAATATTTCAAATAATACTATCATTACTGAGAAAGGAGAACATTTACAAGTCACATTTCCTTACAAAATACATTATCACCAGTGAAAACTTTATATATATATATATATATATATATATATATATATATATATATATATATATATATATATATATATATATATACGTGTGTGTGTATGTTATTTTGTGTATGTGTGCACGTCTATTTTATGTAATTTAACGGCGTTCCTTGAAATTAAATGTTTAGTTATATCTGTAGTTATATTTTTAATAAAAATAATCATCTGTTATTTTCTGAGAGATAAGACAAACCAACAGTCACAGACACATCCATTTTGAGTGCTAAAGGTTCTATAATATTTATTGATAATAAACGCCCATACAAAAGGCTCATTGGTGATGCATCAAACTCCTGAATACACACCCGAGATCTTCCTGGATATTGATATACTTAACAGTATGTCATTAATACCATATATCACAAACCTTTCTAGACATGTTTTTATGTTGACCAGGCTGACATGAGTCTTTTTATTGTTTATATATGACATTTTTGTTTTTGACGTTGTTATTAGTTTATATAGGATATATCTGTTTTGACGCTGTTACTGTTTTTAGAAGGATATATTGTTAATTTATTCTCATAATTTATTTATTTCCTTATTTCCTTTCCTCACTGGGTTATTTTACCCTGTTGGAGCCCTTGGGCTTATAGCATCTTGCTTTTCCAACTAGGGTTGTAGCTTGGCTAATAATAATAATAATAATAATAATAATAATAATAATAATAATAATAATGATAATTCCTCTCATAGTTGCCTAGCACCTCTGAATTTTTTCATATGCACAAATTACCTAAAATACTTTAATTAACCCTTTCATTTACACTAACCCTTACCCCACTTTTATATATTTTCTTAAATTGTTTGTCATTTCTTTCTATAACACTAATTTTACACAAATACTACATTTCAAGAGGTACAATTTTGAATTATTCAGCAGGTACTGTTCCCTACCACGAGGGAGAATTGCCATTAAAAAGCATTCTTCCTTCCTATATATTCTATGACTCGCCACATCTCCCATCTTGCCATCATTCTTTCTCCGTCTCTATTAACATTCATAGATCCTTCTTCCTGGCGGCTACTTCAAAGTTATGTAAGGTAATTGAAACTAGCAGCGGCCGTGGAGATCGCAAGCGGTACTACCTAGACGCTGCTGGCCTATGAAATTTACGGCGCCTTGTGATTCTAAAGAGCTATGGTTTTTATTTTGACTGGGCGGACAATACTACCTTGGGTCCTTCTCTCTGGTTACGGTTCATTTTCACTTTGCCTACACACACACACAGCGAAAAGTCTGGCCCATTCTTTATTTATTCACCTCTGTCCTCATACACCTGACAACACTGAGATTACCAAACAATTCTTCTTCACCCAAGGGGCTACTGCACTGTAATTGTTCAGTGGCAACTTTCCTCTTGTTAGGGGTAGAAAAGACTCTGTTTGCTATGGTAAGCAGCTCTTCTAGAAGAAGGACACTCCAAAATCACTGTTCTCTAGTCTTGGGTATTGCCTTACCCTCTGTACCATGGCCTTCCACTGTCTTAGGTTAGAGTTCTCTTGCTTGAGGGTACACTCGAGCACACTCTCCTATCTTATTTCTTTTCCTCTTGTTTTCTTAAAGTTTTTATAGTTTATATAGGAGATATTTATTGTTGTTACTCTTCTTAAGATGTTTTATTTTCCTTTTTTCCTTTCCTCACTGAGCTATTTTCCCTGTTGGAGCCCCTGGGCTTATAGCATCCTGCTTTTCCAGCTAGGGTTGTAGCTTAGTAAGTAATAATAATGATAATATAGATAGCTTGATAAGGTAAAGGAGGATTTGAAGATGAGGATTTTGTGGGAGGAAGATGCTCTCTATTGGAATAGTTTCATGAAACTCATTAAGGCAACTGCCCCTCTTTGTTAGAGATAGCATTGTGGATGAATAAGAGCGAGTCTGTATTGTTACTACTTATATATATATATATATATATATATATATATATATATATATGTATATATATGTGTGTATATATATATGTGTGTGTGTATATATATATATATATATATATATATATATATATATATAGTTATGTAAATATGTATGTATGTGTATATATATATATATATATATATATATATATATATATATATATATATATATATGTGTGTGTGTGTGTGTGTGTATTCATTTAAACCATTTAGATTACAATACGGTACATTCAACATTCATCATTATAGTGTAGTGATTTAACAAGAAAACATTCGGTCATGTGATAATGATTAATTGAAGCCTCCTTACCTGATGTAATTTGTCTCTCCCGGGAATAAAACTTGCCATGAAAAAACTTTGTCATTGCTTAGATTCTTTGGTCAGGCAAAACAGATACCTCTCCCTGTGTAGAATTTCTTTCTGTAGCCAGGAAGGCGGCAGTTAACATTTCTATAGGGGAGTAGGGGAAAATGTCAATAATTGTCATTTACCAGTCATTTACTAATGATGAGAATTATCAAGAGCCCTTTACCAGTCATTTACCAATGATGAGAATTATCAAGAGCCCTTTACCAGTTATTTACCAATGATGATAATTATCAAGAGCCATTTACCAGTCATTTACCAATGATGAGAATTATCAAGAGCCATTTACCAGTCATTTACCAATGATGAGAATTATCAAGAGCCATTTACCAGTCATTTACCAATGATGGTAATTATCAAGAGCCATTTACCAGTCATTTACCAATGATGAGAATTATCAAGAGCCATTTACCAGTCATTTACCAATGATGGTAATTATCAAGAGCCATTTACCAGTCATCTACCAATGATGGTAATTATCAAGAGCCATTTAACAGTCATTTACCAATGATGAGAATTATCAAGAGCCATTTACCAGTCATCTACCAATGATGGTAATTATCAAGAGTCATTTACCAGTCATTTACCAATGATGGTAATTATCAAGAGCCATTTACCAGTCATTTACCAGTGATGAGAATTATCAAGAGCCATTTACCAGTCATTTACCAGTGATGAGAATTATCTAGAGCCCGCAATACTCAAAATTGCTTTACAATCTCGTTAAACACACATATACCACTCGCAAATTTAGTGGGGGGGGGGAGAAAAAGGTTGTATTTACGAATTATTGAACTTTGTTTTTTTATGTTAAACTGAAGAGTAGGTTGTCAAGTATTCCGATCTTAGAACCTACTGACATTTAATGCTTCATGAACGCGAGCAGAGATAATGCCGGATGTGAAGGTCACACTTTTTATAATTTCAGTCATGTTGATGTAAGAAAATTCTAATGTATAGGCTATGTAATGTTTTTTCTTATGAGATACTGTTATTATTATTATTATTATTATTATTATTATTATTATTATTATTATTGTTATTATTTTTTTTTTTTTATTAATTTTATGGTTATTATTTTTATTATTATTATTATTATTATTATTATTATTATTATTTATTATTGAATTGTGCTTTTAATTGATTGATTAATTACAGGGAGTCACAAAGGTTTTGTAATGAAAACACCCTTCTAGGTAAAATGTGAAAAACAGTGTCCATTTTAGATAGTGATTATTGTCTACATTTATCAACAGTTTGTGTCCAGAAGTGAATGACTTTAGGATGTTAAATTAATGATTTTCATTGTAAATACTGAATAGTTGTTTCGTCTGAACTTCCGCCAGATACAAATCTTTCTACGCTTGATTGTCGTATGTCCTTTCCTTTGGGAACTGTATCAAGATTTTTTTTTTTTTTTTTTTTTTTTTTTTTTTTTTTTTTTTTTTTTTCAAACACCCTCGTTCCACGAGGAGCACAAGAAATTAGTATTAGATTTTGGACTTAGATAAAATGTGAAAACAAAATATATCTTTTTTTCCGGCATTGGAATTACGATATTAACTAATTCGGCTGCTGTAAACTGCATAAGATTTCAAGTACTTTGTAATGATTTATCGTCTTCCCTGAGATTTCATATCTCGTAGAGGTGTGTAATGAGATAGAATAATCCTTTGAAAAAATGAATTAGGACAATTCCAAAGTCGAACGGGCTGGACGACGGGCGTGAAGGGATTCGATTTCGTTCAGAGATGAATCTGAATGGCATAACGAGATTATCTACCTCTTGACCGATATGGACTTGATCATAACTGACGTTCGATATGGTGTAGCCCATTGTAGGCCTATCTCCATATCTATAGCCGTTCATGTACCCCCCTTGTCATGTAGACCTTCAATAAAGGGTGTGGACGGTTGGACTCCGGGATTCATTTAATTTGATGCGATCATACAACCCTGGCGGATTTAGTGAAATGGCTAAGATGAAGGATCTGGGCAGTACTTGCTAGTATCAATTTACAAGTTACTGTGATTGGTACAAAGGACTGCACGGTTATTGCTAGTATCAATTTACAAATTACTGTAATAGGCTGCTAGTTTTCTGTACAAGGAACAGAGAGGTTATTACTTGTATTAATTTACAAATTACTACGATAGGCTGCTACTTTTCAGAGAGGTTATTACTTGTATTAATTTACAAATTACTACGATAGGCTGCTACTTTTCAGAGAGGTTATTACTTGTATTAATTTACAAATTACTACGATAGGCTGCTACTTTTCAGAGAGGTTATTACTTGTATTAATTTACAAATTACTACGATAGGCTGCTACTTTTCAGAAAGGTTATTACTTGTATTGATTTACAAATTACGATAGGCTGCTACTTTTCCCTACAAGGAACTGGGCGGTTGTTGCTTACATCAATTTACAATTTACTATGATAAGTTACTACTTTCCTGTACAAGGAACTGACCGGTTATTGCTTGTATCAATTTACAAGTTACTGTGATAGTCTGCTACTTGTCTCTACGAGAACTGAGCGGTTATTGCTTGTATCAATTTATAATTACTGTGATAGGGTACTTCTTTTCTTGTACAAATAACTGAGCGGTTATTGCTTGTATCAATTTACAATTACTGTGATAGGGCACTTCTTTCCTGTACAAATAACTGAGCGGTTATTGCTTGTATCAATTTACGATTACTATGATAGGGTACTTCTTTTCCTGTACAAATAACTGAGCGGTTATTGCTTGTATCAATTTACGATTACTGTGATAGGGCACTTCTTTCCTGTACAAATAACTGAGCGGTTATTGCTTGTATCAATTTACGATTACTATGATAGGGTACTTCTTTTCCTGTACAAATAACTGAGCGGTTATTGCTTGTATCAATTTACGATTACT
Organism: Palaemon carinicauda; assembly: GCF_036898095.1. Lineage (NCBI taxonomy): Eukaryota > Metazoa > Arthropoda > Malacostraca > Decapoda > Palaemonidae > Palaemon > Palaemon carinicauda. The sequence goes on along the minus strand of NC_090740.1, from coordinate 131,043,209 downwards.
GTGATAGGGTACTTCTTTTCCTGTACAAATAACTGAGCGGTTATTGCTTGTATCAATTTACGATTACTGTGATAGGGTACTTCTTTTCCTGTACAAATAACTGAGCGGTTATTGCTTGTATCAATTTACGATTACTGTGATAGGGTACTTCTTTTCCTGTACAAATAACTGAGCGGTTATTGCTTGTATCAATTTACGATTACTGTGATAGGGTACTTCTTTTCCTGTACAAATAACTGAGCGGTTATTGCTTGTATCAATTTACGATTACTGTGATAGGGTACTTCTTTTCCTGTACAAATAACTGAGCGGTTATTGCTTGTATCAATTTACGATTACTGTGATAGGGTACTTCTTTTCCTGTACAAATAACTGAGCGGTTATTGCTTGTATCAATTTACGATTACTGTGATAGGGTACTTCTTTTCCTGTACAAATAACTGAGCGGTTATTGCTTGTATCAATTTACGATTACTGTGATAGGGTACTTCTTTTCCTGTACAAATAACTGAGCGGTTATTGCTTGTATCAATTTACGATTACTGTGATAGGGCACTTCTTTCCTGTACAAATAACTGAGCGGTTATTGCTTGTATCAATTTACGATTACTGTGATAGGGTACTTCTTTTCCTGTACAAATAACTGAGCGGTTATTGCTTGTATCAATTTACGATTACTGTGATAGGGTACTTCTTTTCCTGTACAAATAACTGAGCGGTTATTGCTTGTATCAATTTACGATTACTGTGATAGGGTGCTTCTTTTCCTGTACAAATAACTGAGGGGTTATTGCTTGTATCAATTTACAATTATTGTGTTAAGCTGCTAATTTTCACTACAAGGAAATGAGCGGTTATTGCTTGTATCAATTTACAAATTATAGTCGGCTACTTTTCTGTACAAGGAACTTGGCGGTTATTGCTTGTATCAATTTACAAGTTACTGTAAAGTTTCGGCTACTTTTTCCTACAAGGAACTGAGCGGTTATTGCTTGTATCAATTTAAAAGTTACTGTAATAGTCTGCTACTTTTTCTTATAAGGAACTGAGCGGTTATTGCTTGTATCAATTTACAATTATTGTGTTAAGCTGCTAATTTTCACTACAAGGAAATGAGCGGTTATTGCTTGTATCAATTTACAAATTATAGTCGGCTACTTTTCTGTACAAGGAACTTGGCGGTTATTGCTTGTATCAATTTACAAGTTACTGTAAAGTTTCGGCTACTTTTTCCTACAAGGAACTGAGCGGTTATTGCTTGTATCAATTTAAAAGTTACTGTGATAGGGTACTACTTTCCTGTAAAAGGAACTGAGCGGTTATTGGTGGTATCAAATTACAAGTTACTG
>NC_090740.1:131009360-131036860 GCF_036898095.1 Palaemon carinicauda | reverse complement strand
CGGTGTTATTGTAAGGTCACCTATGGAAATCAATATTGAGTAAGATATTCCATCTTGATGTAAATGGCCTGCAGCTGTTCATAGCATACACGATGTCATCAGAGTTTCGTGGAGAATCGTGTTTGAATTTTGTAGTTTTTGTCAATTTCCGGTGAATTTCATCATCATCCTTATCTCCTCCTACGCCTATTGACGCAAAGGGCCTCGGTTAGATTTCACTAGTCGCCTCTATCTTGAGCTTTTAATTCAATATTTCTCCATTCATCATCTCCTTCTTCACGCTTCATAGCCCTCAGCCATGTAGGCGTGTGTCTTCCAACTCTTCTAGTGCCTTGCGGAGTTCAGCTGACTGGTGAACTAATCTCTCAACTAAACCAAATTTCACCCAAAAGATTAGGTTAAATTTGGTTTAGTTGAATTTGGGGTTCTTTCGAGTTAACTTTCACCAAGGTTTTATCTTTAAACTATTCTTATATAACGTATCGTGTTAATAAATTTCCACTAAGGAGCATATTCCTTATATTCAGCTTCAAAACAGACAAGTACTTAATTTTGTTCTTCTACTGTGAATTTGTTGGGGTCGTGGCAAATGTGATATTTCAAGATGACCTTTTAAGATTTTAGCATCTAACCGTGGACCGCATTTGTTACACATTAGAAGTCTAGCTGTAAGAATTCCGGTATAATATTTATACCACTAATATAAATATAGATTTGGGTCATTCTTATCCAAGAAAAAGAAACTATTATAATCTGTTTCTAGACTTCAGTACTTAGATCTCAAATGCAATTTTTTTTTGGGGGGAGGGTCGTCATAGCAAGCATGGGAAAAAAAAAATCAACAAGACATTAAAGAAACCTTACATTATTTGCTTTTTTTTTGGGGGGGGGGGCGGGCGGGGGGGGGGGGGGGGGGGGGGGCGGGCAGGGGGATATTAAATCTTAACACTGCTCTCTATTGTTGATTTGACTTAGTCATCTTCCGAATTACTCAACTTTTTTCATTTTACATATTCTTAATTGAATAATATGCGAACTACCCGGCATTTCATGTTCATGAGAAATACATGATCAAGGTTATGCCTTATTATTATTATTATTATTATTATTATTATTATTATTATTATTCCTAGCTTAGCGAGAACAGAGTCATATTTCTAGATTCTTAGAAGTAGTCCGAGAAATTTAACTTTATATGAAAGGAAAAAAATTACAGAGACAACCAAAGTAGTTGAACAGCTATATAGGAGGAAACAAAAAGGAGCTGATATGTAAATGGGATATATTTATGCGGCTTGAATCGGTTAAAGAACATTGAGATGTTACTTGAACCAAAATATTAATGTAATTACATAATAGAGTAACATTAGGGAGTATTCTCTTCAATACGGAGTACTAATATCGATTATATACAATATACATTCTCTCTCTCTCTCTCTCTCTCTCTCTCTCTCTCTCTCTCTCTCTCTCTCTCTCTCTCTCTCTCTCTCTTTGAGGTTACTAGTTTCACAAATTTATCCTGACTGAACTATAGTAAATTTTTTTTAGCGAGGCAGATTTGCACCGACTTGCAGCGGTGCCCTTTTAGCTTGGAAACGTTTCCTGATCGTCTGTCTGTCACTTTGCCTTACCTTTGTGTAAGACACGGGCTCTTGCCTTAGGCAGCCCTGATCGCTGATTGGTTGGACAAGATAATTCTAACCAATCAGGTAGCAGGAAACTTTTTCCGAGCTAAAAGGGCACCGCTGCGAGTCGGTGCAAATGCGCCTCATTAAAAGAAATTGAGTATAGTAGACTAAATACCGGCAAGGCTGCTACGTGTTTTATAGTTATAAGAAGTCAAGTCTACTACTTATAGCGCGAGATTAGGATATTCTATTATATAAATTGGTTGGGGAGTTAGTGATTTGTTTATTTCTACTATGAAGCAGTTGCTCTTTATATATCAATATCATATTTCTGAATTATTATTATTATTATTATTATTATTATTATTATTATTATTATTATTATATTATTATTATTACTGTATTATTATTATTATTATTATTATTATTATTATTATTATTATAATACGTATTATTACTGTATTATTATTATTATTATTATCATCATCATCATCATCATCATCATCATCATCATCATTATTTGAAATTCGAATGGTTCCATGTAAATTCAATAAAGGAAGATAAAGTAATAGAAATTGCTGTTTTCGTATATTAACAGGTGACGAGAAATGACACCAACACGAACATCATAAGGCTAATCGATTTTTGAATCGGCATTACATTCTACCAAAAAGTTACGACCTTTAATAAGCTAATGAATTAATTATTCGAATTGATTGTCATGTTTTGGTTAACACTTTAAAGTGAGGGAAAAGAAAGAATCCTGGTTTTAGCTAGTGAAGATGACCAAATGTACAGTTGTACACATGAATTCATTGCACACCTTGTTCTGAGGAAGCGCACCTGGTCATACCTTTTCAGCACGGCGAGTTCTTGTGTTTCTCCCCACATACCACCTCTGCCATATGACATTACACTAGCCGTTTGGTTACTTGACACGCTGCAGGGTGTGGCAAGGTGCTTTTCCTCAGAGCGCGGTATGCCAGTAATTTCTGTGTCCAACTGTACATCAAGGCTGGGTCTCTTGACTTTCCTAGGGTTTTTTTGCAATGATCGTTGTCAGCCCATCGGCCCCCCCCCCCCCCACACACACAAAAAGGGTAATTACCAACATGATTCGTTGTACGATTGAATTATGCCAACTGCATGAGGTTTTTTATGTGATGTTCATAGTAGGCTATGGTGTTAGTTATCAAGAAAGAAAAAGAGGGTTGATAAGTACAGCCTTCTTGTATGGACACAAGAACTAATATTCATCAATAACAATTTCTTCTTTTAGTTTACTTGCTAATTTTGATGTAAAGAAACTTTATTTTCACCGTGAAGAAACGGATTATATCCACATTTGTAGAATATGAAGGCTTATAATGATGGTACAAGAAGTTTAAAACACTAGATTCGGTAGACCATTAGGTTTGTCATCCTTTAACTTAAGAATTCAATTTCGAGAAAACACTGCAAAGAACCTCCTAATTAAGATACCTTCACATTCATACCCCAAGCAGTTATGAAATTTTAGGCATTGAAACTTATCTACATCAAACCATAACTTGGACGTTTTACTTGCTGTTTTTACATGAGGTTGGATATCTTCCTCTCTGTGTGTACAAGAGGTTGGACGTCTTTCTTGCTTTATCTGCAAGGTGTTTGACGTCTTTCATTGCTGTATCTTCAAGAGATTTAATATCTTTTGTCTCTCCTTCTGTATCTTCAAGAGGTTGGACGCCTTTCCAGCTATGTTTAAAAGAGGGTAGTCATCACCCCTGCTGTATCTGCAGGAGGTGCTGTATCTACAAAATGCTGGATGTCTTTTCTGTTATATCTGCGAGAGATTGAACGTCTTTCCTGCTATATCTAAAATAGTGGGATGTCTTCCTTAGACATCTTTCTTCTTTATCAAAAAGAGGTTGGACGTTTTTCATGCTTTATCTATAAGGTGTTAGACGTCTTTCCTGCTGTATCTTCAAGATATTGAACGTCTTTTATCTCTACTGTATCTACAAAAGGTTGGACGTCTTTTGTCTTTCCTTCTGTATATACGAGAGGTTGGACGTCTTTCTTGCTGTTTTTTCAAGAGGTTAAACGTCTTTCCTACTGTATCTACAAGATGTTGGATATCTTTCCTGCAATACCTACAAGAGTCAGGGCGTCTTTCCTGCGGTTTCTTCAAGTGATCGGACCTGTTTTATCTCTCTTGTATCTACAAGAGATTGCATGTCTTCCCTGTTCTATCTGAAGGAGGTTGGACGTCTTTTGTCTTTTTTTTTTTTATATCTACAAGAGATTGGAGGTCTTTCCTGCTGTATCTACAAGATGTTGGATATTTTTTCTGCTGTACCTACAAGAGGTAGGGCGTATTTCTTGCGGTTTCTTCAAGAAATAGTGCGTCATTTATCTCTCCTTCTGTATCTACAAGAGATAGGCCGTCTTTCCTGCTCTATCGGAAAGAGGTTGGATGTCTTTCTTGCTGTATCTACGAGAGGTTGGACATCTTTCTTGCTTTATCTGTAAGAGGTTGGACATGTATTCTGTTGTATCCACAAGAGTGGGGACTTCTTCCGTGTTGTATCTACAAGAGGTTGGACGTCATTCCTGCTATATCTTCAAGAGGTTGGATGACTTTCATGAGGTATTTACAAGTTGTTGGATGCCTTCCCTGCTTTTTTTTGCAAGAATTTTGACGTCTGCCCCGCTTTATTTACAAGATGATGGACGTCTTTCTTGCATTATTTACAAGAGGTGGGACGTCTTTCCTGTAGCATTTACAAGAGGCGGGATGTCTTTCCTTCTGTATTTACAAAAGCTGTGATGTCTTTCCTGCTGTATTTACAAGAGGTGGGACGTCTTTCCTGCTGTATTTACAAGAGATGGGATGTCTTTCTTGCAGTATTTACAAGAGGTGGGATGTCTTTCCTGCTTTATTTACAAGAGGTGGAACGTCTTTCCTGCTGTATTTACAAGAGATGGGATGTCTTTCTTGGAGTATTTACAAGAGGTGGAACGTCTTTCCTGCTGTATTTACAAGAGATGGAATGTCTTTCTTGCAGTATTTACAAGAGGTGGGATGTCTTTCCTGCTGTATGTACAAGAGATGGGATGTCTTTCCTGTTGTATTTGCAAGAGGCGGGACGTCTTTCCTGCTGTATGTACAAGAGATGGGAGGTTTTTCTTGCTGTATTCTCAAGAGATGTTACGTCTTTCATGCTGTCTTTATAAGAGGTGGGACATCTTTCCTGCTGTATTTACAAGAGGTGGGATGTCTTACCTGCTGTATTTACGAGAGGTGGGACATCTTTCCTGCTGTATATACAAGAGGTGGGATGGCTTTCCTGCTGTTACAAGAGATGGGATGTCTTCCATACTGTATATACAATAGGTGAGACCTCTTCCCTGTTGTATAAACAAGAGGTTGGACTTATTCCTCCTGTATCTACATGAGGTGGGACGTCTTTCCTGCTGTATTTACAAGTGGTGGGATGTCTTTCCTGCTGTATTGAAAATTGGTTGGGGCATCTTTCTTGCTGTATTTACAAGAGGTGTAATGTGTTTCGTGGTATATTTATAAGAGTTGGTATGTCTTTCTTATTGTATTTACAAGAGGCGGGACGTTTTACCTGCTGTATATACAAGAGTTGAGACGTCTTAACTGCTGTATTTAAAAGAGGTGGGACGTGTTTCTTGCTGTATTTAAAAGCGGTGGGACATCTTTCCTTTGTATTTACAAGAGGTGGTATGTCTTTCCTGCTGTATCTACAAGAGGTGGGACGTCTTTCCTATTGTATTTACAAGAGGTGGGTTGTCTTTCCTGCTGTATTTACAAGAGTTGGGACGTCTTTCCTGCTGTATTTACAAGAGTTGGGACGTCTTTCCTGCTGCATTTACAAGATGTGGGACGTCTTTCTTGCTGTATTTGCAAGAGATGGGACGTCTTTCATGCTGTATTTATAAGAGGTTGGACACATTTCCTGCTGTATCTACAGGAGGTGAGATGTCTTCCCTTTTGTTTCTAAGAAGTTGGACTTATTTTCCGCTGTATCTAATGTCGGTGGGATGTCTTTCCTGTTGTATCTACAAGAGAATGGATTTATCTCCTGGTGTATCTAATGGAGGTGGGACGTCTTCCTTGTATCTACAATAGGTGGAACCTCTTCCTTATTGTATCAGCAAGAGGTTGGATTTATTCCTTTTTTATCTACAGGAGGTGGAACGTCTTCCCTGTTTTATCTACAAGAGGGGGTATATCTTCCCTGTTGTATCTTCAAGAGGTGGGACTTATTTCCTGCTGTATCTACAGGAGGCGTGACCTCTTCATTTTTGTATCTACAAGAAGTTGGACTTATTTTCTGCTGTATCTACTGTCGGTGGGACGTCTTTCCTGTTGTATCTACAGGTGTGACGTCTTCCTTTTTTTATCTACAAATTGTACTTATTTTCTGCGGTATCTGCAGGTGTGACGTCTGCCTTGTTGTATGTGTAAGAGGTGGGATGTCTTCCCTGTTGTATATACAAAAGATTGGACTTATTTTCTGCTGTATCTACAGGAGGTGGGACGTTTTTCCTGTTGTACCTAAAGGTGGTATGTCTTCCCTTTTGTATCTATAAGAAGTTGAACTTATTTCGTGCTGTATCTACAGAAGGTGGGACGTCTTTCCTTTTGTATCTACAAGAAGTTGAACTTCTTGTATCTGCAGGTGGGACGTCTTCCAAGTTGTATCTATAAAAGATGGACCTCTTCCCTGTTTAATCAATAAGAGGCTACACTTATTTCCTGCTGTATCTAAAAGAGGTGGGACGTCTTCCCTGTTGTATCTACAAGAGATTGGACTTATTTCCTGCCGTATCTACAGGAGGTGGGATGTCTTCCTAGTATCTACAAGAGGTGGTATGTCTTCCCTGTTGTATCTACAAGAGGATGGACTTATTTCTTGCTGTATATACAGGTGTGACGTCTTCCTTTTTGTATCTACAAGTTGTACTTATTTTATGAGGTATCTACAGGTTTGACGTCTTACCTGTTGTATCTACAAGAGTTGGGGCGTTTTCCCTGCTGTATCTAGAGGTGGTATGTCTTTCCTGTTGTATGTACAAGAGGTTGAACTTATTTCATGCTGTATTTACAGAAGGTGAGACGTCTTCTATTTTGTATCTACAAGAAGTTGGACTTATTTCCTATTCTGTCTACAGAAGGTGGGATGTCTTCCCCTTTCTATCTACAAGAAGTTGGACTTATTTTCTGCTGTATCTACAGGTATGACGTCTGCTTTGTTGTATCTGCAAGAGGTGGGATGTCTTCCCTGTTGTATATACAAGAAGTTGGACGTATTTCCTGCTGTATCTACATGAGATGGGATGTCTTCCCTGTTGTATCTAGAAGGGGTGGGACGTCTTTCATTTTGTATCTACAAATTATTGGACTTATTTCCTGCTGTATATACAGGAGGTGGGACTTCTTCCCTGTTGTATCTACAAGAGGTTGGACTTATTTCTTGCTGTATCTACAGGAGGTAGTATTTCTTCCCTCTGATACCTACAAGAGCTTTGACTTATTTCCTGCTGAATCTACAGGAGGTGGGACTTCTTCCCTTTTGTATCTACAAGAAGTTGGACTTATTTCTTGCTGTATCTACAGGAGGTGGGACTTCTTCCCTTTTGTATCTACAAGAATTTGGACTTATTTCCTGCTGTATCTACAGGTGTGATGTCTGCCTTGTTCTATCTGCAAGAGTTTGGACGTCTTCCATGTTCTATCTACAAGACATGGGACCTCTTCCCCGTTTTGTCAACAAGAGATTAGACATTTTTCCTGCTGTATATACAGGAGGTGGGACATCTTCCCTCTTGTATCTACAAGAGGTTGGTCTTATTTCTTGCTGTATCTACAGGAGGTGGGGCGTCTTCCCTTTTGTATCTACAAGAAGTTGGACTTATTGCTTGCTGTATCTACAGGACGTGGGACGTCTTCACTGTTGTATCTACAAGAAGTTGGACTTATTTCTTGCTGTGTCTACAAGAGGTGGGACGTCTTCCCTTTTGTATCTACAAGAAGTTGGACTTATTTCCTGCTGTATCTACAGGCGTGACGTCGGCCTTGTTCTATCTGGAAGAGTTGGGACGTCTTCCATGTTGTATCTACACGAGATGGGACCTCTTCCTTGTTTTATCAACAAGAGATTAGACATTTTTCCTGTTGTGTATACAGGAGGTGGGACATCTTCCCTCTTGTATCTACAAGAGGTTGGTCTTATTTCTTGCTGTATCTACAGGAGGTGGGGCGTCTTCCCTTTTGTATCTACAAGAAGTTGGACTTATTTCTTGCTGTATCTGCAGGAGGTGGGACGTCTTTCCTGTTGTATCTACAAGAGGTTGGACTTATTCCTTGCGGTGTCTACAGGAGGTGGGACGTCTTCACTGTTGTATCTACAAATCATTGGAGTTATCCCCTGCTGTATCTACGGGAGATGGGACGTCTGCCTTGTTTTTATCTACAATAGGTGGGACCTCTTCCCTGTTGTATCGACAAGAGGTTGGATTTATTCCTGTTGTATCTACAGGTGTGACGTCTTCCCTTGTTTTATCTACTAGAGGTGGTATGTCTTCCCTGTTGTATCTTCAAGAGGATTTACTTATTTCCTGCTGTATCTATAGGAGGTGGTACATCTTTCTTTTTGTATCTATAAGACGTTGGACTTATTTCCTGCTGCATCTACAGTCTGAAGGATGTCTTCCCGTTTTTATCTACAAGAGGGTGGAGTTTTACCTTGCTGTATTTACAGGTGTGACGTCTGCCTTGTATCAGCAAGAGGCATGTCTTCCCTGTTGTATCTACAAGATGTGGCACTTATTTCCTTCCTATATCTATAAAAAGTTGGACGTCATCCCTACTGTATCTACAAGAGGTTGAAAAACCATCTTAAATTGCTATATGGGACTCTGTCTTTCTTGTTAAAATAAATCATGTCATTGGTAGATTCTCAGTTAAGTACGTTGGATACTTAACACACCGCCAAATGTTTTCAACACTTTGTTATGGTTTTTATTATTTCCTAGTTATAATAATCTAGACAATTTGATAATTCGATCAAATGAAAGACTTTTTTTTTACGTTCATGTAATAAAACAAAGGTAGACTTATCACCATAGCAGCTTAGAAATCATCTGAAGAACTAGAACAGTAATCGAATGATTGTTTCAACTGGTGATTAGGAGTAGGTCGGATAATAGTGTAACAATTATGAAAAATGAATTACCTAACGAAATGTTGTGTATGTATTTCCAGAACAATAGAGACAAAACGTGCCCTTCAGGATTATCATTATAATGCTCGGATTCTACTGCATGTATGTATAATCAGACAACTTGTCTTATCGATTACTATTGTCCTTAATCCCCACTAGGTAGGTACTTGCAAGAAAATTGTCCACAATAGCAATGTGAAGATATTACAAATATACGTATGAAGGAATGAAATGGTTGTTGTATTGTTAAATTGAAGGCATCGAGAATAAATCCGTAAATAATCTTGTAAAATAGTGTTTGAGCATGATATAATATTGCTGATGTGGTGAAACAAAGAATTATATATATATATATATATATATATATATATATATATATATATATATATATATATATTACAAAGATATTACAAATATACGTATGAAGGAATGAAATGGTGGTTGCATTGTTAAATTGAAGGCATTAAGAATTAATCCGTAAAAGTTCTTGTAAAATAATGTTTATAAGCATGATATAATATTGCTGATGTGGTGAAACAAAGAATTATATATATATATATATATATATATATATATATATATATATATATATATATATATATATATATCTATATATATATCTATATATATATGATATATATATATATGTATAAAATATATATATATATATATATATATATATATATATATATATATATATATATATATATACAGTATTCATGTATGTATATAATTATGTATATATATATAATATGTATATATTTATTTATAAATAAATATATATTCACACACACACACACACACACACACACATATATATATATATATATATATATATATATATATATATATATATATATTTACTATCTATTTACTAGGACACCTTCCAATTTTCGAGGGTAGCCGACAAAAAAAAAAAAAAAAGTGAGGGAGGGGGCTATTCTTTTCTTTGTTCCTCCCAGCCTGACGAGGTATACATCTGAGTTAGGCTAGTACTGCTAGGAGGCCACAACCCATCCTGCCCCGTTATTCACCGCAAATGAAGCTTCATATGCTGAAACCCCTACTGCCGCTACCTCAGCGGTCACCAAGGCGACCGGAGGAAGCCGAAGGGCCTACCAAAGCTGTTTTATTTGTTCTATATGTTCTATATGTTTTGCTATCCTCGTTGAGGAATATGTTATATCGATACCTGTATCAAATCGGTGGTGTCATGGCTGACACATTACGGCTGTTAGTGAGAAAACGGTCGGGTTGTATAAGGCGATCCAAAGGGATCTGTTGATTTAATGACCATTCAATCGATATAGCTTGGAAGGGAAATGGAACCAGATATATATTTTTTTATCTCTCTCTCTCTCTCTCTCTCTCTCTCTCTCTCTCTCTCTCTCTCTCAAAGTTTTTTTTTATCGTAGAATGAAATGGAGTTCAGTTGCCACCTGAGCTATTTATTGTTAGTTTTTTATGTCGTCTGCAATAGTTTTAGTGCACCTGCAAACACATAAACACTAATATCGCCATAATCTCCGATTCGAAATCGTGTATGTACAGTATGTACGCGTGCGGAGAAACTAATCACAACATTCAAATATTGCAGAACCTTTGATGTTGAAAACAAATTGTCGAGTTTTGTTTTAATTGAAAACATTTCAATTTGATCTGTCTCAAAATTAATAAAACTAGACTTTTTTTTTTCCTCTCTCGTTGGAAGAACACTGCTGAATGTTCTGTGTCGCTCGTGGTCCGAATATTCTGAAATTTGGGGGTTTTCCCTCATCGATACTTTGTGTTTTGTACTGTGTTTAGAGTGATTATTATTCTCGTACGTGTTGAAAATTTTCATTAAAAAGCGGTAAATGCCTGGCAACATATATTTTGGGATTTTTACGGTGCTAAAATCGGACATATTGATGTAAAGAGTTAATTTTACGGTCACCAACCAATGAAAAAATAACAAAGTACTGTAAAATTACGGTCACCTTTATTTTACTGAAATACGGCTGAGAACAGTATATTTTTACGGAGAATCTCCTATTAAAATTACGGTTTTGGTTAAGTGTAACCTGTATGTGAAAAAAAAAAAATTTTAAGTGTTTACATATAAATGCTGCGCACTAGAAATAGTTTCGTGCGTAATGTATCATACATATGGAATCTGTTTATTCATTTTAATTACCATTTTCTTAATATATCAGCTTATATCATAAACGTTCTTTGATGAACACCTTAGTTAACAGGAAAGTTGTACTGTTTCATCCAAAGATAATTTCTCTCAGTTTTGGATCATAAAACTCAGAACTATAAATATATAAATATTCCAAAAACTCAGAACTATAAATATATAAATATTCCAAAAACTCAGAATTATAAATATGTAAATATTCCAAAAACTCAGAACTATAGATATATAAATATTCCAAAAACTCAGAACTATAAATGTATAAATATTCCAAAAACTCAGAACTATAAATGTATAAATATTCCAAAAACTCAGAACTATAAATGTATAAATATTCCAAAAACTCAGAACTATAAGTATATAAATATTCCAAAAACTCATAACTATAAATATATAAATATTCCAAAAACTCATAACTATAAGTATATAAATATTCCAAAAACTCAGAACTATAAGTATATAAATATTCCAAAAACTCATAACTATAAATATATAAATATTCCAAAAACTCAGAACTATAAGTATATAAATATTCCAAAAACTCAGAACTATAAATATATAAATATTCCAAAAACTCAGAACTATAAATATATAAATATTCCAAAAACTCAGAACTATAAATATATAGATATTCCAAAAACTCACAACTATAAATATATAAATATTCCAAAAACTTTCATTTTATTTTCGATTGGGATTTTTCCCCCGTCATCCGACTAATAAAACATTATTGTTGACTTCTCAATTTATATATTTTTTAATTGCTGACATTTGTTGCTACCTTTTTTGACCTTTTAGCAGATAATTGAATGAGAGATTCCGGGATTGTTATGGGAAACTAGGATGTCGCTAACTTAGAGAGAGAGAGAGAGAGAGAGAGAGAGAGAGAGAGAGAGAGAGAGAGAGAGAGAGAGAGAGAGAGAGAGAGAGAGAGAGAAACGTCTATGGACCCATTCCCTGAAAAGTTTGATGTATCCCTGTTTTCGCGAACAATGAATTAAGTATCTGGTGGCAGTTGACTGTAGTGAGTCGAAACTTAGTATATATACTTGAAACCGGAGTTTTAACGTCGTCTGATCCCACTCCTCAAAAGTGTATATGTATATATATATATATATATATATATATATATATATATATATATATATATATATATATATATTTATATATATATATATATATATATATATATATATACACACACACATACATACATACATACATACATACATACATACATACACGTTGGGAATTTGTAAAATAAATTTTTCGCTCCCTATAACTAAACATTCTGGATTCCCATTTATCTATGCGTTCCTAATATAATATAATATAATATCATATAATATAATATAACGCAAGTCCAACCAAACCATACATTTACCCAGATTGAGTTACTAACTGAATGAAAATGATTTACATTTTTGTTTTATCGATAACAACGCTGACAGTTAGTCGTTGTTTAAAAAAAGGAACACGAAATTAATTTCTCCAGAACTGTGTGAAATGTTTCATATGTGTTCTTTGCAAATTAATTATCCCCTATTAGAGTTAAATTAGGAGATTTTGTATTGTATATAGTCCATCTTTTATGAAAGGATTCTATTGTATGATTACCCTGAATCATTTCCCATGTAAGTTAATGTTATGTCTCTTATATAATGGCCTACTGATATCTCTAGATATAGCGGAATAGTTTATATATTGCTTGGCTGTCATGTCTTCGTAGAAGCAATTATTTGACGTCGCGCTGAAGGCTTAAGGGGATTTTCTTTGAATGGCTTTGTCGCTGCTTGCAATTCAACGCTTTTTAGACCCGCAAATGCTCGTAATGCTAGATATCTATCTGACACCGACGATATATTCCAAGTTTCTGACACCAAGGATTTATTTCAGGTTCCTGACACCAAGGATTTGTTTCAAGGTCCTGACACCAGGGATTTATTTCAAGTTCCTGACACCAGGGATTTGTTTCAAGGTCCTAACACCAAGGATTTATAAGTTATTGACAGCTATGATTTATTCTCAAGTTTCTGACATATATGATGTATTCTGAAGTTTCCGACACTAAAGTTGTATTCCAAGTTTCTGACACCAAGGAACTTTCAAGTTCCTCACACCACGGAATTACAAGTTCTGACACTTATGATTTTTCTGAAGTTTCTGACACCGAAGTTATATTCCAAGCTTCTGACACCGAGGATTTATTCTAAGTTTCTGACACAAAGGATTTATTATGTTTTTGATAAAAAGGAGTTATTTTATGTTTCTGATACCAAAAATTTATTCTAAGTTTCTGATAGCGACGATTTATTTTAAATTTCTTACGCCATGGATTTATAGGTTTCTGTCCTTTGCTACCAATAAAGTTTTCAATTCAGGTCAAACCAGAAACGAAAACAAGGAGAAAGGTGAAACGAAAAAAGAAGACAGTAATGGACAGGATACCTATGTCATATAGTAGGATGAATTATTTATTATATTACCGATGCACAGTCAAATTCAGAAGGACGCCCATCTAACTATTTGTAATCATAGATTTTTCACGGCTCACTAGCAAAGAATATTTTTATTATCGTTAAAAATGCTCAGAAAAAAAAGAGATCTATGCAACATGATGCACACGAAACAGATACAGTCTGTTATTAGAAAGTTCTATCGTTTTTTCTTTCATCAGTATTTCATACACGATAAAGCAACATGAATTACCTGTATTTGGTTTCGATCTGTTAAATTTTAATCTTAATTGATGTTTTTATAACTAGATTGATTTCCTATGCACAATTAAAACAAAATATCCGAAATATACTTTTAGTTTTGAAGGTGTCTAGCAAATAAATCCCACTAATGCCTCTTACGAAGAACAGGACATGCACGCAAACGGCTCTTCTAGGACAGGGACACTTTGAAATCAAACCATTGTTCTCTAGTCTTAGGTAGTGCCAAAGCCTCTATAGTATCGTCTTCCGCTGTCTTGGATTAGAGTTCTCTTGCATGAGCGTGCACTTGACCACAATATTTTATCTTATTCCTCTTCCTCTTGTTATTTTGAAGTTTTTATGTTTTATATATGATATATTTATTTTAATGTAGTTATTATTCTTAAACTTCGTCATGTTATTTTGAAGTTTTTTTATTTTATATATGATACATTTATTTTAATGTAGTTATTATTCTTAAACTTCTCTCATATTATATTTCCCTATTTCCTTTCCTCACTGAGCTATTTTCCCTGTTGGAGCCCTTGGGCTTATATCATCCTGCTTTTCCAACTAGGGTCGTAGCTTAGCATGTAATAATGATAATAATAATATCGTACCCGCAAGTACAATTACAGAAATCTTCAGCCAAATATCGCTTTTCCCTTTTGCTCTTGAAATATCGAGATGAATCCGGCATACCATAAAACGTTATCTCCAGAGCATCTTTCATCCTCATAGGTCGTTATGCAAAGGTGGGAAATTATGCAAATAAAACCTACCATTTGGTTTTAAGGCATCATCGGGGGGTGAGGGGTGGGGGGGGGGGTGTTAGGGCGAATATACGAGAATAGGGCAAACCTTGAGGATTTTCCTTTTCGAGAGACGAGTGCCTAACACATAACAAAAGATAACTAAGCTATATATTTCTGAAAAGCAAGGTTTGAGAAGAAGTAATACATTTCTGAAAAATAAAGTTCTTGAATAATAATAATAATAATGATAATAATAGTAATAGTAATAATAATGATGATAATAATAATGATAATAATAATAATGATAATGATAATAAGGATTATACTAATAATAAAAATAATAATAATAATAATAATAATAGTAATAATAGTAATAATAATGGTGATAATAATAATGATAATAATAATAATAATAATGATAACGATGATAATAATGATGATAATAATAATAATCATAATAATAGAGTACATAAAGAAGGGGAATTGCACAAGTTAAATCCTTCCAAAGTCAATGGCAACATGCAAGGAATCCTTCGTTAATAGTCTCCTTATAAAGCACGTAATCTAGAGAGCGATCGTTCGTTTGTCGCGCATTAAGTTCGCTTCACATTGTGAAGGGAAGAAGAAGCCGGGTCGTGGCAAAGATCCAAAAACAACTTGTAGGTAAAGACAAATCTGTCGAAGATGCAAAAGTTTTCTTAAGGGAAATGAATAACGTGGCTGGTGGGGTTTCAACCCTATTGCAGGCCGCCTCCATTATGAGGCTCAATACTACACTGTATTCTAGAAGTTTTATTCCAACTGCGATCAAGTTGTGGAATGATCATCCTAATCGGGTAGTTGAATCAGTAGAACTTCAAAAGTTCAAACTCGCTGCAAATGGTTTTATGTTGAACAGGCTGACATAAGTCCTTCTATAATTTATATATGAAATATGTTTTAATGTTGTTAATGTTTTTAGAATATTTTATTTCAATTTTTCATTATTTCTTATATCGTTTATTTATATCCTTATTTCCTTTCCTTACTGGGCTATTTTTCCCTGTTGGAGCCCTTTGGCTTACAGCATCTTGCTTTTCCAACTATGGTTGTAGCTTAGCTAGCAATAATAATAATAATAATAATAATGATAATAATAATAATAATAATAATAATAATAATAATAATAATAATAATAATAGCATTACCCAAATGTAACCGATGAGGATCGAAAGAAGACATTAACTTGAAATGTTTTAGGCATGCCTAACAGGCTTTTCAAACTTTTTTTTTATCTATCGTTAATTTATCTATCGATTACTGTTCGTAATGCGAGGTCTGTAACATCCTTAAACATCCATACTTTGTATTCTTCTCTTGACTTTAATTGAAGTACTTCATGTAAAAGTTATCTGTATTCATATCACCTTCTTGGGTTAGTTATTAGTCTTTTATTTACATTTTAACTCGTCCGGTGCAGGGAGCACTATCTGTGCAGATCACACGGTGCACTGGTAATATTACTTATGAGGATTCTTTATAATGTCTTCAAATCTTACTTTACTTACTTTTAAACCTTCCTCTTTGTTTTCTAGTCAAAATGACTTCGTAGTGCAACTGTGAAATCCTCTCCCACAGTTGCACCTGGTCACTGAATGGCCTTCCAGGCACCAGCGCTCTGTCATATGGACTGAATCATCAATCCAATCCTATCCAAACATGCAGTCCTTTTGTATTTGTATTCATATGGTAACTATTCTGACGCTGTTGCGCGCCCACTTGGTAATATTTGTCTTAGAAGTATTTTAGGCTTTATATTTCGTATATAAGAAGAAAAGAAAATTAGTTAATGAAAGAATGAAAAAAAAATGATAGTGTAGAGTCCTAATGGTTTAACGAAGTTCAATCTTCACCTCTTGAAAGTCATTGCTGGATAATCTACATATGGTGCAAGCTTGTTATTCCTCAGCTAGATATGATAACAAAGAACATCATTATACACAGAAGTATATTACTCAGTGAGACTATTAACTTCGATACGTACACGTTTTCCCAAGCTTGCTCTGATAATGGAGATCTTAGATCTTATTCTATTGCACCGTTTGATCCTCCACATTAAATCTTTGCCTACTGAAGGTTTGACACAATTTTGTGGATTCCATCTTGAAATTTGAAGAAAGGGGATCTTGGCTAGGAAGGCTAGGCTAGGCTAGGCAAGGCTAGGGAGGCTAGGCTAGGCTAGGAAGGCTGGGCTATGAAGGCTAGGCTAGGCTACCTTACCTTACTTTACATCAGCTAAGGTCAGGTTGGTTGACTGGCTAAGAACTTGTAGTACCTGATAGCCCACAGAAACAACACTACTGTAAAATTAGCATAGTTTTCTATACCCTTAGATGAGAGGACGGTAGTGCTGTCTTGCACTTACACTGTAGGCATTATTAATGGTCTTTGCAACGTAATTTTGACCCCTAGTCTCACTTATTCGCCTTATACTATACCTCCTTCCAATCAATTCTAAATTTCACCTTGTATCTGAATTGCTTTCCTGGTCAAAGTGCTGAGTATCTATAATTCCATAAACGCATAGATAATCAAGTTACGAAAGGCAGACAAATTTTATGTTTTACTCGCGAAGTAGGAAAATATAGAGTTCATCGGTTTTCCTTTATTTTTTCTTTTACTTTGTGGATAATTTCATGAAGACTTTCTCGGTGGCTTGAATATTTCTTTGTAGATAGAAGCGTCCTGGCGTACTTAGGTTTTTATTAGGTTTATTTATTGTGTGAAATTTTTTATTCAATCTTGAAATCGATTTGCTTTTTAGTCCATTATGTTTTTTATTCGATTTGCTTCCAAATTCCTATTTGGACCTTTTTATGTACCAAGCATCATTATTTTCTTGTTGATTTCCTGCTTTTCTTTCTTTTTCTAATTTTTTCTAATCCTGTTTTTATTTTTTCCGGTTTGTTTTGCAACTCCTTTCTATTTTTTTTTTTTTCATTTATTGCTCCATTTTACATTATGCAAAATTTTACATATCCTGTTTAGTTCTCCATCCAGTTTCTAATTGCCGTATTGTCTTGTTTACTTAACCTGATGATCAATATAGATATTTGGTGCTTTTTCCGATATTTTTTGTATTCAATTATATTGCTTACTTCTGAGTCACTTTTTTTCTTTGTCTCTTTTGTAACGTCAATTACTATCAGTTCTATTTACCAATATTTCTAAGCTTTATTTACAGTGTGTTTTTTATATCCAATACAATTACCAATACATTTGTTTCCCGTCTTAAACTTTTTGTTATTACTTTCTCCCTCATTGAGTATTTTTAGCAGTCTTTCCCTTTTCCAAAATTTGCGTTCTCGCCATGGGCATTAATTCATTTTCACAACTGTGCTGATTGAAGTATTGATTTTTAGTTTATTTTTATTTTATTTATTCTTTGTCGGATTTATACTCCATTTGTAGAGGTTGTTAAGTTCTTGATATAGCTTTACTTCACTTCACTAGAGACTTATGGGGTCTTTTGACAGGCCAGACAGTACCACATTGGATCCTTCTCTCTGGTTACGGTTCATTTTCCCTTTGCCTACACACACACACACCGAATAGTCTGGTATATTCTTTACATATTCTCCTCCGTCCTCATACACCTGACAACAATAAGATTACCAAACAATTCTTTTCAACCAAAGAGGTTACTGCACTGTAATTGTTAAGTGGCCACTTTCCTCTTGGTAAGGGTAGAAGAGACTCTTTAGGTATGGTAAGCAGCTCTTCTAGGAGAAGGACACTCCCAAATTAAACCATTGTTCTCTAGTCGTGAGTAGTGCCATAGCCTCTGTACCACGGTCTTCCACTGTCTTGGATTAGAGTTCTCTTGCTGGAGGGTACACTTGGGCACACTATTTTAACTTATATCTCTCCCTCTTGTTTGGTTAAAGTTTTTATAGTTTATATAGGAGATATTTATTTTCATGTTACTGTTCTTAGACTATTTTATTTTTCCTTGTTTCCTTTCCTCACTGGGCTATTTTCCCTGTTGGAACCCCTGGGCTCATAGCATTGTGCTTTTCCAACTAGGGTTGTAGCTTAGCAATTAATGATAATAATAATAATTACGTTTTCACCTGATTTGTAATTTCGATTCAATGTCAAAATTGTGTTTTGAAAAGCCTATTTTATCAACTTTTTTTTTTTTCATTTTTATTTGTTTCTGTTGCTATTTAATGTATCAGTTATTGTTGACTTATGGTAATGATCCTTCTTACCACTTCACGAACTGCTGTCTTTCAGTCATTTGATTTTAAACACCTTTCACTTATTAATATTATCAATTCAATGCCAATATATTACGAACAAGGAATGAAATGTTCAAACTGTATGAAGATAAGTGTAAATTCGTTAAGTGTGTGAATCCAGGATTTTTTTTTTCTAGATTTATCAATTGTGTGAATCCCAGCATATAAATGTTTCTAGATTTTTTAAGTGTGTGAATTATGGTTTTAAATGGGGGTTGTCTCATTCTTGTACAGTTTAGACAGATTCAGAGAATTTTGGCTAGAGCCTACGGCCTACTATATACGGAACAGAAGGCGTTATACTTTGCCTTCTTCATACAATTATCAACTACCGGTGCATATAATTTCCCCAACGAGTAAAAGAAACCTTTAGTATATGTTTTGTCAAATATAAATATCTACAGTATCTATAGATACATTTATATATATATATATATATATATATATATATATATATATATATATATATGTATGTATGTATGTATGTATGTATACACATATATATAAATACACACATATATGTATGTATGTATATATACACACATATATATATAAATACACATATATACATATATATATACACATATAAATACATATATATATACACACATATATACATATATATGTGTGTATATATATGTATATATACACATATATATCTATACATATATATATATATATATATATATATATATATTATATATTTATGTATATATGTATATATATATATATATATATATATATATATATATATATATATATATATATATATATATTATATATATATATATGTATATATACACATATATCTATATATATATATATATATATATATATTTATATATATGTATATATATTTATATCTATCTATCTATCTATCTATCTATCTATATATATATATATATATATATATATATGTATGTATGTATGTATGTATATATATATATGTATATATATATAATGAATGGCATTTTCGCCTATATTAAGCTTTATTTACTAGAAAGCCGATTGAAGACAAAAACTTAAAAATTTACTATAATTATTACAAAAAACTTCGGGAGATAAAATGGAACATTAACACAAATGGATTGACAATAATCTGTTTCAGTTAATGTGTGTCAATGTTCATGTTTTACCACCGATGATCGGAAAGAGGGTTTCTTCAAAGTTTAGTCATAATTAATATAGTAGAAAAATAGAAATTTACGCCTTTGATATATATATATATATATATATATATATATATATATATATATATATATATATATGTATGTGTATATTTACATGTATGTATATATATATTATGTATACATATATGTATACAGTATATATACATATATATGTATGTATGTATGTATGTATGTATGTGTATAAATATGTATATATATGTATATTTATATGTATGTATATATATGTGTATATATATATTTATATGAATTAATCAAGAGTATAACTTAAGAAAAAGAGTACTATGTGTGTATTATCTTCATGCGAGTATAAGACATCACATGTGTATACTGAACTTAGTGCGCGTTTTGTTGACCTTTATATATATATATATATATATATATATATATATATATATATATATATATATATGTATATATATATATATATATATATATATATATGTGTGTGTGTGTGTGTGTGCATCATAAGTAGAATTGCTCGTATTTAAACGTTAAGGCAACTTCCAAATTTAAGTATGGCAGGGCCTCAACTCTCAGGGGTAACAATGACCTCAGAAAATAAAATGAAAGTGGGCGATATCACCTCTCCAGCCTTGCGCTCTATTTTAAGAGGTGTCCAATTGGCCTCTGTGTTTGTGTTTTGAAAGGGTAAAACTCATTTTTTGCTCCTGACATAAACTTACGTCTTTGCAAGCGCTCTGTAGGCAAACTTTTGCATTGTTTATAGGCTAAACCTACAAGGGAGCGTTCTCTCTCTCTCTCTCTCTCTCTCTCTCTCTCTCTCTCTCTCTCTCTCTCTCTCTCTCTCTCTCTCTGTAGTTTAAAAATACAAATGGAATGGGTATTTTTAGGTAATGAAAAATTCTGAGGGACGAATCGTGTTACCAATAAAGTTGATTATACTGTTTCTTGTAGTTGGAATTATCATTAAAACACACTAAATGCAAATACTATAAGTGAAAATTAACATTGCCATATTAAATAAACATCAGCAGAGTCGTTTTCCAGTAGTTAAAGAGAAAATTATTTACGAGAAACAGAAAGATATCTACTATACTGTACTGTGTTAAGCCATTTGCAATATTCAAAGAGCTGAAAGCTCAGAGAGAATTAAGTAGTGTGCTATTAAATGCCATTATTGTACAACATTGATTCTATTTCCGAACGTCAACATCCAGGAATGCCAAGAAAACTGTTTCAGGTTCCTACAGTAAAAGACACGAAAGGCGTCCAACACTGGGCAATAGAATATTGAATATGGGCT
This sequence comes from Palaemon carinicauda, assembly GCF_036898095.1. Classification (NCBI taxonomy): domain Eukaryota; kingdom Metazoa; phylum Arthropoda; class Malacostraca; order Decapoda; family Palaemonidae; genus Palaemon; species Palaemon carinicauda. The sequence goes on along the minus strand of NC_090740.1, from coordinate 131,015,627 downwards.
GATGAATATTTCTGATGTGGTACGAATACCATTGTATCTGTGCACATAAAGAGCATTAGAAAGTAGTGCTTAAGTCTTTTACATTGGATCGGACTCAAAGATTACTCTAAATATTATTGAAGATTCGAAGCTATTTTACTACAAAATTATGGAGTTGTAGCATGTTCGTGGATAGATCAGTATATACATTTTCTTAGTTTGTTTATTTACGTCTGTAGACTTAACTGATATATCATAGAACTGTGATTATTTTGTCAAAATTTAATTAATGGGAAGTAAATTCTATCAGAGTATTTAATTTTCAGACTTAGACGGTGTTTATTCTCCTAAAAGTTATCTACTTGGCTTGTGGTAGCCTGTTGGAAACGTCCCGACACGCGTTCCTTTGGTTGGGAGAAAGAGCACCGCTCAAGCTCGATAGTTTCTTGTAGTGTCCACAGCGTCGCTATCCTTTTGAGATAGGGATGGTGGTTTGAGGCAGTCTCTAGGTCTACCTGTTGAGACATCAGTAGCCATTGCCTGGCCTTCTCTAATTCTAATCTAGGTGGAGAGGGGTCTTTGGCGCTAATTATATTTATGTATGGTCGGTCTCTAGGACATTGTTCTGTCTCTTGTCTATGCTACTCATGAGCGGCCTTTAAGTGGCAAATTTTCTTTTGATAACATGTACTCTTGGTCATCGTATCATTGTACTGTGAGCTTATATGAAATCGTACCTTTTGTTTGTCTATTACATCTGAAGCAATGATACTAAATTTTGCCATCATCCTATAATTTTAAAAAAAATTACCCGTTGACTGTTTGGCCCTATTTCGGATTTTTCTTACCTTATTTCGGATTTTTCTTACCTTATTTCGGATTTTCTTTCCTTATTCGGAATTTTATTTCCTTATTTCGGAATTTTCTTACCTTGTTTCGGAATTTTCTTACCTTCGGAGTTTTCCTACTTTCGGAATTTTCTTACCTTATTTCGGAATTTTCTTGCCTTATTTCGGAATTTTCTTGCCTTATTTCGTATTTTTCTTACCTTATTTCGGAATTTTCTTGCCTTATTTCGGAATTTTCTTACCTTATTTCGGAATTTTCTTACCTTATTTCGGAATTTTCTTGCCTTATTTCGTATATTTCTTAACTTATTTCGGAATTTTATTACCTTATTTCGTATTTTTCTGACCTTATTTCGGAATTTTCGAATTTTCTGACCTTATTTCGGAATTTTCGAATTTTCTTACCTTATTTCGGATTTTTCTTAAGTTATTTCGGATTTTTCTTACCTTATTTCTGAATTTTCTGGCCCTATTTTGGGATTTTCTGACCCTATTTGAAATTTTTCTTTCCCTATTTCGGAATTTTCTGACCCTATTTCGGGATTATCTGACCCTATTTCGGAATTTATACCCTATTTCGGGATTTTCTGACCATATTTCGGAATTTGTTCACCCTATTTCAGGGTTTTGTGACCATATTTCGGAATTTTTACCCTATTTTGGGATTTTCTGACCATATTTCGGAATTTTTACCCTATTTCGGGATTTTTTTGCCCATATTTCGGAATTTTCTGACCTTACTCCACAAATTTTTAGGCCTATTACGGATATTTTACTCTTTCCCGGAATTTTTGGTTCCTAATACAGAATTTTTTGTACCCTCGCTGTATACTTCTTCAATTATCATATCTCTCACTTGAGTTCATTTTGATTCCATTATCCTTGTATGATTTCTTCACTTCTCTCTTATAACTCCTTATAACTCGCTCGTCTCAATTATCGTAACTGGTCATATTCAACCTCAGCTCTATATTTCAAACTTCAATGTAATTTGCTCTTCCATTTCGAATCTGATAATGCAATCAAATAAGCTATTTCCTTTAACGTGTTATTATTTTCCATTTGTACTTGTAATTATTTTCTTTATGAAACTATATATTTCCAATAGTCAAACTCACATTCATATAATTTCCACAAGATTTTGTTAATTATCATTAAGGGGTTGTGGTAGCCTATGGGAAACTTCCCTGCCTAGCGATGAGCTGGACATGGGTTCGAGACCTGCTCAGGCTCCATAGTTCCTTGTAGTGTCTGCAACCTCACCATCCTTTTAAGCCAGGTAAGGGGCTGTTGGGGGAGCCTTTAAGTCTACTTGCTGAGTCTTCAGCAGACATTGCCTGCCTTGCCTGGTCCCAGCTTTATGGAGAAGAAGTTTGGGGGTAGATCACATGTATAGGCTATATGATCAGTCTCTATAAATCTAGGGTGTGGTATGATATCCAGAGTCTTCTAAAACGGCTCTTTTTAACTATTGATTCTTTTCGAGTCTTTACCCATGCAAGATCACCTTTGTGTCTTCTTACCAGCCATACTCAATGGTACGTTTCCAATTACAAATGACAAGTTTTTATTCTTTCATCAGTCCTTAGAATCTCATTGGGACCTTGATTGTTGCATTCTTCTGTGGTACATTTTTTCAGTCAATTACTTTTTTATTTAAATGAGATGAATTTTAGAAGTTGAAGTATACTCTGCATGCTTTCCTATTGGAGTGCTCGTTTAGATGTTCAGTAGATATTAAGATTTATAAATATGTTTATGATAATAAAAATCAAATTAGCCCACTTATATTTTTCTATAAATATTGAGTAGATGGTTTATAACTAAAAAAAGGCGATGAAATAAAAATTTATGAAAATTTGTAGAAGCATTTATAGGATTCCTTTACATTAACTCGTTAGTTCCTTTAGTGTTTGCAACCTCACCATTCTTGTATGCTAAGGATGAGGATGTTTAGAGGAGTCTGTAAGTCTACCTGCTGAGTCATCAGTAGCCATTGCCTGACCCTCTCCGGTCCTAGCTTGGGTGGAGAGGGCCTTGGGTGCTGATCATAATTTATATGTATATAGTCAGTCTGTTTGGTACTGTCCTGCTTTCTAGGGCAATGTCACTCTCCCTTGCATCTGCCATTCATAAGTGGCCTTTAAACCTTTAATCATGAAGTCATTCTACTTAACCGTTTACATAAAACTTGAATTTGTACAAGAAACTATGATAATATTTTACCTTCGGAATTGAGAGATTAGTTGTCTCAGAAGCAAGTTGCATGAAATTGAATCCAAATGCATTGGCAAAGTCATTGTTTTGTGAAAAAACTGTTGTTCAACCTAAAAAGAATAAATTGCAATGGAATTGAACAGTCTTGGTTTGGTGGTTAGCTTACGTTAAATAAAAACTTGTTGGATGAAAACACCAAAAAAAAAGTTACGTTGATGATCAATAACATTATAATATAATTAAGAGCCAAGTAAATACGAGAATTAAAACGCACCTTACAATATTCTTTAATAATTTTAGAAAGAACATTTTCTCCAGCTTTGGATAATCAGGAAATCTTAATTGAAATGAATATTCATTTGAGTTTAGAAAGTAATAATCAATTTTACTAACTTAAGTCATGCGTTTAAATCCAGGAATCTTTTCTTGATCATGAGGTCCTGAGAGAGAGAGAGAGAGAGAGAGAGAGAGAGAGAGAGAGAGAGAGAGAGAGAGAGAGAGAGAGAGAGAGAGAGGAGAGAGAGAGAGTCGGGGTTCAACCAAGCGTAACTTCCAGTCCATGGTCATTTAAAATGTCTATTTGAATATCATGTTTGGTTTTATTGCTTGTGATTATTTAATTTTTATTCTACACCTGTATATTTTTTTTTTATCTTTGCAGTTTAATATGTATTATCCCATGCATTTCTTTGTTGCGTTAGGCAGTGATACGTGAAACAGTATTTTTTTCGCATACTGAATAATCCCCCCCCTCTCTCTCTCTCTCTCTCTCTCTCTCTCTCTCTCTCTCTCTCTCTCTCTCTCTCTCTCTCTCTCTCTATCAACATTTTTTATATTCTAGGCCGATACAGGCAGTCAAATTATTTTAAGTTTTCCTTTTGTTAATTCAAACAACTCTTAAAGTTCCCTGTATAACTTTTTTTTTTTAGAAAACTTGTTTTATCCAAACATCATGCACAGTGAATAATGATTGTGGTTTAAAACACGCAGACCTGAAAATGCCATGTGTAAAAATAATCAGATACACAAATAGCCGTGTTACTTGACTAACACTTCGTGTTCATGATGTAGATGGTTTGATTACAAATGTTCTTTTAGAACTTGGAGGAGAAATCAAGGTATATACCCATTGATTGCGGAATAAATGAAGTTTTATGATGGAGATGGGTTAATTCATCATCATCATCATCATCTCCTCCCAAGCCTATTGACGCAAAGGGCCTCGGTTAGATTTCGCCAGTCGTTTCTATTTTGAGCTTTTAATTCAATATTCTCCATTCATCATCTACTACTTCGCGCTTCATAGTCCTCAGCCAGGTAGGTCTGGGTCTTCCAACTCTTCTAATGCCTTGTGGAGCCCAACTGAATGTTTGGTGGACTAATATCTCCTGGGGAGTGCGGAGAGCATGCCCAAACCATCTCCATCTACCCCATCACCATAATCCCATGCACATATGGCACTCGAGTAATCTCTTATAGTTTCATTTAATTACAAACCTGATTTCGACAGATGTATGTGTATCAGAGCAGAAATCAAGATATGTATTTCTCTTGATTGCTGAATGGATTAAGTTAATCACATCTTTGTAATGATTTCAAAACAAAGCTTTAATCGTGAATCCGATATAAGCATATTCGACATAACTTTATTTGCATACCATTCACACAATAAATGATGTCTTGTTTACATCGTAAGCGTTTTTATATTTTGATTCGTAGACATGTCTTCAAGATGGAAGATATCTAAGAGGAGTAAATTCCGAGAAAATAATAATAACGTAATTGTTAAGATATGAAGAAAGTTTAAATTTTTTTTTTTTCATTTGGACGTCCTTTCGAAAATAAACCAACGTCCTTTCGAAAATAAACCAACAGATGTTATATAAACATATTCCTATCCTTATATATATATATATATATATATATATATATATATATATATATATATATATATATATATATGTGTGTGTGTGTGTGTGTGTGTGTGTGTGTATGTGTGTGTAGACTCCGGCATTGATCAGGAGACTTGAGTAAGTGTTAAAAGCGTCAGGCGTTACTTGTTTTATATGTTCTGTGGAACAGTTAAAATCTGACTTGACAAGAGAACACATATGGTAGAAGGTATATTTTTAAACACCTCCTGAGACAGCTTTCATAGTAAACACACACACACACACACACACACACACACACACACACACACAAAACCTAAGCGAAAATAAACCCTCCTTTTCAGATTATTAGTGAGGGTTGTCGGTGAAAGGGTCTGAGAAGTGAGTAGTCCGATATTTTCATTCAATACCAGCATTATCTGATATATCCTTCTTCATTTAATGTATTATTTCTAATTAATTTATATCTTTATCTTGAAAAAGGGCAGAAAATAAAATGTACCATATAAAAGTTTTTGAATGTTTGAGGGAACCAGAATTAGTCGGGATGAGGAAGAGCTATACGGTCTTTGCAAAAAGACTAATCAAAAGAAGAAATTTCACACAAGAACAATATCCCCTGAATAGGCAGTCTAAATGGGGTTGCTCTTCCCCCCTCCTTCCCCAGCACCTGGGGTTAATGTCACTTGTTCCCAGGCAATCGAATAAGAAATTGAATCCATATATGCTCACATGATGGGCAAAGCCATTAAGAGGATAGCAAAATGTGTTCAGTTAAACCTTAAAGATTATTCAGGCCTTGTAGTTTTGTGTTTTGATATTTGCTAGCAGTTGTGTAGACTGGCCAAGGGCACCAGCCACCCGTTGAGATACTACTGCTTAGAGTGTTATTTGTGTCTTTTGACTGGCCAAGACAGTACTCACATTGGATCTCTCTCTCTCCTCTCTCTCTCTCTCTCTCTCTCTCTCTCTCTCTCTCTCTCTCTCTGGTTACGGCTCATTTTTTCCTTTGCCTATACATACATCGAATATACTGGCCTATTCTTCCCACATTCTCCTCTGACCTCATACACCTGACAACACCGAGATTAACAAACCATCTCTTCTTCACCCAAGGGGTTAACTACTGCACTGTAATTGTTCAATGGCTACTTTCCTCTTGTTAAGGGTAGAAGAGCCTCTTTAGCTATATGGTAAGCAGCTCTTCTAGTGTGAAGGACACTCCAAAATCAAACCATTGTTCTTTAGTCTTGAGTAGTGCTATAGCCTCTGTACCATGGTCTTCCACTATCTTGTGGTTAGAGTTCTGTTGCTTGAGGGTACACTGGGCA
>NC_090740.1:130986177-131008860 GCF_036898095.1 Palaemon carinicauda | reverse complement strand
TTCGCATTCTCGGCACTTTTTTTTTTTTTTTTCCTTAATATTGGAGTTCCTCAAAGAAGAGAATTTAAAAGTACTTTTTAAAACTTGCTCCTAAAAAAAAAAAAAAAAAAATTGTCTAACAATCAAAAGTACTTTTTAAAACTTTGATCCTTAAAAAAAGAATTGTCTAACGACAATTTTAGTTTGAAAGTAATTTTTAGAAACTTTGCTTCTAATATTTTATCTTTTTTAGGAAAGGGGGAAGTTACAATATAAATACAAAAGAAAAGTGTAGTGTTTATTTTCAGTCAAATTTATAGTACAAGATAATATATAATGAAAATAGTAGACAAGTTACAATAAAATTCTTAAAAATATTGTTAAGCATTTAATTTCTAAAATTTAAGATTGTGTGCGATGTTTTCAGAAAGGTAATTTTTTGGTTGGGATCATATCTCTCCATGACATTTTTTATACGCAAAATCATGTCTCTATAGTTATTTTTCTTTTGCATTTGCTTATCTCCTAGGATAAATTTCTGCAGTTTGGAACTATCAAACCTTTCCTCACATTTCAAAACATCTATGACCTTCCAAATATTTGGATGACTCATATCAACTGTGCCTTTTAGTGCGCTGTGGTAGGCTTCTAAATTATTTGTAGTTCTAGCAATCCGAGACATGCATCTATCCCAAACATTCCAAATAGTTAATGGATATAGTGGTTCCAGACGTCGCCTTCTTTTCTCCTCTTCCTCTAAGGGGTCCTATGTTATTATTCTCGAAATAGGAAACTACCGACTGTGGCATATCATTGTACGATCGTGTGACACACGGTTGATACATGCGTGTGTCACACGATCGTACATCATCATCTACAAGTTCCTCGTAGCCATCGACATCATCATCTATCGGTAAGAAGGCAACGGGAAGGCAAGGGCAACAAAACAGCGCATTTTAAGGCTAAAACTTCTGTCTGTCTACACTCTCCTTATTCTTAGTATATATTTATAATTCTCTTCATCAACAACTTTGTTTTTTCACTTCACTTCACTTCACTTCCACTCCCAGGTAGGCTTTCAGCCTGTCAGTGGAATCAGTTGTTTTCTCCACTCAATTCTGTTTTCAAAAATTCCCTCTCTTCTCAGCTGTTCAATTGTTGGCATGTTGTTCTTTGTCAAAATCTCTTCAATTCCATCCCTCCAGCGTTTACGTGGTCTACCTCTTGATCTCCTCCCACCAGGCGTCCAGTCCCATCTCTTCCTTGCAATTCTATTTCCATCCATTCTCATTAAATGTCCCAACCATCTCAGCTGTCCCTTCTCAATCTTGTTCAACATAAGAGATACCCCAACCATCCTTCTAAAATCTACATTTCTTATTCTATCTCTCCTTGTTTTGTGCATTATTGTTCTCAGGATTTTCATCTCTGAAGCTTGGACTCTGCTCCTGTCTTTGATGGTCATTGTCCAGCTCTCTGAACCATATGTCATGATTGGTGTTAGTAATCCTTCAAATATGGTTTTCTTTACTTCTATAGGTACGTATGCATCTCTCATAATTGGATAGAGTGCTCCACAGCATTTATTATATTTCTTTATTCGTTCATTAATTTCTTCTTTGTTCTTATAGCCGTTATCTGTAAACATACACCCTAAATACTTGAATGCGTTGGTGTCCTTAATTACCGTATTTCTTATCATGATGTTCGTTGGAGCTTGTTGTTGTTTGCTGATTGTTAATATTTCTGTTTTATTAATGTTCATCTTCAGTCCAGCTTCTGTTAAACAATCGTTCAAGGCTATCAATGCTCTTTCTAGTTCCTCCCGATCATATGTCCAGAAAGCAATATCATCAGCAAAAATCATAATGTCTCCCGAGATATTTATTCTTTCCTTAAAACTTCTTATAATTACATCTATATATGCAATGAACAAGAGTGGGGAAAGAACGCTTCCCTGCTTAACACCTGTTGTTACTCTAAACCAATTTTCATTCTTGTATCCAGTCCTTACATTATTTATACATGGTTCGTACGTGCTCTTTATTGCAGCTTGTTTTTTCCTTTCTCTGGAATTAAAATCTTGCAGGTAGCCATGTTGTTGGATGGGTGTATTCTTTAGAAGTAACTATCTAAGTAAAAACCTTTTGTTTCCAAAACAGGAAAATAATAAATAAAACAGTTAAACAACCTGGTGTCTTTTAACTTGGGGACAAATTGCCCAACGACGAATTGACTTGGGGACAAACTGAGCAACGATGAATTGAGCGGGACGAATTGGGCAACGACCAATTCACCAGGGACGAATTGCCCTAGCACCATATATATATATATATATATATATATATATATATATATATATATATATATATATATACATATATATTTATATATATATACTGTATATATAATGTGCGTGTGTCTGTAAATACATTTGTATATACAATATAGTTATGTTTAGTGAATCTTGGGAGGAATTGCAAAAGATGATGAAAGATTTGAAAAGAGCAAGCCAAAAATATAGGGCGGAACATTGATATAAATATAACCGGTAATGTTCAATCAAAATTCAGACAACAAATAAAGGATATAAACAAACTTCTAGAGATTGTTAATGAATATACATACTTAGGACAGAGAGTAAGTTTCTCGCCAGTACACGAGACTGAAATTAAAAGAGGGATAAGCATGGGATGGAGAGCTCTTGGTAAACAAAATGTCATTAGGAAAATTTCATATGCATCTGAAATTTGGAGCCTTACTAAAGCCTTAGAACATCAGCTAGGTACAACTTAAAGAGCTATGGAAAGAATAATGATGGGAATAACGCTACGGGACAGAAAGAGAACAACATGGATACGAGACCAAACTAAAGTAGACACGATGTTCTAACAGCACAGATAAGAAATGGACATGGACAGGACGTATATTGATAATGACAGAATAGATGGGCATTCATAATACTAGAATGGGTCCCTAGAGATTGCTAAAGAAGCATGGGAAGGAAGAGAAGATGATGTATTGACGAGCTAAGAAAATTTGTTGGTGTAAACTTGAATAGAAAGACCATAAACAAACGCGAGTGGAAAGACACATCTGAGAACTTTGTCTTGCCGTGAGCTAGTAACAGCTGATGTGATGATGATGTTATATATATATATATATATATATATATATATATATATATATATATATATATATATATATATATATATATACATATATATATCATATTTATAATTGTGCTTATATGTTTGTATGTGATTTTGATAATTTTAAAGTTTCATTTGAATATATATATATATATATATATATATATATATATATATATATATATATATATGTATATTTTTATAAGCTTTAAAGTTTCATTTGAAATTATATATATATATATATATATATATATATATATATATATATATATATAATATTTTTATAAGCTCTAAAGTTTCATTTAAAATGAATATAGCATCTGCTGTTTACTGATGTAGTTTTATTGTACATAAACAGGCCGATCCTTGGTCATTTGATCGACAGATACGCTCTTTGCGGTTCCTTTTAAGTCTTCATGAAGAATTATGCTCATACTTTATAGCATCTATTATAATTGGCGTATTATGAATATGATAATTTAGATTTTATAAAAAAAATATATCGACAACACCTCATATTTGTTACTTCATTTAAATTCACTGTTTCATACTTATCATATTTTCTTTTAGATGTAAGATAGTTTTTATAGGTATTGATACACGTCAGATGCTATTGAATTAGAGATATTGCTGGATTTAGAAATATAGTTAAAGAATTGTTTACTCCCAAAAAGAAGACATAGGTATTAGTACAGTATTAACATATTCGCTGTCAGAATTAAGTTCTGAAGACAAAATATATGAATATGTGGAAAAAATATTTGTTTCTTGTAAAATGTTTTTTTCATGTTTATCCCCGTATTTCTTTGTGTCAAAACATGAACTGTCAGAATTAAGTTCTGAAGACAAAATATATGAATATGGGGAAAAAATATTTGTTTCTTATAAAATGTTTTTTTTTTTTTTTTTCATGTTTATCCCCGTATTTCTTTGTGTCAAAACATGAATGTAAAACTTCGTAGCTAGCTTCTAATCGAAAAATTAATCCAATGAGATGTGTATGTGATGGTAATTTATTGAAAATGTTTACACTCGATACTCTTAGTATATACGTATCATACAACTCGCCTTACGGATAATCCGAACACTCTTAAGTAACTTACCTTTATCACTTTTTAAGCCACCCATATAGGGAGCTTTTTGAGCTGCTTATCTTACTGGAAAGCTTTTATGTATTACGGGGTTTAAATGTAAGCCCCTGAATTTCATAGTGGTAGGATATACTTTTTGTTTGTTTACCGATGCTGTTGAAGTAACGCTTTGCAGAATTACTCTCCGCTATCTCTAAAGGAGCCTGTACACGTTATAAAAAGAGTCAAAATTTTGCATAAAAATTTTGATATAAAATTTTGATGCAAAATTTGAGTGTGTGTAGGACGTTTTGGTGTCAATAAAAGATTTGAAGCAAAATTTTGACATCTAAACGTCCTACACACATTCAAATTTTGCACCAAAATTTTGATATCAAAATTTTGATGCAAAATTTTGACGCTTTTTTTGAACGTGTATGGGCCCCTTAATGTGCCTCGTGGGAACCTTTCGGAGATGACCCTTGCTTATGTAAATCAGCCTTGTGTTTTTGGTTTGAGAGGTTAATTTCTCATGTTATTCCGGTGTTATTGTAAGATCGCCTATGGAAATCAATATGGAGTAAGATATTCCATCTTGATGTAAATGGCCTGCAGCTGTTCATAGCATACACGATGTCATCAGAGTTTCGTGGAGAATGGTGTCTGAATTTTGTAGTTTTTGTCAATTTCCGGTGAAATTTCATCATCATCCTTATCTCCTCCTAGGCCTATTGACGCAAAGGGCCTCGGTTAGATTTCACTAGTCGCCTCTATCTTGAGCTTTTAATTCAATATTTCTCCATTCATCATCTTCGCGCTTCATAGCCCTCAGCCATGTAGGTGTGGGTCTTCCAACTCTTCTAGTGCCTTGCGGAGTTCAGCTGATTGGTGAACTAATCTCTCAACTAAACCAAATTTCACCCAAAAGATTAGGTTAAATTTGGTTTAGTTGAATTTGGGGTTGTTTCAAGCTAGCTTTCACCAAGGTTTTATCTTTAAACTAATCTTATATAACGTATTGTGTTAATAAATTTCCACTAAGGAGCATATTCCTTATATTCAGCTTCAAAACAAACAAGTACTTGATTTTGTTCTTCTACTGTGAATTTGTTTGGGTCGTGGCAAATGTGATATTTCAAGATGACATTTTAAGATTTTAGCATCTAACCGTGGACCGCATTTGTTACACATTAGAAGTGTAGCTGTAAGAATTCCGGTCTAGTGTTTATACCACTAATATAAATATAGATTTGGGTCTTTTTTATCCAAGAAAAAGAAACTATTATATTCTTCTTCTAGACTTCAGTACTTAGATCTCAAATGCAATTTTTTTTGGGGGGGAGAGTCGTCATAGCAAGCATGGAAAAAAAAATCAACAAGACATTAAAGAAACCTTACATTATTTGCTATTTTTTTTTTGGGGGGGGGGGGCAGGGGGATATTAAATCTTAACACTGCTCTCCATTGTTTATTTGACTTAGTCATCTTCCGAATTATTCAACTTTTTTCATTTTACATATTCTTAATTGAATAACATGCTAACTACCCGGCATTTCATGCTCATGAAAAATACATGATCAATGTTATACCTTATTATTATTATTATTATTATTATTATTATTATTATTATTATTATTATTATTATTATTATTATTATTATTCCTAGCTTAGCGAGAACAGAGTCATATTTCTAGATTCTTAGAGGTAGCCCGAGAAATTTAACCTTAGATAAAAGGAAAAAAAATTGCAGAGACAGCCAAAGTAGTTGAACAGCTATATAAGAGGAAACAAAAAGGAGCTGATATGTAAATGGGATATGTTTATACGGCTTAAATCGGTTAAGAACATTGAGCTGTTACTTGAACCAAAATATTAATGTAATTACATAATAGAGTAACATTAGGAAGTATTCTCTTCAATACGGAGTACTAATATCGATTACTGTATATACAATATACATTCTCTCTCTCTCTCTCTCTCTCTCTCTCTCTCTCTCTCTCTCTCTCTCTCTCTCTCTCTCTCTCTCTCTCTCTCTGAGGTTACTATTTTCGCAAATTTATCCTGACTGAACTATAATAAATTTTTTTTAGCGAGGCAGATTTGCACCGACTCGCAGCGGTGCTCTTTTAGCTCGGAAACTTTTCCTGATCGCTGATTGGTTGGACAAGATGATTCTAACCAATCAGGTAGCAGGAAACTTCTCCGGGCTAAAAGGGGACCGATGCAAGTCGGTGCAAATGCGCCTCATTAAAAAAAAATTGAGTATAGTAGACTAAATACCGGCAAGGCTGCTACGTGTTTTATAGCTATAACAAATCTACTACTTATAGCGCGAGATAAGATATTCTATTATATAAATTGGTTGGGGAGTTAGTGATTTTTTATTTCTACTGTGAAGCAGTTGCTCTTTATATATTAATATCATATTTCTGAATTATTATTATTATTATTATTATTATTATTATTATTATTATTATTATTATTATTATTTTTATAATACGTAGTATTACTGTATTATTATTATTATCATCATCATTATTATTTGAAATTCGAATGATTCCATGTAAATTCAATAAAGGAAGATAAAGTAATAGAAATTGCTGTTGTCGTATATTAACTGGTGGCGAGAAATGTCACCAACGCGAACATCATAAGGCTAATCGATTTTTGAATCGGCTTTACATTCTACGAAAAAGTTACGACCTTTAATAATCTAATGAATTAATTATTCTAATTGATTGTAATGTTTTGGTTAACACTTTAAAACGAAGGAAAAGAAAGAATTCTACTTTTAGCTAGTGAAGATGACCAAATGTACAGTTGGACACATGTATTCCTGGCACACCTCGCTCTGAGGAAGCGCACCTGGTCATACCCTTTCAGCACGTTTAGTTCTTGTGCTTCTCCCCCCACACCACCTATGCCCTATGACATTACACTAGCTGTTTGGTTACCTGACATGCTGGAAGGGTGTGGCAAGGTACATTTCCTCAGAGCGCGGTATGCCAGCATTTTTTGTGTCCCCAAAAAAGCGTAATTACAAACATGATTCGTTGTACGATTGAATTATGCCAACTGCACGAGGTTTTTTTTTATGTGATGTTCATATTAGGCTATGGAGTTAGTTATCAAGAAAGAAAAAGAGGATTAATAAGTACAGCCTTCTTGTATGGACACAAGAGGTAATATTCATCAAAAGCAATTTCTTCTTTTAGTTTACTTGCTAATTTTGATGTAAAGAAACTTTTTTTTTTCACCGTGAAGAAACGGATTATATCCACTTTTGTAGAATATGACGGCTTATAAGGATGGTACAACAGGTTTAAAACACTAGATTCGGTAGACCATTAGGATTGTTATCCTTTAACTTAAGAATTCAATTTCAAGAAAACGCTGCAAAGAACCTCCTAATTAACATAACTTCACATTCATACCCCAAGCAGTTATGAAATTTTAGGCATTGAAACTTATCTACATCAAAACCATAACTTGGACGTTTTACTTGCTGTTTTTACATGAGGTTGGATATCTTTCCCTCTTTGTCTACTAGAGGTTGGAAGTCTTTCCCCAAGTATCTTCGAGAGCTTTGACCTCTTCCCTGCTGTATCTACAAGAGGTTTACCATCTTTCCTGCTGTATCTACAAGAGGTTTACCATCTTTCCTGCTGTATCTACAAGATGTTCAACATATTTCCTGCTGTATCTACAAGAGGTTGGATGTTTTTCCTATTTTATCTACAAGGTGTCGAATGTCTTTCCTACTGTATCTTCAAGAGATTGAACGTCTTTTGTCTCTCCTTCTGTATCTACAAGAGGTTGAACATCTCTTGCTGTATTTTGTAGAAGTTGGACGCTTTTCTCTCGGTATATACAAGAGGGTGGTCGTCTTTCCTGCTATATCTGCAAAAGGCTGGACGTCTTCCCTGGTTTATCTAAAAGATGTTGGATGTCTTTTCTGCTGTATCTAAAGAAGTGGGATGTCTTTCTTGCTATATCTATAAGATGTTGAACGTCTTTTCTGCTTTATCTACAAGAGGTTGGATGTTTTTCCTGCTTTATCTATATGGTGTCGGACGTCTTTCCTGCTGTATCTTCAAGAGATTAAACGTCTTGTGTCTCCTTCTGTATCTTCAAGAAGTTGGACGTCTTTTGTCTTTTCTTCTCTATTTATAAGAGGTTGAACGCCTTTCCTGCTGTATCTGCGAGAAATTGGACGTCTTTCCTGTTGTATCTACAAGAGGTTGGACGTCTCCCTGCTGTATCTTCAAGAGGTTGGGCGACTTTCCCCCTGTAACTTCCAGTCTTTGGATGCTTTTCATGCTGTACCTACAAGAAGTTGGACATCTTCCCTGCTGTATCTTCAAGAGATTGGGCAACTTTCCCGCTGTATCTTCATGTTGGACGCCTTATCTTCAAGATGTTGGACGCCTTTCCTGCTGTATCTACAAGCAATTGGACGTCTTTCCTGCTGTATCTACAAGAGTTTGGACTTCTTTCCTGCTGTATCTACAAGAGTTTGGACTTCTTTCCTGCTGTATCTACAAGAGTTTGGACTTCTTTCCTGCTGTATCTACAAGAGTTTGGACTTCTTTCCTGCTGTATCTACAAGCAATTGGAGGTCTTTCCTGCTGTATCTACAAGAGTTTGGACTTCTTTCCTGCTGTATCTACAAGCAATTGGAGGTCTTTCCTGCTGTATCTACAAGAGTTTGGACTTCTTTCCTGCTGTATCTACAAGCAATTGGAGGTCTTTCCTGCTGTATCTACAAGAGTTTGGACTTCTTTCCTGCTGTATCTACAAGCAATTGGAGGTCTTTCCTGCTGCATCTACAAGAGTTTGGACTTCTTTCCTGCTGTATCTACAAGCAATTGGAGGTCTTTCCTGCTGTATCTACAAGAGTTTGGACTTCTTTCCTGCTGTATCTACAAGAAGGTGGGCGACTTCCCTGCTTTATCTGCAAGATGTTGGGCGTCTGCTCTGCTTTATCTATAAGAGAGTGGATGTCTTCCCTGCTGTTTCTACAAGATATTGGACATCTTTTTTGCTTTGCCTGCAAGAGTAAGGACGTCTTTCTTAATGTATCTGCAAGAAGCAGGGTGTCCTCCCTGCTGTTTCTACAAGATGTTGGACGACTTTCCTGTTGTATCTGCAAGTGGGTGGACGTCTTCCCTGCTGTATCTACAAGATGTTGGCCATTTTTTTCTTCTGTATCTTCAAGAAATATGACGTCTTCCCTGCTGTATATGCAAGTTGTTTGACATGTTTCTTGCTGTATTTTCACGAGATGGGACGTCTTCCCAGCTGTATCATCAAAAGGTGGGACGTCTTCCCTGCAGTATCTACAAGATGTTGGCCATTTTTTTCTGCTGTATCTTCAAGAAATAAGACGTTTTCCCTGTTGTATATACAAGATGTTTGACATCTTTCTTGCTGTATCTTCAAGAGATGGGACGTCTTCCCAGCTGTATCTACATGATGTTGGACATCTTTTCTGCTTTACCTATAAGAGGTAGGACGCCTTGCCTACTGTATCTATAAGATGTGGGATGCCTTCTCTGCTGTATCTACAATATGTTGGACGTCTTTCCTACTGTATGTTCAAGAGATGGGACGATTTTGCTCCTGTATTTACAGGCGGTTGGACGTCGTCACTGCTGTATCTTTATCTTTAAGAGGTGGGATGTGTTTCCTGCTGTATCTACAAGATGTTGGACATTTTTTTCTGCTGTATCTTGAAGAGATGAGACACCTTCCCTGGTGTATATATAAGATGTTTGACATCTTTCCTGTTGTATCTTCAAGAGATGGGACGTCTTCCCTGCTTTATCTTCACGATAATAGACATCTTTTCTGCTTTACCTTCTAGAGGTAGGACATCTTACCTACTGTATCTACGAGAGGTTTGATGTGTTCCTTGCTCTATCTGCTAGATGATGGACCACTTTCTTGCTGTATCTTCTGGAGGTTGGATGACACTCCTGCTGTATCTACAAGATGATGGATGACTTCCCTTCTTTATCTGCAAGATGTTGGACGTTTGTCATGCTTTATATACAAGAGGATGGACGTCTCCCCTGCTGTATCATTCCTGCTGTATATACAAAATTTTGGATGATTTTTCTGTACCTACAATAGAAAGTACGTCTTTACTACTGAATCCACAAAAAGTGAGATATCTTTCCTGCTGTATATACAAGAGGCTGGACTTATTTTCTGCTGTATCTACAGGAGGTGGAACGTCTTCCCTGTTGTATCTATAAGAGATTGGACGTCTTCCCTGTTGTATCTACAAGAGGTTGTACATATTTCCTGGTGTATCTTCAACGTGGGACGTCTTCCCTTTTGTGTCTACAAGAGTCTGGACTTATTTCCTGTTGTATCTACACGAGGTTTAACATCTTTCCTGTTGTGTCTTCAAAAGGTGGGACGTCATCCCTGCTGTATCTACAAGATGTTGGACATCTTTTCTGCTTTACCTACAAAAGGTCGGACGTCTTGCCTTCTGTATCTAAATGAAGTGGGACGCCTTTCCTGCTGTATCTACAAGGTGTTGGATGTCTTTCCTGCTGTATCAAGATATTGGACGATTTTGCTGCATTATCTACAAGCAGTTGGACGTCTTCCCTGCTGTATCTTTAAGAGATGGGACGTCTTCCCTGTTGTATCTACAAGAGGTTGGACTTATTTCCTGCTGTATCCACAGGAGGTGGGACGTCATCCCTTTTTTATCTACAAGAGGCTGGACTTATTTCCTGCTGCATCTAGATGAGCTTTAACGTCTTCCCCGATGTATCTTCAAAAGGTTGTTCGTCATCCCTGCTGAATCTACACGATGTTGGATATCTATTCTGCTTTACCTACAAGAAGTAGGACTTCGTGCTTACTGTATCTACAAGAGGTGGGACGTCTCTTCTGTATCTACAATATGTTGGACGTCTTTCCTGCTGTATCTTCAAGAGATGGGACTATTTTGCTGCTGTATCTTCAAGAGGTTGGACGTCTTCCCTGCTTATCTACAAGATGTTGGACATCTTTTCTGCTTTACGTACTAGAGGTAGGACGTCTTGCCTACTATATCGACAAGAGGTGGGATGTCTTCTCTGCTGTATCTACATGATGTGGGACGTCTCCCCTACTTTACCTACAAGAGGTAGTACGTCCTTCATGCTGTATCTACAAGAGGTGGAACGTGTTCCTTGCTGTATCCGCAAGTTATTGGACCACTTTCATGCTGTATCTTCAAGAAGTTGGATGACTTTCTGGGTGTATCTTCATGAGGTTGGACGTATTTCCTGCTATATCTTCAAGAGGTTCGGTGACTTTCCTACTCTATCTATAAGATGTTGAATGTCTTTCCTTCTTTATCTGCAAGATGTTGGACGTCTGTCCTGCTTTATATACAAGAGGGTGGTCGTCTCCCCTGCTGTATCGTTCCTGTTGTATATACAAGATTTTGGATAATTTTTAAGTACCTACAAGAGATAGGACGTCTTTACTACTGTATCCACAAGAAGTGGGATGTATTTCCTTCTGTATATACAAGAGGTGGAACGTCTTCCCTGTTGTATCTACAAGAGGTTGGACTTATATCCTGCTGTATCTACAGGAGGTGTGACATCTTCCCTTTTGTATCTACAAGAGGCTGGACTTATTTCTTGCTGTATCTACACTAGGTTTTACGTCTTCCCTGTTGTATCTGCAAGAGGTGGGACATCTTCCCTATTGTATCTACAAGAGGTGGTACGTCTTTCCTTTGTATCTACAAGAGGTGGGACATCTTCCCTATTGTATCTACAAGAGGTGGTTCGTCTTTCCTTTGTATCTACAAGAGGTGGGACGTCCTCCCTTTATATCTACAAGAGGTGGTTCGTCTTTCCTTTGTATCTATAAGAGGTGGGACGTCCTCCCTTTATATCTACAAGAGGTGGTTCGTCTTTCCTTTGTATCTACAAGAGGTGGGACGTCCTCCCTTTATATCTACAAGAGGTGGTTCGTCTTTCCTTTGTATCTACAAGAGGTGGGACATCTTCCCTATTGTATCTACAAGTGGTGGTTCGTCTTTCCTTTGTATCTACAAGAGGTGGGACGTCCTCCCTTTATATCTACAAGAGGTGGTTCGTCTTTCCTTTGTATCTACAAGAGGTGGGACGTCCTCCCTTTATATCTACAAGAGGTGGTTCGTCTTTCCTTTGTATCTACAAGAGGTGGGACATCTTCCCTATTGTATCTACAAGAGGTGGTTCGTCTTTCCTTTGTATCTACAAGAGGTGGGACGTCCTCCCTTTATATCTACAAGAGGTGGTTCGTCTTTCCTTTGTATCTACAAGAGGTGGGACATCTTCCCTATTGTATCTACAAGAGGTGGTTCGTCTTTCCTTTGTATCTACAAGAGGTGGGACGTCCTCCCTTTACATTTACAAGAGGTGGTTCGTCTTTCCTTTGCATCTACAAAAGGTGGGACGTCCTCCCTTTGTATCCATCTACAAGAGGTGGGACGTATTTCCTTCCAATATCTAAAATAAGTTGGGCATCATCCCTGCTGTATCTGCAGGAGGTTGAAAAACCATAAAAAAATAACTATTGAACTCTTGCTCTATGATAACTTCCACTTATTAGAACTTTTTTGTACCGTCTTTGCTGTTAAAATAAATCATCTCATTGGCAGATTCTCAGTTAAGTACGCTGAATACTTTCAACACTGTGTTATGGTTTCTATTATTTCCATGGTATAATAATCTAAACATTTTAATATTTCGATCAAATGAAAGACTTTAATTTTACGTTCGTGTAATAAAACAAAGGTAAACTTATGACCAAAGCAGCTTAGCAAATCATCTGAAGAACTAGAACAGTACTTTTATGATTGTTTCATTTGGTGATTAGAAGGTCGGATAATAGTGTAACAATTATGAAAAATGAATTACCTAACGAAATGTTGTGTGTGTATTGCCAGAACAATAGAGACAAAACGTGCCCTTCAGGATTATCATTATAATGCTCGGATTCTACTGCATGTATGTAAAATCAGACAACTTGTCTTATCGATTACTATTGTCCTTAATCCCCACTAGGTAGGGACTTGCAAGAAAATTGTCCACAATAGCAATGTGAAGATATTACAAATATACGTATGAAGGAATGAAATGGTAGTTGTATTGTTAAATTGAAGGCATCAAGAATAAATCCGTAAAAGATCTTGTAAAATAATGTTTGAGCATGATATAATATTGCTGATGTGGTGAAACAAAGAATTATATATATATATATATATATATATATATATATATATATATATATATATATATATATATATTACAAAGATATTACAAATATACGTATGAAGGAATGAAATGGTGGTTGCATTGTTAAATTGAAGGCATTAAGAATTAATCCGTAAAAGTTCTTGTAAAATAATGTTTATAAGCATGATCTAATATTGCTGATGTGGGGAAACAAAGAATTATATATATATATATATATATATATATATATATATATATATATATATATATATATATATATATATATATATATATATATATATATATATATATATATACAGTATTCATGTATGTATATAATCATGTATATAATTATGTATATATATATATATATATATATATATATATATATATATGATATGTATATATTTATTTATAAATAAATATATATTCACACACACACACACACACATATATATATATATATATATATATATATATATATATATATATATACATATATATATATATATATATATATATATATATATATATATATATATATATATATTCAAATAAGCCATATATATCTGATCCCGAGGTCGTTAAGAGAATCCAGACATTAATATATCAAAAATATATATGGCTTATTTGAATATGAAAAACACGTAAAAATGTGCAAAATTTATCATATATATGTATATATATATATATATATATATATATATATATATATATATATATATATATATATATATATATATATTTACTATCTATTTACTAGGACACCTCCCAATTTTCGAGGGTAGCCGACAAAAAAAAAAAAGAAAAAAGTGAGGGAGGGGGCTATTCTTTTCTTTGTTCCTCCCAGCCTGACGAGGTATACATCTGAGTTAGGCTAGTACTGCTAGGAGGCCACAACCCATCCTGTCCCGTTATTCACCGCAAATGAAGCTTCATATGCTGAAACCCCTACTGCCGCTACCTCAGCGGTCACCAAGGCGACCGGAGGAAGCCGTAGGTCTTACCAAAACTGTTTTATATGTTCTATATGTTTTGCTATCCTCGTTGAGCAATATGTTATATCGATACCTGTATCAAATCGGTGGTGTCATGGCTGACACATTACGGCTGTTAGTGAGAAAACGGTCGGGTTGTATAAGGCGATCCAAAGGGATCTGTCGATTTAATGACCATTCAATCGATATAGCTTGGAAGGGAAATGGAACCAGATATATATTTTTTATCTCTCTCTCTCTCTCTCTCTCTCTCTCTCTCTCTCTCTCTCTCTCTCAAACAGTTTTTTTTATCGTAGAATGAAACGGAGTTCAATTGCCACATGAGCTATTTATTGTTATTTTTTATGTCGTCTGCAATAGTTTTAGTGCACCTGCAAACACATAAACACTAATATCGCCATAATCTCCGATTCGAAATCGTGTATGTACAGTATGTACGCGTGCGGAGAAACTAATCACAACATTCAAATATTGCAGAACCTTTGATGTTGAAAACAAATTGTCGAGTTTTGTTTTAATTGAAAACATTTCAATTTGATCTGTCTCAAAATTAATAAAACTAGACTTTTTTTTTCCTCTCTCGTTGGAAGAACACTGCTGAATGTTCTGTGTCGCTCGTGGTCCGAATATTCTGAAATTTTGGGGTTTTCCCTCATCGATACTTTGGGTTTTGTAGAGTGATTATTATTCTTGTACGTGTTACAAATTTTCATTAAAAAGCGGTAAATGCCTGGCAACATATATTCTGGGATTTTTACGGTGCTAAAAACGGACATATTGATGTAAAGGAATAATTTTACGGTCACCAACCAATAAAAAATAACAAAGTACGGTAAAATTACGGTCACCCGTATTTTACTGAAATACGGCTGAGAACAGTACATTTTTACGGAGAATCTCATATTAAAATCACGGTTTTGGTTAAGTGTAACCTGTATGTGAAATTTTTTTTTTTTAAGTGTTTACATATAAATGCTGTGCACAAGAAATAGTTTCGTGCGTAATGTATTATACATATGAAATCTTTATTAATTTTAATTACTATTTTCTTAATATATCAGCTTATATCATAAACGTTCTTTGATGAACACCTTAGTTAACAGGAAAGTTCTGTGTTTCATCCAAAGATCATTTCTCTCAATTTTGGATCACAAAACTCAGAACTATAAATATATAAATATTCCAAAAACTCAGAACTATAAATATATAAATATTCCAAAAACTCAGAACTATAAATATATAAATATTCCAAAAACTCAGAACTATAAACTATAAATATATAAATATTCCAAAAACTCAGAACTATAAATATATAAATATTCCAAAAACTCGGAACTATAAATATATAAATATTCCAAAAACTCAGAACTATAGATATATAAATATTCCAAAAACTTTAATTTCATTTTCGATTGGGATTTTTCCCCCGTCATCCGACTAATAAAACATTATTGTTGACTTCTCAATTTATATATTTTTTAATTGCTGACATTTGTTGCTACCATTTTTTGCCCTTTTAGCAGATAATTGAATGAGAGATTCCGGGATTGTTATAGGAAACTAGGATGTCGCTGAGAGAGAGAGAGAGAGAGAGAGAGAGAGAGAGAGAGAGAGAGAGAGAGAGAGAGAGAGACGTCTTTGGACCCATTCTCTGAAAGGTTTGATGTATCCCTGTTTTCGCGAACAATGAATTAAATATCTGGTGGCAGTTGACTGTAGTAAGCTGAAGCTTAGTATATATACTTGAAACGAGTTTTAACGTCGTCTGATCCCACTCCTCAAAAGTGTATATATATATGTATATGTATATGCTGTATATATATATATAGATAGATAGATAGATAGATAGATAGATATATATATATAGATTTATATATAAATATATATATTTATATATATATATATATATATATATATATATATATATATATTTATATATATATGTATATATATGTATATATATATATATATATATACACACACATACATACATACATACATACATATGTACATACATACACGTTGGGAATTTGTAAAATAAATTTATCGCTCCCTATAACTAAACATTCTGGATTCCCATTTATCTATGCGTTCGTAATATAATATAATATAATATTATATAATATAATATGATATAACGCAAGTCCAATCAAACCATACATTTACCCAGATTGAGTTACTAACTGAATGAAAATGATTTACATTTTTGTTTTATCGATAACAACGCTGCCAGTTAGTCGTTGTTTAAAAAAAGAACACGAAATTATTTTCTCCGGAACTGTGTAAAATGTTTCACATGTGTTCTTTGCTAATTAATTATCCCCTATTAGAGTTAAATTAGGAGATTTTGTATTGTATATAGTCCATCTTTTATGAAAGGATTCTATTGTATAATTACCCTCAATCATTTCCCATGTAAGTTAATGTTATGTCTCTTATATGATGGCCTACTGATATCTCTAGATATAGCGGAATAGTTTATATATTGCTTGGCTGTCATGTCTTCGTAGAAGCAATTATTTGACGTAGCGCTGAAGGCTTAAGGGGATTTTCTTTGGATGGCTTTGTCGCTGCTTGCAATTCAACGCTTTTTAGACCCGCAAATGCTCGTAATGCTAGATATCTATCTGACAACTGCAATCTGTTTCTGACACCGAAGTTATATTGCAAGTTTCTGACACCAAGAATTTATTATAAGTTTCGGATACTAATGATTTATTGTAAGTTTCTGACACCCAGGATTTATACTAAGTTGCTGACACCTAGGATGTTTCAAATTTCTGATATCAAGGATTTATTCTAAGTTTGACACAGAAATTCTATTCCAAGTTTCCGGCACTAAAAATTTTAATTTCCGATACCAACGGTTTATTTTAAATTTCTGACAACTAAAATTTTGACACCGAAGTTCTATTCCAAGATTCTGACACCAAGGATTTATTTTAAGTTTCAGTTACCGAGGATTTATCATAATTTTTTGACCCCAAAGTTTTATTTCAAGTTTCTGACATCAAGGATTTATTATAAGTTTCTGACACCACGCCAAGAATTCATTCTAAGTTTTGACACCAAGTATTTATTTGAAGTTTTGACAACGAGTATTTATTCCAAGTTTCTGACAACAAGGATTTATTTTAAGTTTCTGATGTCAAGGATTTATTATGAGTTTTTGACACGAAGTTCTATTCCAAGTTTCTGACACCAAGGATTTATTATAAGTCTGATACCACACCAAGAATTCATTCTAAGTTTCTGACACCAAGTATTTGTTCGAAGTTTCGAAACCAAGTATTTATTCGAAGTTTCTGACATCATAGATTTATTCTAAGTTTCTGACACCGACGATTTGGTTCAAGTTTCTGACATCTAAGAATTTGACACCGAAATTCTATTCCAAGTTTCTAATACCAAAGATTTATTTGAAATTTCTGACATCTAAGAATTTGACACTGAAGGTCTATTTCAAGTTTCTGATACTAAAGATTTATCCCTTGTTTATGAAACCTAAGAATGTGACACCGAAGCTTTATTCCAAGTTTCTGACTCCAAGGATGTATTCAACGTTTCTGATTTATTCTAAGTTTCTGACACCTACAGTAAGAATTTAACATCGAAGTTGTAATCCAAGTTTTTGACACCAAGTCTTTATTCTAAGTTTCTGACTCCAAGTATTTATTCAAATTTTCTGACACCACAACGAGGATTCGTTCTAAGTTTCTGACAATTATCATATACGATAAAGCACCATAAATTACCTGTATTTGGTTTCGATCTGATGTTTTTATAACTAGATTGATTTCCTATGCACAATTAAAACAAAATATCCGAAATATACTTTTAGTTTTGAAGGTGTCTAGCAAATAAATCCCACTAATGCTTCTTACGAAGAACAGGACATGCACGCAAACGGCTCTTCTAGGAGAGGGACACTTTGAAATCAAACCATTGTTCTCTAGTCTTAGGTAGTGCTAAAGCCTCTATAGTATTGTCTTCCGCTGTCTTGGATTAGAGTTCTCTTGCATGAGCGTGCACTTGACCACAATATTCTATCTTATTGCTCTTCGTCATGTTATTTTAAAGTTTTTATATTTTATATATGATACATTTATTTTAATGTAGTTATTATTCTTAAACTTCATGTTATTTTGAATTTTTTTATTTTATATATGATACATTTATTTTAATGTAGTTATTATTCTTAAACTTCATGTTATTTTGAATTTTTTTATTTTATATATGATACATTTATTTTAATGTAGTTATTATTCTTAAACTTCATGTTATTTTGAATTTTTTTATTTTATATATGATACATTTATTTTAATGTAGTTATTATTCTTAAACTTCTCTCATTATATTTCCCTATTGCCTTTCCTCACTGAGCTATTTTCCCTGTTGGAGCCCTTGGGCTTATAGCCACCTGCTTTTCCAACTAGGGTCGTAGCTTAGCAAGTAATAATGATAATAATAATATCGTACCCACAAGTACAATCACAGAAATCTTCAGCCAAATATCGCTTTTCCCTTTTGCATCGAGATGAATCCGGCATACCATAAAACGTTATCTTGAGAGCATCTTTCATCCTCATAGGTCGTTATGCAAAGATGGGAAATTATGCAAATAAAACCTACCATTGGTTTTAAGGCATCATCGGGGGGTGGGGGCGGGGTGGGGGTGGGGGTGGAGTTAGGGCGAATATACGAGTATAGGGCAAACCTTTAGGATTTTTCTTTTTGAGAGACGAGTGTCTAATATATAACAAAGAGATAACTAAGCTATATATTTCTGGAAAGCAAGGTTCGAGAAGAAGAAGTAATGCATTTCTGAAAAATAAAGTTCGGGAATGATAATAATAATAATAATAATAATAATAATAATAATAATAATAATAATAATAATAAAAAAAAAATAATAATAATAATAAATTATAATAATAAATAATAATAATAATAATAATAATAATAAATTATAATAATAAATAATAATAATAATAGTAATATTAATAATAATAATGCTAATGATAATAATAATAATAATAATAATAATAATGATAATAATAATCATCATCATCATCATAATAATAATAGAGTACATAAAGAATAGGAATTGCACAAGGTAAATGCTTCCAAAGTCAATGGCAACATGCAAGGAATCCTTCGTTAATAGTCTCCTTATAAAGCACGTAATCGAGAGAGCGATCGTTCGTTTGTCGCGCATTAAGTTCGCTTCACATTGTGAAGGGAAGGAGAAGCCGGGTCGTGGCAGAGATCCAAGAACAACTTGTAGGTAAAGACAAATCTGTCGAAGATACAAAAGTTTTATTAGGGGAAATGAGTAACGTGGCTGGTGAGGTTGCAAAACTATCGAAGAGAGCAGTACCCAAATGTGCTGTCAAAAAAAAAAAAAAAAAAAAAAAAAAAAAAAAAAAAAAAAAAAAAAAAAAAAAAAAATAAATAAATAAATAAATAAATAAATAAATATATAAATAAATAAAAAAAAGAGCGATAAAAGTGTGGCACATTTATTCCAAGATTTTTACCGTTTTAAAAAGGGTTATATTATTATTATTATTATTATTATTATTATTATTATTATTATTATTATTACTTGCTAGGCTTCAACCCTAGTTGTAAAAGCAGAATGCTTTAAGTCCAGGGGCTCCAACTGGGAAAATAGCCCAGTGAGGAAAGGAAACAAGGAAAAATAAAATATCTTACGAACAGTAACAACATTAAAATAAATATTCCTTACAAGACCCATGAAAACTTTAACAAAACCAGAGGAAGAGAAATAAGATAGAATAGTGTGCCCGAGTGTACCCTCAAGTAAGAGATCTGTAACCCAAGACAGTGGAAGACCATGGTACAGAGGTTATGGCACTACCCAAGACTAGAGAACAATGGTTTGATTTTGGAGTGTCCCTCTCCTAGAAGAGCGGCTGACCATAGCTAAAGAGTCTCTTCTACCCTTACCAAAAAAAAAGTAGCCACTGAACAATTACTGTGCAGTAGTTAACCTCTTGGGTGAAGACGAATTGTTTGATAATCACAGTGCTGTCAGGTGTATGAGGACAGAGTAGAATCTGTAAAGAATAGGCCAGACTATTCGGTGTATGTGTAGGCAAAGGGAAATTAAACCGTAACCAGAAAGAAGGCTCCAATGTAGTACTGTTTAGCCAGTCAAAGGATCCCATAACTCTCTAGCGGTAGTATCTCTTTTATTGACGTAAAAGAGTGACATTACGGTCACCAACTCGTAAATGATAATTACAAAGTAAGGTAAAATTACGGTTGCCTATATATTTTTCTAGTAGTGAATTAATTAAGCGATGGGGATTAAAAGAAGACATTGACTTAAGATATACTAGACATGCCTAACTGACTTTTCAAACTTTGTTTATCGTTCATCTATCTATCGATTATCGTTCGTAATGCGAGGTCTGTAACATCCTTAAACATCCATACTTTGTATTCTTCCCTTGACTTTAATTGAAGTACTTCATGTAAAAGTTATCTGTATTCATATCAGCTTCTTGGGTTAGTTATTAGTCTTTTATTTACATTTTAACTCGTCCGGTGAAGGGAGCACTATCTGTGCAGATCACACGGTGCACTGTTAATATTACTTATGAGGATTCTTTATAACGTCCCTTCAATTCCTACTTTACTCACTTTTTAACCTTCCACTTTGTTTTCCAGCTTCTTTGACTTCTTGGTGCAACTGTGAGATCCTCTCCCACAGTTGCACCTGGTCACTGATTGGCCTTCCAGGCACCAGCGCTCTGTCATATGGACTGAATCGTCAATCCAATCGTATCCAAACATGCAGTCCTTTTGTATTTGTATACATATGGTAACTATTCTGACGCTGTTGCGCGCCCACTTGGTAATATTTGTCTTAGAAGTATTTTAGGCTTTATATTTCGCATATGAGAAGCCAAAAAAAAAAAAAAATAGTTAATAAAAGAATTGAAAAATGATGATGTAGAGTCTGGTTTAACAAAGTTCAATCTTCACCTCTTGAGAGTCACTGCTGGATAATCTACATATGGTGTAATCTTGATATTCCTCAGCTGGATATGTTAACAAAGAACATCATTATACACAGAAATATATTACTCAGTGAGACTTGACTTCGATATGTGCACGTTTCCCGAAGCTTGCTCTGGTAATGGAGATCTTAGATCTTATTCTATTGCACCGTTTGATCCTCCCCATTAAATCTTTGCCTACTGAAGGTTTGACACAATTTTGTGGATTCCATCTTGAGATTTGAAGAAAGGGGAGCTAGGCTAGGCTGGACTAGGCTAGGCTAGACTAGGCTAGAAAGGCTAGGTTAGGGTGGGCTAGGCTAGGCTACCTTACCTTACCTTACCTCAGCTTAGGTCGGGTTGGCTGACTGGCCAAGAACTAGCAGTACCTAATAGCGCACAGAAACAACACTATTGTAAAATTAGCATAGTGCTTTCTTGCACTTTAAGGGGTACACTGTAGGCGTTATTCATGGTCTTTGCAACGTAATTTTGACCCCCTACTCTCACTTATTAGCTTTCTACTATACCTCCTTCCAACCAATTCTAAATTTCACCTTGTATCTGAATTGCTTTCCTGGTCAAAGTGCTGAGTATCTATAATTCCTTAAACGCACAGATAATCAAATTACGAAGGGCAGACAAATATGTTTTCTACTAGCGTAAGTAGGAAAATCAAGACTTCATCGGTTTTCCTTTATTTTTTCTTTTACTTTGCGGATAATTTCATGAAGACTTTCTCGGTGCCTTGAATATTTCTTTGTAGATAGAAGCATCCTGACGTACTTAGGGTTTATTAAGTTTATTTATTGTCGGAATTTTTTATTCAATCTTGAAATAGTTTTGCTTTTTAGTCCATTATTTTTTGCTTCCAAATTCCTATGTGGACCTTTTTATGTACATACCATCTTTATTTTCTTATTTATTTTCTGCTTTTCTTTTTCAATTTTTTTTCTAATCCTGTTTTTATTTTTTCCGGTTTGTTTTCCAACCCTTTTCTATTTATTTTAATTTTCCATTTTTTGCTCCATTTTATATTATGCAAAATTTTACATATTCTGTTTAGTTCTCCATCTAGTTTCTAATTGCCATATTGTCTTGTTTACTTAAACCCGATGATCAATCGTCTCAATATAGATATTTGGGGCTTTTTCCGATATTTATTTTTCATTCAATAACATTGCTTACTTCTGAGTCACTTTTTCTTTGTC
>NC_090740.1:130973677-130981177 GCF_036898095.1 Palaemon carinicauda | reverse complement strand
CCTTGTAGTGTCTGCAACCTCACCATCCTTGTAAGCCAGGTAAGCGGGTTTGGGGGAGCCTTTAAGTCTACTTGCGGAGTCTTCAGCAGACATTGCCTGACCCTGCCTGGTCCTAGCTTGATGGAGGAGTTTGGGCGTTGATCACATGTATAGGTTATATGATCAGTCTCTAGAAGTGCAGGGTATGGTATGATATCCAGAGTCTTCTGAAAAGGCTCTTTTTAACTATTGATTCTTTTCGAGTCTTTGCCCATGCAAGATCACCTTTGTGTCCATTTTAACTGCCATACTCAATGGTACGTTTACAATTACAAATGACAAGTTTTTATTCTTTGATCAGTCCCTAGAATCTCAGTGGGACCTCGATTGTTGCATTCTTCTGTGGTACATTTTTAGTAAATTACTTTTTTTTCTGTGAATGAAATTGAAATATGCTCAGCATGCTTTCCTATTGAAGTGCTCATTTAGAAGTTCAGTACATATTAAATTGAAAAATAAATTTATGATAAAAAAGAATCACATTAGCTTACTTATATTCGTTTTAATATTGGGTAGATGGTTTACATTTAAAATAATTTGTGATGAAATAGAAATTTCTGAAAATTTGTAGAAGCATTTATAGGCTTCCTATACATTAACTCGTTAGTTCCTTTAGTGTTTGAAACCTCACTATTCTTGTGTGCTAAGGATGGGGATGTTTAGGGGAGTATATAAGTCTACCTGGTGAGTCATCAGTAGCCATTGCCTGGCTCTCCCCGGTCCTAGGTTGGGTGGAGAGGGGCTTTGGGTGCTGATCATATATGTATATAGTCAGTCTGTAGGGTACTCTCCTGCTTTCTAGGGCAATGTCACTGTCCCTTGCATCTCTCATTCATGACTGGCCTTTAAACCTTTAATCATGAAGTCATTCTACTTACCTATTTTACATAAAACTTGAATTTGTACAAGAAACTATGATAATACTTTACCTTCGGAATTGAGAGATTAGTTGTCTCAGAAGCAAGTTGCATGAAATTTAATCCAAATGCATTGGCGAAGCCATTGATGTTTAGTAACAAAACGTTGTTCAACCTAAAAAGAATAAATTGCAATGAAATTGAACGGACTTTGTTTTGGTGGTTAGCTTACGTTAAATAAAAACTTGTTGGATGAAAACACCAAAAAAAAAGTTACGTTGATGATCAATAACATTATAATATAATTAAGAGCCAAATAAATACGAGAATTAAAACGCACCTTACAATATTCTTTAATAATTTCAGAAAGAACATTTTCTCCAGCTTTGGATAATCAGGAAATCTTAATTGAAATGAATATTCATTTGAGTTTAGAAAGTAATAATCAATTTTACTAACTTCAGTCATGCGTTTAAATCCAGGAATCTTTTCTTGATCATGAGGTCCTGAGAGAGAGAGAGAGAGAGAGAGAGAGAGAGAGAGAGAGAGATAGAGAGAGAGAGAGAGAGAGAGAGAGAGAGAGAGAGAGAGAGAGAGAGAGAGAGAGAGAGAGAGAGAGAGAGAGAGAGAGTCGGGGTTCAACCAAGCGTAACTTCCAGTCCATGGTCATTTAAAATGTCTATTTGAATATCATGTTTGGTTTTATTGCTTGTGATTATTTAATTTTTATTTTACACCTTTTTTTTATCTTTGCAATTTAATATGTATTATCCCATGCATTTCTTTGTTGTGTTAGACAGTTAGACAGTAGTACGTGAAACAGTATTTTTTTCGCATACTGAATAATTCCCCCCCCTCTCTCTCTCTCTCTCTCTCTCTCTCTCTCTCTCTCTCTCTCTCTCTCTCTCTCTCTCTCTCTCTCTCTCTCTCTCTATCAACATTTTTTATATTCTAGGCTGATACAGGCAGTCTAATTATTGTAAGTTTTCCTTTTGTTAATTCAAACAATTCTTAAAGTTCCCTGTATAACTCTTTTAAAAAACTTAGTTTATCCAAACATCATGCACAGTGAATAATGATTGTGGTTTAAAACACGCAGACCTGAAAATATCATGTGTAAAAATAATCAGATACACAAAAAGCTGTGTTGCTTGACTAACACTTCGTGTTAATGATGTAGATGTTTTGATTACAAATGTTCTTTTAGAACTTGGATTCGACTGAAGTGTGAGTGTGTCAGAGCAGAAATAAAGGTATATATATATTGATTGCCGAATAAATGAAGTCTTATGATGGAGATGGGTTAATTCATCATCATCATCATCATCATCATCTCCTCCCAAGCCTATGGACGCAAAGGGCCTCGGTTAGATTTCGCCAGTCGTTTCTATCTACTTCTCCATTCATCATCTCCTACTTCGTGCTTCATAGTCCTCATCCATGTAGGTCTGTGTCTTCCAACTCTTCTAGTGCCTTGTGGAGCTCAACTGAATGTTTGGTGGACTAATATCTCTTGGGAAGTACGGAGAACATGCCCAATTCATCTCCATCTACCCTCACCATGATCTCATCCACATATGGCACTCGAGTAATCTCTTATAGTTTCATTTAATTACAAGCCTGATTTCGACAGATGTATGTGTATCAGACCGAAATCAAGATATATATTGCTCTTGATTGTTGAATGAATTAAGTTAATCACATCTTTGTAATGATTTCAAAACAAAGCTTTAATCGTGAATCCGATATAAGCATATTCGACATAACTTTATTTGCATATCATTCACACAATAAATGATGTCTTGTTGACATCGTAAGCGTTTTTGCATTTTGATTCGTAGAAATGCCTTCAAGATGGAAGATATCTAAGAGGAGTAAATTCAGAGAAAATAATAATAACGCAATTGTTAAGATATGAAGAAAGTTGAATATTCTTTTTTTTTCCATTTGGACGTCCTTTCGAAAATAAATCAACATATGTTATGTAAACATATTTCTATCCTTATATATATATATATATATATATATATATATATATATATATATATATATATATATATATATATATATATATATCAGGAGACTTGAGTATGTGTTAAAAGCGTCAGGCGTTACTTGTTTTATATGTTCTGTGGAACAGTTAAAATCTGACTTGACGAGAGAACACATATGGTAGAAGGTATATTTTTAAACGCCTCCTGAGACAGCTTTCATAGTAAACACACACACATATACACAAAACTTAAGCGAAAATAAACCCTCCTTTTCAGATTATTAGTGAGGGTTGTCGGTGAAGGGGTGAGAGAGGTGAATAATATTTCCGATATTTTCATTCAATACCTACATTATCTGATATATCCTTATTCATTTAATGTATAATTTCTAATTAATTTATATATTTATCTTTAAATAGGGAAAAAATGAAATGTACCATATGAAAGTTTTTAAATGTTTGAGGAAACCAGAATTAGTCGGGACGAGGAAGAGCTATACGGTCTTTGAAAAAGACTAATCAAAAGAAGAAATTTCTCATAAGAACAATATCCCCTGAATAGGCAGGCTAAATGGGGTTGGTCTTCCCCCTCCTTCCCCAGCACCTGGGGTTAATGTCGCTTGTTCCCAGGCAATCGAATAAGAAATTGAATCCATATATGCTCACATGATGGGCAAAGCCATTAAGAGGATAGCGAAATGTGTTCAGTTAATCCTTAAAGATTATTCAGGCCTTGTAGTTTTTGTTTTGATATTTGCTAGCAGGTAGTAGACTGGCCAAGGCACCAGCCTCCCGTTGAGATACTACCGCTAGACAGTACTACATTAGATCTCTCTCTCTCTGGTTACGGCTCATTTTTTCATCGCCTATACATACATCGTATTTTTCCTTTGCCTACACTTACATCGTATATACTGGCCTATTCTTCCCACATTCTCCTCTGACCTCATACACCTGACAACGCCGAGATTACCAAACAATTCTTCTTCACCCAAGGGGTAACTAGTGAACTGTAATTGTTCAGTGGCCACTTTCCTCTTGGTAAGGGTAGAAGAGACTCTAGCTATAAGGTAAGCAGGTCTTCTGGAAGGACACTTCAAAATCAAACCATTGTTCTCTAGTCTTGAGTAGTGCCATAGCCGTTGTACCATGGTCTTCCACTATCTTGGGTTAGAGTTCTCTTGCATGAGGGTACACTGGGGCCCATTATTCAATCTTATTTCTTTGCCTCTTGTTTATATATATATATATATATATATATATATATATATATATATATATATATATATATATATATATATATATATATATCTGAAAGATGTAATTTAATGCTGTTACCGTTCTTAAATTTTTTTATTTTGATTGTTCATAAATTTTCTTGTGGTTTATTTATTTCCCTGTTGCAATTCCTCACTGGCCTATTTTTCCCTGTTGGAGCCCTTGGGCTTATAGCATCCTGTTTTTCCAACCAGGGCTGTAGCATAGCTTGTAATAATAATAGTGCAACCAATAAACCTAACTAGAGAGAGAGAGAGAGAGAGAGAGAGGAGAGAGAGAGAGAGAGAGAGAGAGAGAGAGAGAGAGAGAGAGAGAGAGAGAGAGAGAGAGAGACCATAATGGTATGGGGAAATTTCATCAAATATTTCTTTTCTTTTGGAATTAACCCGCAGACTGTCATACATATCCAATGTATATATGCAGTATATGTATATATATATATATATATATATATATATATATATATATATATATGTATATATATATATATACACATACATACATATATATATATATATATATATATATATATATATATATATATATATATATATATATATATATACACACACATATATTTAATATATACCCGTGTGTATCTGTGAATAGTTAATTATTTGCCATCTTATGCATCATCAGCTTGAAAGGAAAGTTGCTCAGAAAGTTGAATTTGCATATCAAGCAACCTGACTTTTCATGGGAAATGTCACATACCGTAAGTAAACATGAATTGCTGTTGATGGGTTTTCATTATGTGAAATACTAATATTTTTTGAAATAATTTCATCATTCAAGTTTCATAATGAAGTCACATTTTTTTTTTTTGATGAAATAACGAGATCTGCATTAAAATTCTTTTATAATTGCCTGAAAGATAAAAAAAAATGCGATATGTACATAACCATCCATTGTTTACGGAATAATATTTTTAGGTATAGATACTTTCAAATTTATCCAGTCGTCATACATTTGAAGCACTAATGTTTTTCATGTGATTTTGATATATATATAAGTATATATATATATATATATATATATATATATATATATATATATATATATATATATATATATATATATATATATATATATATATATATATATATATATATATATATATATATATATATATATATATATATATATATATATATATATATTTAGATATTTCTTTTTAATGAATTTCCTTGAAGCAATATACTAAAAGAAAATTAGTATAATACCTACACAGTAATTCTTAGATTTTATGAAGCCAAATTAGTCACTTATTATATATATACATATGCATATATATGATATTACATTTTATATGAAAGGCATATATCTGTGTATATATCTATCTATTTATCTATATATTTATCGATGTATCTATCAATCTATATATATATATTTATCGACGTATCTATCTATCTATATATATATAAATAATATGTATGTGTATGTATTATGTATATGTAGGAATTTACTGTACATACATACATAAAAGGTACAACTTACAGGTGATAATAACTTTAAAATCGTCGATGAAAATGTGTATATCTTCATTCGGAAATAGGAAGAGCAGAGGTCACATCACCAGAAGGATACATTTACTCCATTAGAAATAAAGTGAACAAATCATTGATTTAGTAAGATAATCAGCAAAGGATCACTAGAGATTGATTGATTGATTGATTTAAAGTTTTCAGGCATCCTGACATCTAAGGTCATTGACGCCGGGATCACTAAAGAGAGAGAGAGAGAGAGAGAGAGAGAGAGAGAGAGAGAGAGAGAGAGAGAGAGAGAGAGAGAGACGGTCGGGAAATGATTAGATTATGTAGATGAACGCAAGGGTGGGAGACTGATACGAATGAACATGAGTGATTGTGAAAAAAGTATAACTTTGAAGTGAAACATCAACAGATTTGGTGGCTATAATCACTGTGGACGAGGGTTAATATTTTAATAAATGGACTAAGATCGAGGAGGGTACACCAAACCTAAGGGCTGGCCTATGGTGCATAAGCAGGAGAAGGACACTCCAAAATCAAACCATTGTTCTCTTAGTCTTGGGTAGTGTCATAGCCTCTGTACCATGGTCTTCCACTGTCTTGGGGTATAGTTCTATTGCTTGAGTGTACACTCGGGCACACTATTCTATCTAATTTTGTTGAATTATTTAAAGTTTATATATGAAATATTTACTTTAATGTTGATACTGTTCTTAAAATATTTTATATTTCCTTGTATCCTTTCCTCACTGGGCTATTTTCCCTGTTGGGGCCCCTGGACATATAGCATCCTGCTTTTCCAATTATGGTTGTAGCTTAGCAATTAATAATAGTAATATTAATAAGCAAATTGTCCGGGGAACTATTGCTTTTTAAACTTCATCATAAGAAATCCTAATCTTGGCGATGATGTTCTGTGTTTGATAATGTGTGTTTCATGGTGTCGTTCATTATTCAAGCCGTTGTTTACGTTATATGTTAATTACACTCGGCGTGTACTTGATCAGGGGTATTCCATTTATTCGAGGTAGATGTTTTGATTATGTACTTGTGTTTACTTGGTGTGGGTTTAATTGTCAATGCCTTAGGCAAATGAGCTTTAGTCTGGTCTCTTGTCGGCTGTTATTCACGTTGAGATACACTTGTTAGAATTTTGCCGTAAAAAATCGGTAAATGGCTGGCAACATTTATTGCAGGATTTTTACCTTTTTAAAAACGGATATATTGACGTAAAGGAGTTATATTACGCTCATCAACCCGTAAAAGAGAATAATGAATTAAAGTAAAATTACGGTCCGCTGTAATTTTCTGAAATACTGCTGAGAACAGTTTATTTTACGAAGAATTTCCAATTAAAATTACGGCCTTTACACACACACACACACACACACACACACACACACACACACACACACACACACACATATATATATATATATATATATATATATATATATATATATATATATATATATATATATATATATATATTTGTATACATATTTGCAATATATGAATGTATATATATGCATATATATATATATATATATATATATATATATATATATATATATATATATATATATATATATATATATATATGATTCTGTGATGGGGGTCTTATAGATTGTTTTTTTTACTTGTTACCTCGTTCCCACCAAGGTGAGCGATGGGTATTGTTTTTGGTAGATTTTTCTGTCTGTGTTTTTTTTTTTTTTTTTGTTTGGTTAGTTCATTGTTAAAAACTTGACGGAAAAAACTACTTGACCGACCGACTTGAAATTTTCAGGAGATGCATTATGTTTTACAATAGTTCCCATTAAAATTTGGACCTCGTAAGGTC
>NC_090740.1:130961177-130963677 GCF_036898095.1 Palaemon carinicauda | reverse complement strand
GTTTCATTAGACCTGTTGATGATCGCACATCAGTTCTCTACTAAATAATGAAAGCTTTGTTGAACGTTTCTTCTCAACTTTTTGTGTTTTCCTTTAATTCATACTAGGAAATCCATTTGTTTTTTTAGATTTTGTGGATGTATATGTGCGTATATGTATGTGTGTGTATGTCTGAATGAGTATTTAGTCACTAATCGAAATATAAAAGCTTAATTGGTTTCTTTGTATACATACACACACACACACACACACACACACACATATATATATATATATATATATATATATATATATATATATATATATATATATATATATATATATATATGCTCTCATGGCGTTTTGCAGACGCCCTGCTAGTATTAATATTTGAATTTTTCATTTGTGTTAGGGATTTCAAACATTTGAAAGGAAGATATTTACTGTAAGACTTATGTGAGGCCCATTAATTCGCAGTGGATAATATATGGACCCCTATGCAAAATATTACGCTGTATTTATTTTTTTTTAACTCTGAATTTAATTGAGATAAATATAAATTTCCTCATACTGATATTTTCTACTGAGGCACTCTTCTGGAAAACAAGTCTAAAGAACTATAAATTAAAAGGTTCGGACAACTTACGCAATAGTTGTCAAAATTCTGGATCATTTTCCCCAAAAGATGCTTCCCAAAATCTGTTATAACATTTTTTTTTTCCATTCAATTTGATACTTATGTTTTTGAGGTCGGCCAAAATGCCTACACTGATTATAGAATTCCCTTTCTTCTCCTTCGCCTTATTCCCATTTCTTTATGAGGTCGCCGTTTCGAATGATCCTTTTCTATCTATTTATATCTTGCGCCTTTGCTTTATCAATTCCCTATTTTCTCAAGTCCTCCTGTACGCAGTCCCTCCATCTCCCTCTTGGTCTTCCCCTTTTTCTTCTTCTACCTTGAACTTCAATTTCCAAAGTATGCCTCCCCACACGATCCTTATCCCTCCTTAGCAGATGTCCATACCATCTTAATTTTCCATTGCTGCACTTTCCTTGCTATTTCTATCACAAGGGTAAAATGCACGTAATAAACCCCTTTGTTTATAATCATAGGCCTGGGCTTGCCTCAACATAGAAAGGATTTCTCGGCAATTATATCAGGTTTTTAAGTGTTTAAAATCTGCTCATGAATGGCAGAGGTAAGGGAAAGTGACATTGCCCTAGCAAGCAGGACAATGGCCTAGAGACTGACCATATATACATATGATAAGCGCCCAAGTTCCCTCTCCACGGAGGGCCAGGCAAAGGCTGCTGATGACTCAACAGGTAGACATGTTGGCTCCCGTAAACCGTCCATCCATATCTCACAGGGTTGGTGAGGCTGCAAACTCTAAAGGAACTAATGAGTTTGATCGGGACTCGAGCCCCAGTCTGGCGATCAGCAGACAGGGACGTTTCCAATAGGCCAGTTGCGGCTGATAATAGGTTCTCTCCCTATTTCCAGTGAATGACAGAATCTGTTGCATAATGCTCATCTCCACTTTGCTTATCAATTAAATTTGACTCCATTGCAAATTTTAGATTGTTCCATTCCTGGAATAATTCTAGAAATATAAAACCAAACAATATTTGTAGATCTGCTTAGAGAAAAATAATTAACAGGTTGAAAACTACCCTGAAAGTTGTAACCTACAATGTTTTTTAGTTGACATAGTGAGATCCTCTATATTTTATCGTTACTTTTGCAATACCTTACGCTATTAGGCGACAGTTAAAAGCTATTAACCAGTCCTATTGACACAGAGAAGTCACTCCACACGGCCTCTGAAGTTCAACAGTTTCTTGCAGAAATTAATTGATCTGATACTTATTTTCAGAGAACCTAGACTTTTGAAATGGAGAGATTCAGTTTTTTTTAGGATTTCTAAACGTGTTTACGTTATGTTTTATCATTTTAAATGAATTCATAAATTGGTGTACGTGTCCCGGTTACAGTACTTGTTAAAACATCGTTGTCTTTTGCGTGCTTTTGAAAGTGGCGAAACAAAATTTTTCTTTTTCTCTTCTCCCCTCAAAAATTATTCTTTCGACTAATAGTAGACGGAAGATTAATTGCCCTTACTGAAACTCTTTGCATGTATAATATATATATATATATATATATATATATATATATATATATATATATATATATATATATATATATATATATATATATATATAGATAGATAGATAGATAGATAGATAGATAGATAGATATAAATATACAGTATATGTATATTTATATGTGTTTATATATATATATATAAATATATATGTATTTAAATATAAATATATATATATATATATATATATATATATATATATATATATATACATATATATATATATATATATATATATATATATATATATATATATACATATATATATATATAATCTATATACAGTATATATATATATATATATATATATATATATATATATATATATATATATAATGTATATATATACTTCAAAA
>NC_090740.1:130946177-130951177 GCF_036898095.1 Palaemon carinicauda | reverse complement strand
CCAAACCCGTCACCTCCAATTATCGCAGCCAACTGCACAGATTTGCGTATTGCAGAGTGTTGAATCTCAGCAGGTGTAAATCTCTCGTCATCGTAAACAATCTGGGGCCACAACTTCTTCATTAACAGTAGCAGATTTCATTTCTTTCAGTGCCCTCTGGATGTTTTGCAGGCACGTGGCTATTGTGTACTTCCGCCAGTACACCTTCAAATTGAATGTTTCATCCTCATCATCTTGGGCAGCATCCACACACGCAACGAGGTCCGCCAAGGTATTCTTCGTGTAGAGGTCCTTGAACGCCCTGATAACCCCCTGGTCCATCGGTTGAATTAATGATGTTGTGTTGGGTGGCAGGACCTCAACCTGAATGCCCTCATGCGACAGATCAGTTGCGTGTCCACCAGCGTTATCCATGAGGAGAAGGATCTTGAATGGCAAGCCCTTCTCTAAGAGATATTTACTGACTTGCGGGATAAAACACTGGTGGAACCAGTTGGAGGTCAGCATCTTCGTAATCCATGCTTTTGGATTATGCATCCAGTACACGGGAAGGAGATTCTTGTTTTTATTTTTCAAAGCACGAGGGTTTTTCGATTTGTGAATAAGCCACGGCTTTAGCAAAAATCCAGCAGCATTGCCACACATCACAAGGGTAACACGATCTTTGAATGCTTTAAAGCCAGAGGCTTTGGCTTCTTCTTTGAACAGGAAAGTTAGTGACGGCATTCTCTTCCAAAACAAGCCGGTCTCATCCATATTAAACACTTGTTCGGGCTTGTATGCACCTTCAGTGATAATGTTCTTAAATGTCTCATTCGCGTAAGTTTCAGCAGTGGTAGTGTCAGCGGAAGCAGCCTCGCCATGCAGGGAAACGCTTTTCAGGCCGAAGCGTTTCTGAAACTTCGCGAACCATCCTTTGCTGGCAGAAAAACGTTTCTGAGGCTGGGAATCAGTGGATGTCCCTGCTTGAGGTTCATCTAGTACATCATCTTCATCTTCTTCAGCATGGTCGCCATCGTCGTCTTGAGGTTCCTTTGCCGCAAAATTCTCATACAAACCCAAAGCCTTGGTTCGGATGGTGTTCGTATCCAAGGCTATGTTCTTTTTCCGGCAGTCGGCAATCCAGATTGCTAAAGCACCTTCCATACGGACGATCGTTTTTTTACGAGCGGTAACAACTCGCTTCGCTGACCTACTAAAGGTGATGGCAGCCGTCTTTCTAATGTTCGCATCGTCCTTCTTAATGTAGCAAACTTTGGATTCGTTCACTCCAAAATGGCGGGCTGCGGCCGCGTAATTTCTGCCTTCTTTCAACATATCGAGAAGTGTCACCTTCTCAGCAATCGTCATCATTTTTCGGCGGCGTTTAGGCTCACTACCAGCCTTAGTAGAAGCAGAACGCTTGGGAGCCATTGAATGCTTGGGAGCCATTGTAGGGGTTAAACAGAAAGTTCAACAAAAAGTTCAACTTCAAACAGTCACGCACAGCACAGTGTAAAGTTACACAGTAATGTAGCAGCATCTACCCGGCGAGAGAGCGGCAAACAAAGTGGCCGCGAGAAGATGCTACTGGTCAGAGAAAAGCCAAGCTGCTGCGGACCGGAGAAGCGGTTAAAACACCAATCACAGGCTAGATTACAAAACTTGGGAACTGATTCGTCATCTATCAGCACTGGAAGCAATCACAGTCCGTCTTACATGCTACGTAGTAGTTACAAATTCAAATACAAGGTACTATATATGCTTTATGTACGCTATTTTACGCTTGTTTTGTTGTAGGATATGTACGCTTATTCGAGATGTGATTTTTGCAACCAAGAATATTATTGAATGCAGTACTACGTATACATACAAAAGATTCATGGAAAAGACGTGATATATTTCTTTTATAATACATACATGCGTAATGAAAAAGTCCGCGAAGTCGTAAATCCGCAATGGTCGAACCGCGAAGTAGTGAGGGCTCACTGTATATATATAAATATATATATATATATATATATATATATATATATATATATATATATATATATATATATATATATATATATATATATGTATATATATACATACATACTGTATATATATGCACATATATGTACATATATATGTATATGTATATATATATAATATATATATATATATATATATATATATATATATATATATATATATATATATATATATATATATATATATATATACTTCTAAATTACTGTTGAAGCCAGTGTGAGTGGTAGGTGTTGTAATGAAGCAGGCTGTTTTATATATATATATATATATATATATATATATATATATATATATATATATATATATATATATATATATATATATACACACACATATATGCTCATATATATATATATATATATATATATATATATATATATATATTTAGTTAATTATTTATATATTATTAGTACCACAGTCCTCCGGGCTAAATATGCCAATG
Source organism: Palaemon carinicauda (assembly GCF_036898095.1). Classification (NCBI taxonomy): domain Eukaryota; kingdom Metazoa; phylum Arthropoda; class Malacostraca; order Decapoda; family Palaemonidae; genus Palaemon; species Palaemon carinicauda. Next base: position 130,948,722 of record NC_090740.1, on the reverse strand, counting down.
GACAGCATTAAGATTCAACCACCCATCTTTGAATACGTTGGAAGTGGGCAGTCTTGGCCTAGGTCTGGCCGGCGACCAATCAGCATTCTGGAGCTTTTCCGAGTCGGGCATAATAAACCTTTTGAATTAATGAGGGCCTTCAAATCCTATTAAAACCTCCTCTTGCAACCAAACACGATAGGAGAAAATGACATTTGGACACATTACGGTCACATGAAATGATTTGTCTACTACTTGGATGGGTGAATGTAGGGCTACATCCACATTTAGTTCTAAAGCGGATCTGAATTCTAGAAGTAGGATTTGGAACTTATTATATGATAATTATAGTTATAAACGTTAAAGGATTACCTGTGCATACAGTAATTACAAGGAAACACACACATATATATGCATATATATTTATATGTGTATATATATATATATATATATATATATATATATATATATATATATATATATATATATATATATATATATATGCACAATACATACATACATACATACATATATATATGTATATATATATATATATATATATATATATATATATATATATATATATATATATGGATATATATCACACATTTATACATGCATATATAAATACATGTATATTTGCAATGTTTAATGGGTTATAACTAATGTGAATAAATGATGGGGAAAGGTGCTTGTATATATAAACCTTATTCCAAGAGAATTCTAATGAATGGTATGAGCTTTCCATGTGTATGAGTAAGAGCGTTAGGCAAATGATGGACAGAGGGAAAAGTTAATTAGCATTCCGTCCGCCAGGGGCTTGAATTTCAAAACCAAATTGGTTTACAGTCAGCATATTGGTATTCATGCAGCATTCGACAGCAGTTGAGAGAGAGAGACTGCTGCTTCTACTTCTGGTGGTGGTGGTGCTGCTGGTGCTGCAGCTGTTTGCTGCCCCTGGCGATGATGATGATGATGATCATGGTGATAATGTGAAAGTGATTATAGTTATGGTGTTTGTTTCAGTTTGCTATGGGTATTTGCGGATTCATGTGTTGCTGTTCTGTTTCACAACTTATATTTTAATCATTCTCGAAGAGGCTTAATTGTGCATTTTATTCCATTCTTGGTTTCGCCTAATGTGAACTGGTTAACTATGGAGACTTGTCAATCTTCGGAGGTAATCCCTATATCCAGGTTATATTAGAGGTCATTGGTTCGACTTTTAAAGGTTGTTCATAACAAAAAGACAAGTCTGAATTAACGCTGCGCTGTATAGAAATATATTGTTATTCGCTTAACAGAACTCCGTAACAATAAGACTATTTTGATCACGTGTTTACAATCGCAGTGGCTTTGTTTTATAAGCAACCTTGCCAATAGTTTCTCTTTCGCTAAACATAGCATTATTTGCTACAGCGTATAGCTGTTTGACCTCTCCTTAACTGTCCTTGAAGTGTATCGGAATTAGTGAAGCCAGCTGTACTTCAGAATTACTTTCCATTCCTAGCCTGGGGAAAGATGAATTCTGATGTATTTAAGTTGATGGAAATACGTTGAAAGCGTTTGAATCTTCCTCTTGTGATTTACATAATTTATTATTATTATTATTATTATTATTATTATTATTATTATTATTATTATTATTATTATTATTATTATTATTATTATTATTATTATTACTTGCTGAGCTACAACCCTAGTTGGAAAAGAAGGAAGCTATAATCCAAGGGGCTACAACAACGAAAATATCCCAGTGAGGAAAGGAACTAAGGGAAAATAAAATATTTTGAGAACAGTAACAACATTAAAATAAATATTTCCTATATAAACTATAAAAACTTTAACAAAACAAGAGGAAGAGAAATAAGATAGAATAATGTGCCCGAGTGTACCCTCAAGCAAGAGTACTCTTATTTTAGCTGCTGATTTTCAAAATTGTCTTTTTGACCTGAGCGGTTGGCTTTGCGTACAATGGTGTATTAATAAGTTCTAAAGAAGAAGAAGAAGAAGGTGACCTTGTAACCAACATTTCCAAACCTTAGGTGATGTCCCAACCATCTTGGATCTAGATCTGTTGCTATCTTCACTTTTTTCTTATTAATAATTACTGTGGATATTTATTTCTATACCAAAGATATTATTTATTCGTAAACGATTGTTCAAATGTTTAATGTCATGCGAGATTTATTTTTGCCCTGGTTTTACATTAATTTTTATTAAAAAATCATGTTTAGAGAAAATTTATAAGTCGATCCCATTTTATTGTGTTTGTTCCGTTATAAATTACGTACATTAGATAATAATAATGATATAATAATAATTATTATTATTCTTATAATTATTATTATCATTATTATTATAATTTTTAGTAGTATTGATATTATTATTATTATTATTATTTTTATTTTTAGTATTAAATTATCATTATTATTATTATTATTATTATTATTATTATTATTATTATTATTATTATTATTATTATTATTACTATTATTATTTTTAGTATTGATATTATTATTATTATTATTATTATTATTATTATTACTATTATTATTTTTAGTAT